>NC_056625.2:15567377-15878286 GCF_002870075.4 Lactuca sativa | reverse complement strand
TCATGTCTTGGTCTATCACATAGTAGTCCTTAATGAACTCACTATATGGCTTAGGAAGTGATTGAAGAACCCATTCAACAGCTAACTTCCTTGAGACTTCAACACCCAATATTCTCAGCCTGTCTATATGTGACTTCATCTCCAAGACGTGAGTACACACAAGCCTTCCATCTTCATGTTTCATTGCAAGTAGGGCTTGAGTGACCTTGAACTTTTCAAGTCTTTAAACTTGTGGGTTAGGGAGAATTATTGGAGGAGTTGGAGGAAGTGAAGTATGACTTCCACAATCCAACCGTGGGACATCATCTTCAAGAGGAAAACTTGTTCCAAAGGATTTGGGAAGACCACAGTTGTCTGAACTAGACATCTACAATGGGAGAAATTCAAGTTAGTTGATTTAGTCCTTAATATAACACCCAAATGAATTATTAAGGCTAGGACCCAACACAATATTTTACAATTTGGAAGAGGGATGTCGTAATCCAAACCGCAAAATATTTGAAGGTAGGTAAATGACGATTTACCAATTTCCACCACACAAAACAAAAAAAAAAGTTTTAAGTGATTTGAAACTCCTATATCCTTTGATAAAAATTGAACAATTCAATGGCATGTTTAAATCTCAATTGTGCCCTTTATGTTTGTGACTGGGATGTCGAGGATCACAAACAAGGTGTGAATAACCATGCAAATTAGCTTGGTACACCAAATGTTACAACCACCTTATCAATGTGCCGGTTAAACACATACGCTCCATTCATTTATGATTAACATCAAGCTACCTTTTGTCACGCACTGTCAGTCTAGATTAGTGTTTCGGTTAACCACACACGCTCCACTAACGGCTTAACAAGGTGCAAAGTGCAATTTCATGGGTTAGCACCATATTCACATTTTCCTAAGTAACTAAGATTGGGAATTTATAAGTGTCTAGTTACTTTATATTTATCATTATACTTTTAATGAATGGAGAATTGGAGTCCTATTCTACCCGTTCGGCTAACGACCCACCACCAGTCAAGGAAGTGGTGGGTGAGACTGGACACCCATTAAACTGCCATTTGATAGGCAGTAACCTTATACCCCCCTTATAGACCGGCTTCGTGAATGAGGCCTACTAACGGTAAGACTGATTTTGTTCTTATACATACATATATATATATATATATATATATATATATATATATATATATATATATATATAGTAAACCTATAATATTATAATAATATAAGGGTAGAATTTTAAACTTTTAAAATTCTAGGGTTTGGAACTAAATGTTTCAAAAGTTAGACTTTTATATTTACAAATTCCAAAACTCGAGGGAAAGTTTTGAACTATTCAAAAACTTTTGGAATCCATAACTTCTGAGTTTAATATAGGTTTTATGAAAAGACTCTTGACATTCCATAACTTGAGGACAAGTTATGAAGTTCATAAAAACATTTATGGAAAAAGACCCTTCAAGTTCATAACCTATAAGTTTAATGATTTCTTTAAAAGAAAACTTTTCATTTTCTATAACTTGAGGACAAGTTATGGAATTCATCAAAATCATTTAGATCAAAAATTCTAACTTACAAAACAATTAATTTGTCTATGATCTAAATTAAGCTCATAAGAACAAGACAATTCATATCAAACAAATTTCATGCAGTTAGCCTAACCATATAAACTAATACAAAACATGAAACTTTGACAATTATCTTTTAAATTGGATTAGCATGATCATTACCACATCAAAAATAGGTTTATAAGTTCAAAAACAGCTTAGGGTAATGATCCTAGTCCAATTCTAGCCAAAAAAACTCGAAAAATTTCATTCTGAGGCACCAACTCGTCGAGTGTATGAACTAACTTGGCGAGTTGGATGGATTTGTGCTTGGACTCAGCGAGTCCACTGTCCAGAACAACAGAAAAATGATTTTTAAAGCATTTCCAAGCAAGTAGCATCAAGTATAATTGAAAACAACCCTAGGCTCTGATACCACTGATGGGTTTTGAGCATTCTAACACTCCTAAGATGTGCATGCAACCCTAAATACCTCGGATCTATGTTTTCTCTATTATACATGCAAAATTGAACTTTCGAAGGTATTAACCTAACTAGCATACAAAAGTTTATACATGGGTAATAAAACAAGTTAGATAACATACATTTTCTTGTAGTTGGAAGCCTTGGACCTTTAAGAACTTATTGCCCCAAGTGTTGCACCTCAAATGGAATCACACAGCACCACCAACAATGGAGGAAGCTGAGAGGATGTTACTTACACTCATAAAATCGGCTTGCCCTCTTGTGTAACCACTAGTCACCACTTAAGTGTCCATTTCATGAGCTAGAGGGGTTCTTATATAGTGTGAAAAACTAGGGTTACACCATGTAAACCCTAATGACTTTCCATATACCTCATGCTCAATGGGTTAAAACCTCCATGGAGTATCTATGGGTTACCACATAGGCTTAGCCCAACATGAAGAACTATGGATCAGAAGCCCACTTTATAAGAATGAATGATTTACCAAATCAACCCCTTATATTCAATTTGTCTCTTTGATCACAAAAATAATTTGACATTAATTATTGATCAATACTAATTAAATAATATGATTTCATTTAATATATTAGAATTTATAATATATTAATAAACCATAAATACCTCTTCTCAATTATCCATCCTTCAGATTGTTCCGGTGCCATGCAACCCAAATGTACCATTCTACTCTCGGGTCAAGTACATACAAACAATAGTTATGGACTTAGACACCTAATCCAATAGGATGGAGAGTCCATTACGGCCCACTTGCAGAAAACGCAAAGATTTGTGGACCGTTTGCTTAAGTTAAATATGAACTTTGATGAGGAGCTGGCTACAGATATCAGTCTCCACTCCTTACCTCCATGTTATGATCAGTTTTGCATGACCTATCATATGAACAAGGAGGAGGTCACACTTAGCAAACTTCAGGGACTTTTGAGGACTGTTGAAAGTAGTCTCAAAGGTAAGAATGTTGTTACCACTCCTACTACTGCCCTAGTTTTGGCAATTGGGCAAGGCAAGGGAAAGAAGAGGAAGACCCCTTCCAAGGGTCACAAGGGAATGTCTCTTGATGGGTCCTATTCTAGCAAGAATAAAGTCTGTCCTGCCACTCCCTCCTCCAACCCAAAAGAAGTAGAGTGCTTTTATTGTCATGATAAGGGCACTAGAAGCGAAGCTGCCCAAAGTACTTGCAGGATGTTAAGGATGGGAAAGTAAAACCCACCCATGTAGGTATTTACACTATATTGTCTAATAACTCACCGCATACTAATTCTTAGGTCCTTGATACAATTTGTGGTATTCACATTTGTTCTGATTTGCAGGGACTACAAAGAAGTGAGGATGTTGAGCACAGGAAGATAAACTTAATTATGGGGAATAGGAAAGCTTCACCTGTCACCAATATTAGAGTTTATTCTTTATTGCTCTGTAGTGGGTTAAAGTTAGATTTGAATAATTGTTGTTACTCGTCCGAAATGGCAAGAAATATTATTTCTTTTCATGGTTTGTACAAACAAGGATTCAAATTTTCGTTTGATAATGAAATTGGTGCAATAAATGCTTATTATGATGGTGTTTTCTATTTTAAAGCATTACCTTGTAGTGCTGTATATGAAACAGTGATGCTCGTAGATAACTTAGGAAATAATGAATTACATCTTGATTCTTCCACTACTTTGGATAAAGCATCCTTGTGGCATTGTCGTCTTGGACATGTCAACAAGAAGCGCATAGGCCAACTCCAAAAGGCTGGAGTCTTGGAATCATTTGACTTAAAGTCAGATGATAGTTGTGAATCTTGTTTGCTTGGAAAGATGACTAAATCACCCTTCACTGGTTCTTATGAGAGGGGTGAAGGTTTGTTGGACCTCATACACACAGATGTGTGTAGACCCTTCAGAACCGCCACAAGGGATGCTAACCGCTTTTATGTGACTTTTACTAATGATTATAGTAGATATGGTTATGTCTACTTAATCAAGCATAAGTCAGAAACCTTTGAAAGATTCAAAGAGTTCATGCAAGAAGTGGAGAATCAACTATACAGGAAGTTAAAGATGCTCTGATCTGATCGAGGTGGTGAGTATCTTAATATCAAGTTCCTAGACTCTCTTAAGGAATGTGGAATTGTTTCACAATTAACACCTCCTAGGACACCACAGCTTAATGATGTGGTTGAGAAGCGCAATCGAACCTTGTTGGACATGGTTTGTTCCATGATGAGTTGAGCTTTGTTATCTATCTCATTTTGGGGGTATGCCTTAGAAACTGCCACCCATATCCTTAATCTAGTCCCAACCAAGAAAGTTGCCAATACACCTCACGAGATGTAGACAGGGAAGGTTCCCTCGTCGGCACACACCAAGGTTTGGGGTTACGAGGCTTTCGTAAGACGCGAGACTCATGACAAGCTTGAACCTCGGAGTGAGTGGTGTATGCTCATCGGCTACCCACAGAAATCATTTGGTTATATCTTCTACAGACTGAGTGAAAATGTTGTCTTCGTTGCGAGGAGAGGAGTTTTTCGTGAGAGAGAATTCATATGCCAAGGAAATATTGGGAGGCAAATTGACCTTAAAGAGCTTCAAGAGTGATCAAGTGGTGAAGGAACCTCAAACATTAGAGATCAACCTGAGGAGGAAACTCCTGTTGAGCCGATTGACGAATGTGTACCTCTGAAGCGTTCCACAAGAGTTGCGAATACACCTGAGTTTTTTGGTTTCCATATTACTTTAGAAGGTGATACATTTATCAATGATAGCATACTGATAAATTTGGATGAGCCTAACAGTTATAAGAAATCCATGGTAGGCCCTGAGTCTGCAAAGTGGAAAGAGGCTATGGATAGCGAGATTCAGTCCATGTATGACAATCATGTATGGAACTTGGTTGACAATGTACCGGGTCGCAAGACAGTCGAGTGCAAATGGATCTTCAAAAAGAAGACCGACATGCATGGGAAAGTACACACTTATAAAGCACGACTGGTTGTGAAGTTATTTACTTAAACTCCAGGAGTTGACCATGATGAGACCTTCTCACCAGTAGCTAAGATTAAGTCTATTAGGGTTATGCTAGCCATAGCTGCATTTCATGATTATGAAATATGGCAAATGGATGTCAAAATTGATTTCCATAATGGAAAGTTGGCTGAGGATGTTTACATGAATCAGCCAGAGGTTTTTGTCAATGTAGAGTACCCTAATATAGCGTGTAAGCTTGAGAAATCCATTTATGGATTGAATCAAGCATCTCGTAGATGGAATCTTTGTTTTGATGAGAAACTCAAAAAGTTTGGCTTTTTGAGAAGCGAGGACGAGTCCTGTGTATATGTCAGAGCTAGTGGGAGTACAGGTAGCTTTTGGTACTATATGTGGATGACATACTGCTCATAGGAAATGACATCCCAATCTTGCAGGAGGTGAAATCATGGCTTGGGAAGTGTTTCACTATAAAGGACCTTGGAGAAGCTGCCGATATCCTAGGGATAAGGATATTAAGAGACAGGATTAAGAGACTAATTGTACATAGTCAAAGTATCTACTTGGACAAGGCGCTGAAGAGGTTCAACATGCAGAATTCCAAGAAAGGTGACTTAACGATCCAAAGCAATGCCAAACTGAGTAAGACTCAGAGTCCAAGTATAGAGGCTGAGATAACTGAGATGAGTCGATTACCATATGCTTCCACTGTTGGCTCGATCATGTATGCTATGACTTGTACTCGTCCTGATGTGGCCTTTACTTTGAGCATGATCAGTAGATATCAGGGGAACCTGGTAAGGCTCACTGGACTGCGGTAAAGAATATTCTCAAGTACCTGCGAATGACTAAGGACTGGATTCTTGTCCTCGGTGGGAGCGATGAATTGAGAGTGATAGGGTGTAGTGACGCCAACTTTTAGACCGACATAGATAATTTCCGCTCTCAGTCGGGCTGGGTAATTACCTTGAATGGAGGAGCAGTTACTTGGAAAAGTTCCAAGTAGGAGACCGTAGCTGATTCAACATGCGAATCAGAGTACATAGTAGCAAGTGAAGCGGCGAAGGAGGCGATATGGGTGAAGAACTTCATTGGAGACCGTGGAGTTGTACCAGCTATAAAGGAGCATATGGAGATTTTATGTGACAGTGACAGTGACAGTTTTGTTGCCTTAGCCAAGGAACCGAGGGATCATGGCAGATCCAAACACATTGACAGAAAATATCACTTCATAAGACACAAGATAGAAGAATGACTCCTCGTAGCAAATAGTGTATCGTCAGAAGAGAACCCGACAGCTCCCCTCACAAAGGGACTGAATAGGGTTAAGCATTTGCAGCATGCGAGGCACATCGGGCTAAAAGATGATATTAGTTTTTGATTAGATAGTTATTTCTGAAACTTGTAATAGATTAAATGTAATTGACATTTGATGATTAAATAAAAGTTGTTGTTTATTTATGAGTAAAGTTACTATCATGTGCCAATTATTTACTATTGTTTCAATTTTGCATGTTTTGACTTCCATAATAGTAAGAATATTCAAACTGTCCAAAGTCGATCATACTTTGGAAGTAGGTACTGAATCAAGACTATCATGAATTTGGCTTGAAGATCGTCTGAAATGGTTAGACATTGCTATGACATTCATTAGTGCTCATAAGTTCTAAGTATTGGATTAAACCCACGCTCACTTGTATCGCTTCATGGAATTCATCTTGAGTGATCGTGAGACGATAATATCATGCAAGTATTAAAACCAAGAGATATGAGTTGTTGACTATAAGTTGGTTGTGCATTTATAGTACGAAAAATGCATCTATAACTTGATGTTATAAAACGTGCTGTTATGTATGATTTGGCGAATAGTTAGTACAAGCATATGAGTCGAAGTTTATCGGTTCCTTTTAGTCCTTAGAGGATTAAAAGCGATATCGTGGGCCCCTCAATGATTTTGTTTTGACTTATGTGTCGGGCCCGGTCAGAACTCAATTGATGTGTTCGATTAAGTTCTATGTCAAACAAATCGGAAATCGAGAAACAAACTACTGGACAATAAGTATGACGTTGTTCCATGTATTTGTCTGGATGATATATTGAGAACAGAGGATTATATAATCACTTATCTAAAATAGCGCATTCTAGTTCAACAAAGTTTTAAGAGCTATGATTGCTGGCCGGTTTCTGAAGTCGTACTTACAACCATAGTTATTAGACTTATCCAAGTGGGAGACTGTTGGATAAGGTGTCTAAGTCCATAACTATATTTGGTATGTATTTGACCCGATTTACCATGGTCAATTTGGGTTTCACTTCACCGGAACAATTTGGACTTTTGAGAAGAGGATATGTGTGATTTATTAATATATTATAAGTTATAATATATTAATATGAAATCATATTATTTAATTAGTATTGATCAAGAATTAATTTAGAATTAATTTTGTGGTCAAAAGAGACTAATTAAATATATAGGGACTGATTGCGTAAATCATTCATTCTTATAATGTGGGCTAATGATCCATGATTCCTTATGTTGGGCTTAACCCATGTGGTGACCCATGGATACTCCATGGAGGTTAAAACTCATGGATCATGAGGAATGTGTAAAGTCATACACATTAGGGTTTACATGGTGTAACCCTAATGTAACCACACTATATAATAAGCCCTTTGGTTCAAGAAATTGGCACCTAGAGTTTTTGCAAGAGTCTGGCCGATTTTTGTGAGCTAAAGAGTCCTCTTCCAAGTTTCCAAGTGTTAGTGGTGATTCGTGATTCCACTTTAGGCATTCACATTATTGGTGCTAGGCTCTTGAAACTCCAAATAACAAGCTACAAAAAAAGGTATGTTATCTAACTTGTTTCATTACCCAAGTACTAAAGTTTTGCATACCAGTTAGGGTAATACCTTGGAAAATGAAAGATTTAGCATGTATAATAGAGAAAACATAGATCCAAGGTATTTAGGGTTGCATGTACACTTTAGGAGTGTTAGAATGCTCAAAACCCTTTAGGAACCTCGTGGGGCATAGGTATCGTAGGAAACTAGACATTTCTGACTGTTTCCCCAAGTTGTTTGGGGCAATCTGACTCTCGGCAAATGGTTGGGGAGTGTTACTGTCCGTGGAGAAAACTGGGAAGACTTTATTCTTGCCATGGCCGGTATGAGTGCCGCCTGGAGAGCTCGCAGGAAGACAGCACATATGTTTATCGTGAGATGCGGTATTAACTCATCTCCTCCCCCCCCCCTACTTTTTTTTTTGAAAATAGAGTGAGGATAAGATATCTAGTTGGCTTGCGATATCTTACTTTTGGTGTTTGCTTTCACAGGTGCGGAGGCCGAGATTTCTTTGGACATGGCCTGACATGGTCGCTATTAGTGCTAACTTTTCCATCGGGAGATTGATCTCGTAGAGGTTCTTCCTCCTCCTGTGTCTGAAAG
Organism: Lactuca sativa; assembly: GCF_002870075.4. Classification (NCBI taxonomy): domain Eukaryota; kingdom Viridiplantae; phylum Streptophyta; class Magnoliopsida; order Asterales; family Asteraceae; genus Lactuca; species Lactuca sativa. The sequence continues at coordinate 15,869,821 of NC_056625.2, read as the reverse complement.
AGGCATGTGAGAGCTTGCTGGTCTGCTCTTGGTAGAAGGGGGAAATGTGGGTTGTAGCGGGCCTGTGTCACCTTCTCAACCGACCGTTGTGGCCGTTTTCCCCAGTTCGTTCGCCAGTTTCTATTCCTTCTGGTTTTCCTGTGGGTGTACAAGCAAGAAGAAGTAATGCGCCTACTCGAAAAAGGCAGAACTTGCCTGTGGTGCCGTCGTCGGATGTAGGTCTTCGTCCTCGTAAAGCTCGTAGGACTGTGTCTGTGGCCAGGCTTCTTGGTGGTATCGGGGATATTCGTGGCGGTCAATTTTCTATGCCTGAGTAGAGAGAGGTAGTGGTGGTGCCCAGTTCTCCTGGGGCCTCACCCTTTCGATTCGTTGGTTCACCCTTGGTTAATCCTGTTTCCGATTTGTTTTTGGGGGTGCGACGAGTTCGCCTGGAGGTTCTCTTCAACATGAGAAGCTTTCCCTGATCAATGAAATAGTGACTTAATCTCACTCCCCGTCTTTTAAGGCCTACGCTCCGGGCTGGGCAATTACTAGGGATTCTTTGTTGTCGGAAGACACTACCGCCCAGGAGTGGAGTACGTGTGCTCATCCTCCTACCTCGATGAGTTCGCTTGTGGGTCAATCAAGTGCCCGGATGACTGATATCCTTTGTTATGTCGCAACCCATGCCTCTGCCCTTATGGTTGTTGTTGTCGACCGGGTTTGCCTAGTTGGTGCGAGTCAGGGCCAATTGAAAGTACTGTAGGGTGCCTTGTCAAGCATGAGGGAAGAGGTTTGTGATTCACAGGCGGGGTGTCGAGTTCTTTCTGAGTAGAATAGCATTGTGGCCTGCGAGAAAGACGCTTTGGAGTATCAACTGGATATTTTAGAGAACTAGTCAGAGAGACTTGAGTACCAAGAGCTCGATCCCATGCTCAAAGTGTCGTTACTCGAGGTAGTTTGCAATGGGCGTTGCAGAAGGGGGTGGTTCGTGTGACTGTTAGGGTCATCGAGAGCGTTGAGTTCACCAAAGGGGTCCATGCTATTCGTGACTCTTGTGAAGCCCTTGGGTTTGAGAAGGGGAGGTAGCCGAGTGGTTGCTCCACATCTTCCAGTAAATCTGAAGTTTCGGGTCCTGGCCAGGTGGCGAGTAGGGCTAAGGAGGTCAACACTGCCCTTACATATTTTGTCAAGACGGATTTTGATGGCCTCTTCCGTTTAGGGGAGTTAGATTATGATGGCTTCTGTTAGTTTTGTGGCAAGATCAGCCTGGGAGGTTCTTCCTCGGACTCCGAGGGCTGACTTGTATATGCCCCTTGTTGTTCATCTTTTTGTGTACTATGTGTATAGTGTAAAACATTGGTTGCTAATAACCATGGACTGTGTTTTTTGTTCTGTATTTGGTATGGAAGTGTCCTCTTCCCTTCTTTTTTTGTATGTATGCATATGCTGTGAGCTGTAATTCATTTTTATACATTCCCTTGTTCTAGGGTTTGCGTTAATCTGGTAACGTGTGCTTCAGATGCCGCATAGCTGCTACTACTGAGTTATGTTCATCTGACTTGTATGTTTAATTAGGCTTATGATATTAAACCGCAAAATAATAGTCAATTCTATTGACTATGCTTTATGGTGTAGCTACAAATACATTGGCTGAGATTGTCATTTCAAGGCCTTTACTGTTCAGTTTTTAGGGGGAAAGGTTATGAACCTTTTACGACCCGTCGTTTTGTACCATTTACACAATCTCAGCTCTGAGATGTTATTTGGCATATTGTAGGTAACGATTATGACTCTTTTCAGACCTACAGGTGCATTCTTGCATAGATTTTGCTCAAGTACCATAGGTGATCAACCGTTGTTGCTACTTGGAAAATATGCACAACCTCTATAATTTGTGTTTTTGCAATACAACATTCTGGAAAGTTTTTTCAAAATGCAAATTATATTATTTCTAAAAGGAAAAAAGAAAAACATGAGACAGTAGACCCTGAATGTCTAAGTGTCAGGGCATGTGCTCGGTCGATGCTTTGGCACTTGAAGTACGGCTACTCTGTGTGAAGTTGGGCCATACTTCTTGTTTGGAAGTGACATCTTTCTACGCCTGATGTAGGTTAGCCTTCATAGGTTGGGGCTTCCTCTTATTTTCCCCAGCGGGGCCTGGCTTGGGGGAGTTATTTTTCATTTCTCATTCCCTGGGGATGATCTTGTCTGTCTTTCTTCGCGACCCGATGCGTGTTGTAACTGTGGGAAGCGCCCCCCTTGGCCGGGTGAGAGTGCCTCTTGTGCATTTCTATGCACCCATCTTCCATGCATGTCCCGCTATCACTGTAGATGTCGCTTTGCTTACCGAGAGCTCTTATTGGTGCTCTCCTACAGGAAAACCTGCTAACTAAAAAGAACGACATTCCGCCTCCGTTGTTGTTGTTTTGTGCACTTGCACCCTCTGTTCTGAGGGCATTTGGTTTATTGGCGAAGATTTTCTCTGGAGCCCGAATTGTTCTTTTGTTGCGCCTTGCCTGGCTATCAAATATGGCCAAGGCAGGCGCCTTTGCCTGTGGGCCAACATTTTCTCGCCATGCGCTTGTCACTCCGCATTCTTGTTGAGTGTTCCTTGGATCGGCGTGTGTTATGTTCTGTGGGAGAGATGTTGCGAGTTGACTAAACAAATCCCGCCGTCGTTCCTGGTCTTATAGGCTGGCACTTGTTCCACAACAGATTTCCTTTGTGGGTCTTCTCTTTTTGGCGACCTTCGTTTTGACGTGATTGGGTTTTTTGCCTTGCTCCTCGTTGGGCGTCGTCCCCAATTGCCGGGTTGGTCGCTACTACCGTTGTTGACCCATCACTCGTGTTGAATTTGAGAACACTGTGGAGAGTTGATGGGATTACTTGCAGCTGGAAAAGAGCAGGTCGGACTTAGAGAATGTTGTGCTATGTCGGGCGATCGACAACCGAGAATTCGAGCACCCTTGTTATCTCCTTTTCTCCCTCATGACTAATCAATGTGAACGGGAGTCTGACTGTTCCCGTTGGCCAATTGTGGTGACTAGTGAAGCCAACTAGTGGGCCCTGGCGTGGTGGCTAGAGGTACTCTTTCCATTTGATTGGCAGTTAACAAAGGCAGTGCTCGTAGATCACGTTGAATCTGCTTCTGTTGTCGATGTAAACTTGTTCTACACGGTTTTAACTAACAAAGACAGTGATGTGCAATGGATCATTGGGTTCCCAATGTTCTGGCATGGAGTCATTTATTGATTATGCTATGTTGAGGACGTTTTGGCGGTATGGCCCTGCATCGGGATATCGGTTTTGACGGTTGGTGCATGGGCGGGGCCCGATGATGGTGAGTATCTCCACCCTTTTTTTGCGGTCTTTTCCACCATCCTTTTGATTTTTGGGTTGTTGTTTATCCTCTTCAAATTTTTCCTTGAGGTGTTTTGCTATATCAACAATGTTCCCTAGTAGTTGTTTTTCATCAATCTCCCTCTTTAGAACTGTACACTCGTTTGTATCATGAGTTATGCTTTTATGATACTCACAGAAGTTGGGCTTTTCATTGTTTTCCTTGGCTGGGACCTTATTGATTGCATGAACATCGGTATGACCGCTTTTGCTATAGTCCCTGTAAAATGGTCTGTACCTTCTACACATATGTCCGGGGTGATGACTGTGCCGCTGATGGTCGCCATCTTGCCTTCCCTGCTGGGTCGAGATTGGCCGCAACACCGCCTCCTCCTGTTTTGCATATGCATTGGCTATTGCTTTGATATTGGCCTCCTTTCGCTCTTCCCCTTCGATTTGCCTCAGGTATTTTTCAACACAAAACTTGAGTTCGTCCCGGGATCTGGGGACTGTTCCATGCATCTTCTTTGATAGGGCCCCTGGGAGTAAACCTTGGGCGAAAGCGCCTGTTACCAGGAACTCTTCATGTCCTGGAACATTCAAGGTCGCCAGCGTGAACCGGACATAATAGTCACAGATTGTTTCCCCCTCTTTTTGCTTGCATGCCATTACTGAATTAGCGTCCCCTTGCCTTTCCTCAACTGCATGAAATTGTTGAGGAAAAGGTATTTTAGTTACTCAAAACTAGAGATGATGCCCGACCTCATAGATTTGAACCAATTTCCAGCATTGTCGGTTAAGGTGCAAGGAAAATAAGTGCAGGTGAAGCGACGATCCATCTTGAAGGATATCATCGTCCATTCAAAATTGTCAATGTGGTCACCTGGGTCTGTAGTACCGTGATATTCGGGCATGTGTGGGATCATCTTCGTGTGTGGAATCTCGTAATGTAGTAGCTCGTGGCTGAAATTAGAGTTGGCGCTTCGCATAGGATTGTCCATGTATGCGTATGACATCCTGCCGTAAGCCATGTGCTGCTGTATCTGGTACGGGCTTGCATACATCTAGTTATGCATGACCATTGGCGACATGTGCGACTGATACATCGGTAGATTTGGTGCCGGCTTAAATTGTTGGATTTCGTACTGCCCTGCCGGCTGAGCCATATGCAGGCTTTCTCATTGATATTGCCATATTTATACCTATTTTTAGGCAATATTTAAGTACATTTTTATTAATAAGTTGGTAATTTGTTTAGAATAATGGTACTTAAGAATTTAAATGTTATTTGCAGCCAAAAAGAAGACATTTTAAATAAAAGGGGACTAAAATCGTTAAAGGAAGAAACTTTGGGAATTAAAAGATTAAAGGAAAAGAAAATCTGGAAAAAGCGTCTTCACGTCGTGAGAACTAGAGGATTCACGACGTGAGTATAAGTTCTAGAAGATATGTACGCGGGTGAAGAAATCCTTGACGGGCACGGTTATTTGGAACTCACGACGTGAATATCTTATTATTCACGACATGAATTTATAAAAATCAGCAACTATATAAACCCTTGACCATTACGGATAGAGGAGACTTTTGGCTAGAGAAAGGGGTTCCAGAAGGCGATTTTGAGCAGAAGAAAAGCCCTGGAAAGAGGTTTTCAACACCAAAAGAGTGAAGGTCCATAATTTAGTTTATTTATTTGTTACTTAGGAACATGTTTCATTACACTTTGATTTGTGTTAGTGTGTTAGTTGCTATTATGAGCAGCTGAATCTAGCTACTCTTGTTTAGCTAGATGGAGCTTCCAACTTATGAATAGCTTTATTTTTATGGATTTATTTAGTTGGTAAATTGCTTGTGTTTGATTTATAGTTACCTAGCATGCTTATGTTTGTTTCTCTAGTTGCTTGATTTCATGTTCTGTGTAGCTTAGTGACCATTAACTGCATGAACTTGTTTACCTAATGATTTAGTGAAAATTGAATTGTTAGAGCTAGGATTGACCAATCTTAGTTAGTAATTAGAGTAAATAAACTTAGCTGTGCTAGAGAACGTGGATTGTGACTATAATTGCGTTTACATAATAAATCTTACATAGCATATTCATATTCATAATTGGTTATGTGTTTAATTGTGTGTGACCATACATAGTTTGACATTAATTAATTAATTATGGGTAAAGTTAGAACTAAATTACTAATACAATTAAAACCAACTTGATAATCCATAATTATTAGCTAGCCATAAGGACGAAGTGGATTCGAACTAGACAAGAGTGTTCTTAATTATTGATTGAATTTGAGTTAAGTTCGTATGATCTTGTAAAATCAGATAAAACCCTTTCTAAACTTGTTAATAATTAGGTTAATTTGATAGCAAGTAGATTAATTAGTAACACCGTTCCCTATGAACGACACCCGACTTACCCAAGCTATACTGTAATCTGACTAGGTACACTGCCTATAAGTGGATAGTTAGTTTAAGTTTGTTAGGTTATAAATATTAAAATTAGTGGGTACTTTCGTGCACATCAAGTTTTTGGCGCCGTTGCCGGGGAACGACCAGTTTATTAGTTTATTAAGTTGCATTAGATTAATCGACCCTTTTTGTGGAATAAAATCTACAAAAAGTTAATTAGTTATTTATTTTTGTTTATTAGCATATAACAAAAAAAAATTTGTTTTCTGTTTCTGTCACAGAATTCACGACGTATAAACTCACGACGTGAAAGCTACGATTTTCAGTTTTTAGTATTTTATTATTTTAGTTCAGTTTTACGTTTTTAGTTTAGCAAGTTGCAAGAGTTCATGACCAGAGGATCTACCACACCTTTGGTGCCACTGATTGAAGATCCAGATGCTGCACTTCACAAGAAGACTGATAAGAAAATGCCACTGCAAGAGCTAAAGTCAGCATTTTCAAGAAATTCGGGGAAGAAGACAGGAGAGTCAAGCTCGTCCTCAAAGAACAAGAGCAAGCTTGAACACTTGGATCAAATACCCGTCCAAACCGAATCCAAATACGATACCGAACCTAAGTTTGAAGAACATACGAGCGAACCCGAGAACGAGCCAAGGAACGAGATGGCAGACATTGAAGAGATGTCCATGGGAGCTTACAAGAAGCGGATCCGAGAAGATGTGGGTCCCGGTTTAGTCCAACCCGAAATACCTACCATTGCCACATTCGAGCTGAAAGGGCACATCTTGACTGCACTGATGGATATCCCATTTTTTGGGAAAGATCATGAGGATGCTTTTAAGCATTTAGATGAAGTCAATGACATTGCGGATTACTTCAATGTCCCAAATGTCAACAGAAACACCGTCTTGCTTAGGATGCTTCCCATTACTTTCAAGGGAGCTGCTAAAGAGTGGTTAAAATCACTTCCACCGGGTACAATCACCACTTGGGCTCAAATGCTTGAGCAATTTCTGGACCAGTTTTGGCCACCATCCAAGATAGCTAAACTCAAGAAGGCAATAGCCAACTTTGAGCAACAGTCGGGGGAGTCATTATACGAAGCATGGGAGCGGTAGAAGGGATTGCTCAGAAATTGCCCTCAGCATGATCTAAATGTGCAACAAGAGATGTCGATTTTCTATGATGGGGTCAACGTTATGACGAGACAACTCCTTGACTCTCAAGGACCTTTGACAAAGAAAAATCCAACGGAGGTCAAGGAGCTGATTGAAGAATTGGCGAAGCACTCTCGCGAATACCACAACCCTAGGCAAGATGGAATCAAAGGCGGTGGAGGAGCCCAAACTGAAGAAATAGCAGCCATTATGGCTATGCTAAATAATATGGATCGGTGGTTGACGCAGATGGACCACTCAATTCGTGCCATGAGAGTGGGTTGCGAGAGGTGTAGTGGTCCGCACTTGACCAAGGACTGCAATTTAGATGAGTTGGGGAACAGAAAAGCTCAAGTGTGCTACTCAAGTGGGGATAAGTTTGATGAAGACTAGAGGAAACCAAAGAAGGAGTGGCTGCCATATGAAGAGTATAAGAAGCAAAAAGAAGAGAAGTATAGGCAGACAGGTAGAGGCTTCTATCAAAAGGAGCAGCCACCAGCTGAGAAGAAATCCGATCTAGAGACCACGTTGATGAAGTTTATGGAAGCTTCGGAAAAGAGACACGATGCTACTGATTCTACTATTAATGAACAACAAACTTTAATAAAGAATCAGCAAGCCTCCATCGATAACCTTGAAGTACAAATTGGTCAACAAGCCACTCTGGTTCATCAGAAGTTGTCCCCGAAAAATCCCGAAACGAAAGCCCAATCTCATGTAATGGCCATAAATATTGAAGAAGAGGCAATCTCTGAGTTCTTAGAAGCCTTAGAAGTTGAACAGCAGCAGCCCGATCCAAAGTTGAAGAAGCCCAAGCTCGAAAATCAAAATGCTGCTGAATTGCAGAATTCACGACGTTAGCCATATACGTTCACGACGTGGGTCCGTCATGAACAGAAAAATTCTGCAGCTGGTTCGGTTTATCAGCCACCTTTTCCTTTTCCTTCCCGAGCTACCATTAGTCCATTGGAAAGAGAGCATATAGAGTTTGTTAAGCATATGAAGGGTATCCCGATTAATACTCCCTTTGTCGAGTCCTTATCCAAAATTCCCGAGCATCAGAAATTACTGCAAGATTTGATAGACACTCGCAAGCAATTAAAGAAGCATTCTAAGGTGATTCTAAGTGAGAAAAGCTCAAAAGCAGTGTTGGGAGAGACACTTAAGAAGATGGGAGATCCTAGACGCCTCACTCTTCCGTGTGAGTTTGGTAACAAAATGAAGGTTGATGCTTTAGCCGATTCTGGGGCTAGCATTAATTTGATGCCTTATTCATTTTATCAGAAGTTGGAAATTCAGAAGATGAAGGCTACAAGAATGACTATTCACATGGCGAACCGTTCAGTGACACAACCCCCGGGCATTGTGGAGGATATTTTAGTAAAAATTGGAAAATTTGTTTTTCCAATAGATTTTGTAGTGTTGGATATGAAGGAAGATCCCAATGTTCCAATTATCCTTGGTCGTCCATTACTTAACACTGCTGGAGCTTTGGTTGATATTCGCGAGTCTAAGCTCACCTTGAGGGTTATAGATGAAAAAGAAGTTTTTGGGATAGAAGATGGCTTCCAAAGGAATCATGTTCAAGAAGAGGTGTTCACAATTAATGAAGACAATGAACTAGAAGAACTAGAAAAGCTTATGGAAGAAGAGATGAAGGCAGTTCATCAAGTCAAAAGAACAAAACCAAGAGCATCTGTTCCATATTTGGTTGAAGTCATTGCTTACAAGAGTCCACCTTCTTGGGTAAGCGAGGATGAGGAGATGACAAGTGATGAAGAGGAGGTTACTTCAAGGGTGACAAAGCCAGTGGTGAAAGAAGAGAAGGATGCTATGGAGTGCAGGGAAGAAACTAAAGGGACCAAACGCAAGCTTGAAGAAGAGGTCAAAGCTAAAAAAGAGAATTCAAAGAAGGCGTACAAAAGATGTGTGCAAGCTTACAAGAGGCGTTTCAAGGAACAAAAGATCCTAGTGGTGGATTCTTCCGAGGACTCAACATAGGAGGCACAGAGTCCAGCTCAAGACTCCAAGAAAAAGAAGCGCTTCTCGGGAGGCAACCCGAGTTGGTTTGCATTTTTTTCTTTTCTTTTTGCATTTTAGTCTTAAAAACATAGATCATGTCATCCAACTCGATTATAACATAATTAAACACTGAATGTGGGGACCCTAAAATGGAAGTAGTAATAATTGAGAATTTAGTTGAAAGACAAATTTGATTTAGCATGAATTTTTCATTCCGGACCATATTCACGACATGAATTTTTAGGAATTCACGACGTGAATCGTGAATAAACCGGATAAATACTCAACAATAGAGTTTAGCCCATTAGACTAAGAGGCCCAAGATCAATCCGTGAGTGCATGGCCCAATTTTAGCCCAGATGAAATTCACGACGTGAATCTTTACGAATTCATGATGTGAGTTTTCAAAGACATGGGACCACATAATAAATCCCTAAAAAAACCAGTTGACCCTCCATTTTTTTATACCGCACGAAGTGGAAGCGAAATCTTGTCCCCCCTTTGGTCCCCATTGCTCCAATTTTAGCCGACAACTCTACAAGTTTTCTTTGTGCTTACGTACTACTTCCATCAAAGGTAATGAGTCTTAATTATTAAGCTTCATTTTTCTTTAATAGTTGAATTTAGGGCTAGGGTTTGTTCATTTCTTAAATGGTATGAAATGTGCTCTAAGATTCGTGAATTACCCTTGGAATGTAGTTGATTATTGGTTGAAAATGTTATAGGAGTAAACCCCAAGCACTATCATGGCCGATTTATACAGAAACCAGAACGATTTTCGGACCTGACTACGAACTCATGCCGTGAATTCTTAGGAGTTCACGACGTGAATTCTGGACTGTGAAGTTTCTATATTCTTTTTATTTTTAAATTGTTGGGTTGTTGTTTTCGCTGTGTTTGTTCCTGGTTTTTGCAGAAATGGCACCTAGAAGAGACTTACCTCTTGGGATTGAGAGTTTACACCCATTTTACGAGTTTCCAACCACTACACCCCAGGATGTTTACACGCGATGGAATACTTGGTTGGGATGGCTCTACAATCGACAGTTTGCTGTTGCTCCCACTATTCAGTGGGCAAGGATGAGGGAGGTTGGCTTGGTTGATAGGATGTCCCAATACCTAACAAAAATCTTTTTGGGGGACGGATTTCAATTCACATGCAAGGGGTGGTTCAACCTGTTTAACATCCAGGAGCGTGTTTATAAGGAGCTTTGCGTGGAGTTCTTTTCCATGGTCACATTCCATGATAATGTCAGAGATCCCACTTTTCCCCGAGCTTTGGTGTTTCGTTTAGGCGGGGAGTATCGGGAGTGCAGTCTAGTGGAGTTTTCTCGCTGTATGGGGCTCTATGAAGCTCATGAGACCATCACTCAAGAGTTTATTTTATTTTTGAGGGATACCACGCGGGTGTATGCGGATGGGGTTTCGGGGCCGGAGTTTTGGAGTAACATTGCCGCTGAAGTGTTTAATTCCGGTGTATCTCCCGAGAGTAGCATCAAAAGCTCGATACACCGCCTCATCCATCGCTTAATCACTTTCTCCATTCATCACAAGCATCACGGTGATAAAGTTACTAAAAGTAACTTGTTGTTTTTATGGTGCATCTTACAACCAGGTGTTTGCTACAATATTCCATATTTCTTGGCGCGGTATTTGACAGACTATGCGACAAGTGCTCGTCCTGGAAGCCCCATTTGTGGAGGGCATTTTGTTACCCGATTGGCCCGCTCTTATGGTCTTCTTGTTCCTGACATCACTCGTTCTCTAACATGTATTGAGGGGAATGAGTTCAGTATGGGGTATCTGGAAACAATGAGGGTGGTGAAAAATTATGGCACACATTGGGGAATTCTTCGGCATGATGATGATGAGGAGGAGGAGCCGGCCGAACAACTTGAACCACAACCACGGCCGAGGCGCAGGAATGTGAGAGGACGGGGAGAACGCGGGCAGCCAATACATCCACCCGCATCCATGGTGGGAGCACCTTTTGGAAGTGACATGGTTGGTTATTTTGACCAGTTATCGTTGAGTGTCAATTGGATCGGAGGTACTATGGAGAATGTTGTCCGACATCTTGGGATGGAGCAACCACCTCATTTGGAGTATCATTACCTGATCTGCCCAAGATGGACGGAGTATGGCGGACGTGGAGGTGATGGAGCTCGAACCAGTTGAGCACATGATGATGAGGAGGATGATTGATTATTTGTTTATTTTTATTTTGTTGGTTTGTTTTGGTTTGTTCTTAATGTGTTTTGTTTATTTTGTTGGGATTGTAAGAACTATTTAGATATCATGTTACTTTTATTCTTCTTTGGTGGTTGTTTCTCAGAAATTTCTAGGAGCGCCTAAATAGGATATCGAGATATAAGTGCGTACATCTTTAGCCGGGAGTGTTTCAAGTCGAGAGTTGAGACCCATATTTTAAAATAAGTGTGGGGTGAGTCAAGAGAGTGGATAGTCAGCAAAAGAGTCAAAACTGGTGAATTTAGAAGAGTCTTAATACATTAAGACATTGGATTGATTTGTGCACATTAGAAGAAGATTTGGCGATCTTTTTCTGTCTGCCTAGTTTTCACGACGTGAACCTTTTTTACTCACGTCGTGAGTCAGTTCTCAGGGGTTTCCAGAATACGCGTAATTGCGACTTCACGACGTGACTTTTCTTTTTTACTCACGTCGTGAATCTGATGTTTTCACAAGTTCAAGGCCCTTGACATATTATTATTCCATGGGTTGATACCATTCTTCTTGTCATCATTATGAAGATTATTTTGGCTCATTTTCACTACCATACAATGTGGCGTATGCTTTCCCACATTGATCGTTCTATTTTGGAGATTTACACCACATTTGAAGAAGATTGAAGGCTCGATTTCATGTTTTGCCGGTACATTCCTTATCTCGCGAGTTCAAGATCCAAGTTTCTATTTTCAGAGTCCATATTCAAGATGCACGTTTTCCACACTGTTGGAGAGGTTTACGCCACTATCCCAGGGGAGTCTGTTCCTTTTTCTTCCTTTTCTTTAATTTTGATTTATTCTATGCATACAATGAGGACATTGTATGAAATAAGTGTGGGGTAGGGGGTAGAAAAAGTAAATTGCTAGATAATGATAAAATTTGATGGTAAAATTTTAAAATTTGAAAATTGAAATTTTTAATAATTGAATCTAGTAATAATAATTTGAACCGTAGTTGCTAGTGTTATATGGGATGATCCGATAAGAGCTCAAATGTTTAGTTGACCAAATACACGTTATAGTGCATTTGTGGCCTCCCTTATTTTAGTGAAATCATGGAACAAAAAGATAACCCCGCTTTGTTTGAGGGATGCAATATGTTTAGCATCGTGTACCAGAAATGTATCCAGGAAAATTATTATCGTTAGCCAATAAAGGTTGAGGTTGAGCGCCCCTGCTTAAGCATGTACAGTTTTGAGTGAAAAAAGGGAGGTACATGTTTAAAAAGAGAGAGAGAGAGAGAGAGAGAGAGAGAGAGAGAGAATTACAAGAAAAGTTTGAAGAATTTTGGAGCAATTAAAGTGAAGATCAAAAGATCAAAATTCTAAGAAGTGAAAAAACATGAAGATACCAAAAATCAAACAAGGTGGTGAATTCAAAGAAATCAAAGATCAAATTACCAAGGACATGAAGAATTCAAAAGAGCTCCATAGTGGTATGATAGATTGTAATTCTAGATTATGTATGCTTCGGTTGCTCAACTAAAAATACCTTGAGGTTTGGGGGTTTTCTGCGGATGGATTCGGAGGGATGCATAAAATGAGCGTTGTTCGAAAGAAGTGGGCGAGTGTTTATGAAGATTGTGAGTATTTAAAGTATGGGGGTACTTTAGGAAAATTTTAGACACAAATGCATGCGTTGAGGTTGATATGTGCATATTTAGTGTGTATTTAGTATAGTTTTTATTCATATATTAGCTAAATTATCGCATATTATGGACAAAACGTACTTAAAAGTGTTAAATTATGTTTTTCAGTCCAAAGATGAAGCTCGGAAGCAAAAGGAAGCAAGAGAAGCAGTTAGGAGCTCGAGAGTGGAATGAAGAAGGAAAAACACTAAAAAAAGCTTCTACTCGTCGAGTCAGATAGCTACTCGACGAGTCCGATCGAGGAATCAGAAGGATAATGATTCGGAAGTCCAGATAGATATCGCAATACGGGGAATGTGAGAGGGACTCGACGAGTCACCACTTGACTCGACGAGTCGGATCGCTTATTTAAAGATAACTCCACAGATCGATAAGGAAGAGTTCTGGGACGATTCAGAAGTATCTTGCTATGATTGAGAAGCCTGAAAACCCCTAGAAGACAACGAAGGAAGCTAGAATTCAATTCCGGAGAGTAATTAAGGCAAAATTTCATCATTCCATTTATTCTTTTGTTTATTCATCATGACTAAGCAATTTGACTTTGATTGTTTGCTGTTATTTACTTTAATTATGAGCTAAAACCTTTAGACTTCTGTTTGGGGATACAAAGTTGACAATATGGTCTGATTGATTGGTAGGATTAATTCCAAGTTGGTGAATTTTTGTTATTTTAGCTTGCTAAAGAACCTTGTGTATGAATAATAATTAATTTTCTGTTAATAGGAAGATAATTGATTAGAATGAACATCTATTGATTATTGTCCTCATATGATATATTGTGACCACATAGTTATATGTCTAGGATTAATGAATATGAAACTAGAATTAATAAGAAAATTGAGTAAATTCATGTGCAAGCTTGTAAGATGACTATCAAACAAGAGGTTAATTAAAAAGACTAAATTAGTTAACTATTGCAAGTCTAACTTAACCCGAATAATTAATCTAGTAAATATAATTAAATTAAGCAATTGGCCACTGTTTGAGTTAGTTTATTTGCTAAGGATTAGGGTAGTGAACATGAAACTAATCACTTGAATCGGTAACCAACGAAAGAATTAATCCATTGCGCTATTACCTTGAAAATCAACCATAGAGTTAACCGAGTTGAACTAAACAGAAGTTCCTTTCCAATTATTGAATCTAGTTAAATCGTTATTTTCTAGCTTTAAATTAGTAATAATTAGTAAGTTTCTAGTCTTGTAAAACTAGAGAACAACCCCTGCTTTTTAATTAACTTAGATTAAATTAGTTTTTAGTTCAATTTGCCGTTCCCTGTGTTCGATACCCTGCTTATTTAGCTATACCACAATTGATAGGTTCACTGCCTTTTGTGTGTTATTTGATAATTAAAAGTAGGTTTAAAACTAGTGGGTTTTACACACATCAAGTTTTTGGCGCCGTTACCGGGGAACGGTTCTAAAATTAATAATAAAGTCTAGTTTAATCGATCCTTTGTGTGGGATTTATCTTACACAAAGTTATTTACAAAGCAAATCCAGTAAGTAGACTTAGTTTTATTACAATTCCGTTTTTTTTACTAGAAATTTTTCTTTTCTGTTTTTGCCTTGCACTCGCCGAGTGCACTCGTGTCGACTCGGCGAGTCCATCGCTGTTTTAGTCTTTATATTTTTATTCCGTTTTTGTTCCTTTTACGCGTTTTGTTTCTTTTGTTTCGTTTTTTTTTCAGCTGTTTCATGACCCGAGGATCGGACACACCTCTAGTACCACCTTTGGAAGACCCGGAATCCGCACTAAAGAGAAGCAAAGGAAAAGCCGTAGGAGAAACCGCAACTTCAAAGAACTCACCACTCAAGAACTTGAAATCCGTTTTCAGCAAGAAGAAAGGCAGCAAATCAGGAGCATCCAGTGCCTCGTTAACAATTGAAGAACCAATTCACGAAGATATCGAGTACGAGACCGAGGAAGAAGAAGAGTTAGCTATCACTATGGCTAACATCGATGAAGTCCCCATGGGGGAGTGGAAGAAAAGGATGTGTGATGACACCGGGTCGGGACTTGTGCAACCCGCAATTCCCACAACCGCCACTTTTGAACTAAAAGGCCATATTCTCGCCCAACTCAAAGAGATCCCTTTCTACGGGAAGGATCATGAAGACGCTTACAAGCATTTGGACGAAGTAAATGATGTGGCCGATTACTTCAACGTGCCTAATGTTCCACGCAAGACCCAGCTTCTTCGAATGCTTCCTGTCAAGTTTAAAGGCGCTGCAAAAGATTGGTTAAAATCACTTCCTCCCGGATCGGTCACCACATGGGCCAAGATGAAAGAAGAGTTCATTGACCATTTCTGCCCACCTTCCAAGATAGCCAAGCTAAAGAAAGCCATTGCCAACTTCGAGCAACAACTCGGTGAATCTCTTTATGAAGCTTGGGAAAGGTACAAGAGCCTACTTAGAAATTGCCCACACCATGATCTTAATAGCTAATAAGAGGTCTCCATCTTTTATGATGAAGTTAATGTCACCACAAGGCAACTACTCGATTCACAAGGCCCGCTCACGGGAAAGCCACCTCCGGAAATAAAGGAATTAATTGAAGAATTCTCTAAGCATTCTAGAGAATACCACAATCCGAGGAATGAAGTGAGTCGTGGAGCAGTAAACTCGGTGAACGATGGCATGGCGGCGATAATAGCTAAACTCGATAGCCTAGACCGAAGAATGACGAAAATGGATCAAACGATCCATGCTATTAGGGTAGGATGCGAAAATTGTGGCGGCCCCCATCTTACCAAGGATTGTGATCGAGACGAGAATGGAAATAAAAAGGCTCAAGTATTTTATTCCAGTGGCGATAGATATGATGAAGACTGGAGGAAACCGAAGAAGGAATGGCTCCCATACGAAGAATATAAAAAGGCTAAGGAGGAGAAATACAAACAGAGGGAGAGGGGATTCTATCAAAAGGAAGAGCCGGTGACGGAAAAGAAGGCAAATTTAGAAGATATACTCACAAGGTTCATAACCGCATCCGAGAAAAGACATAATGATCACGATGTAGCAATGCAAGAAACCAGAAACATGTTGAGGAATCAGCAAGCTTCCATTCTCAACATTGAGACACAGCTGGGATAGCTTGCACATCAAGTGAATGAAAGAAGACCGGGTCAACTTCCGAGCAACACCGAGCCCAATCCAAGAATGGAGAACGTGAGCGTAATAACCTCCAGCAGTGAAGAAAAATTTACAGAAGCACTAAGGATTTCCAAGAAGAAGGAAGAAAAGGTAGAAGAATCGGAGCTAGCCAAACCCGACCCGACTCGCCGAGTCACTCCTATCGACTCGACGAGTCCATGCGAAATTGAGAAACCCATCAGTTCTTCGAAACCTTATAAGCCTCCACTACCATACCCAACCAAAGCCATGCCTGCAGAAAAAGTTGAAGCATACAGAACCTTCATGAATCATGTTAACACTTTACAAGTTAATGTGCCATTTGTAGAAACAATACTTCAAACGCCTAAATACTTCAACTTGCTTAAGGGCCTTTTTGCTGCTAGGAAGGATTTGGCTGAAGTTGCAGAAGTGTTGATGAGTGAACGGCCTAAAAAGAAGGGTGATCCAGGAAATATTGTGCTTCCGTGCCAATTTGGTAATAAAGTCTTCACACGAGCATTAGCTGACTCAGGGGCAAGCATCAATATGATGCCTTTGTCATTCTATAAGAAGTTGAATCTACCAGAACCAAAACCGGTGAATATGAAGATCCATTTGGCGGACAAGACAACAATCCATCCAAAAGGCGTTTGTGAAGATCTCCTTATAAAAGTTGACAAGTTTATTTTCCCAGTAGACTTCGTGGTTGTTGATATGGAAGAAGACCCCGAAATTCCAATTATTTTGGGGAGATCTTTCTTGAACACCGCGTGTGCTTTAATTGATATAAGTGAGTCTACATTGACATTGAGAGTGGGTGATGAGGCTGTGACGTTTAAAGCTATTCCAGAAATCAAGCAAGAAGAGGAAAAGATTGATGAAGTCTCAATGATCCAATTGGATGATGAGATATTAGAACAAGAGCTTGCACGTTTGATGAAAGAAGACCCAAGCAAGTTTGTGATACACTCTGAAGAAGAAGGAGATGTTAACAAGGACTTGGATGAATTAGAAAAGCTACTGGAAGGAGCCCACTCAGAAAAAACCCAAGATTTTATGGAATTCGTACCGACTCGCCGAGTCACTTTAATGGACTCGACGAGTCCAGTCGATTTGGGCAAACACTTGGCCGACTTAGATCTGCTTGTTCCTAGTTCTTCACATACCTTGGATTTCAATAATATACAGGATTCTTTAGAAGAACAAACAGCAGAAAGAGGAAAGGAAAGGAGAGTCCAATACACCGATGTAGCATGTCTTCATACGGTTCATCTGGAAGATGGGTTAAGCACTGGAACGAACGTAGAGATAAATCAAAGGAGGGAGGAAGCTGATCACCTATTCACCACTAAACCTAGAGCACGGACCATTATGAAATATGAAGTTATTAAATTTAAAGAGAAGGAGGTTCATGAGACGGTGAAAAAGAAGGGGGTAAAGAAGAAAAAGAGAAAAAGGGAAGCCCAAGCAGCTGAAGATGAGGCAATGAAAAAAAAGGGATGCATTAAAAAGGGCTTACAAGAAAAAGATCCACGCTTACAAGACCAAGTACAAATCACAAAAAGTTAGGCGTGCATTCCCGATGCTCGAAGATGACAAAACGTAGATGGGAAGGAGTCTAGCTAATGACTCCTCAAAAAGAAGCGCTTGGCGGGAGGCAACCCGTTAAATAGTGTTTGCTTTCTTTTACGTTTTAGTTTTCTTTTTATTTATTTATTTTCCCTTCGTTTTTTTTAAATCTTAATCTTCCAAATCATCGGGCATGTCTGCTTGAGAGTGTGCATAAGCTAAGTGTGGGGTGAAATGATTTACAATACATAACAAAATTTTGAAAATTATGCATTTTTTAAGCGACTCGCCGAGTCTGACCACGACTCGACGAGTCCACATTGATTTCAGAAAAGAATTGACTTCGCGACCAGACTCGCCGAGTCTGACCACGACTCGACGAGTCGGTATTATTTACAGAAAAAAAAATATATTTCGAAATTACTTTTACATTGGGTAAGTAGGGTTTTAACCCTAAGAATCAGTTTTCACAAACCACACTCGTCGGGTGCCGCTATTTTCATTCCCTCTCAAGCATTCATCATTCTTCTTCAAGTTCTTTCAAATTTCTCAAGCCCAATCCAAAAAGGTAACAAATTTCTTCCTATTTTCTGTTAAGAGCATGATTATAAGGCCATCCATGGTAGTAATTGCATGAAAAAACCCGTTTTTGAGAAGTATTAAATTTCTAGGCTTTTGATTTTTCATGAATTAAGTTGTTTTGAATGTCTATTTTGGCCTTAATACATCAATACTAAGTGTTGAGACAAAACCCTTGAAAGAATTTACAGGTTTTATGGTCCAATTTGTAGTGACCTGTCGACCGACTCGTGCAGGTTGCGCGACTCGCCGAGTCGGGCCTAGACTCGACGAGTCCAGTCGAGTTACAGACAGCAGACATTTTTTTTAATTATATTCTGTGTTTTCTGGGTTTTTTGTATTTATTTTGTAGAAATCATGTTCAGAAGGGGACAAACTTCAAGTGGCAACCAAGGGGAGTTTCCATGGCTAAACTTCCCGCAAATTGAGTCCGCTTCAACAATGCGGAAATGGAAGAAGAAGCTATCTGATATTAAGAAGAAGGAGGTTTATGTGCCAAACAGGATTGATTGGGAGTGGCTGCAAAGTGTTCGATATGAGGAGGAATTAGCTCCTTACCTTTTAAAGGAGTTCCAACATGAAGGTGAAACAATGATCTGCGACGGGTGGAGCCGGGTCTTCCTTATACATGAGCCGGTCTATTTAGAGCTTTGTTTGGAGTTTTTCTCCACGGTGTCTTTCACCGGGGGAGTGGATGTCTTTCACCCAACAAGCTTCAGTTTCTGCCTTGGGGGAGAATTTCGTCAATGCTCGGTAGTGGATCTTGCCTGCCGACTAGGGATCTACGATCAGCCCTTGGTTTCAACAAACATCTTTCGGGCCTTTTTGGCACACACTCATATGGTGTTCCCCGATGGAGTTACAAGCACGGGTTGGTGGAATACCATTGGAAATAAAGTTTACATCCCGAAGTCTGCACAGGAAGGGAGCATCCGATCCCCAACTCACCGCCTTATTTCCTCCACCATCAATCAAAGAAAAGATGATGACAAGGTTTCCAACCTTGACGTCTTCTATTTATGGAGTATAATTACACCCGGCGTCTTTTGCAACATCCCTTGGTGTATAGCTTCATACCTTTCGGAGGGTGCGGTCAAGGATCGCAAAACCTCCCGTATTAATGGTGGGATGTTTGTAACCCGATTGGCTAACTCATTCGGGTTGATGAACCGCGGTGCATGGAACTTCATGACATTGATCCCGACACCTCCGTTCAATCCCATTCTTTTCCGAAGAGCACGGATTATTGAAGACTATGGTGGTGGCCATTATGCCATCCCAAATGATGACCCCGTTGTTGGTCCCGAAGCACCGGGAAGGAGGGTAAGATCAAGAAGAGAGCGGGATGTGGAGGACGAGCCGCCAGTGATTCCGGTCGAGAATGAAGACGTACCATTGGATTGGTACAATGTGGAGATGAGGCGGATGCAGGATCAAATGGCGAGGGGGCTAAACTTTAGCAACCAATCCCATATACGACTTTTTGACCACTTCAATATCCCACATATTGATGGTGGAAATTACCCCTTTATTCCATCTTGGGATGAGGTGATTGGTGCGAGACGAAGTGGAGCCGGAGGAAGTGGAGCCGCCAATGATGATGAGGAGGATGAAGATTGATTTTTGTGTTTTAATTAAACAATTTTTATTTTTGTTTTGTTTTTATTCTTATTTGGTGTGTATGACTTGTTTGAGATTTTATTGTGTTTAATGATTGTATGCTTTAGTTATTTTTCAGGAATGGATTAGGATTGCTTGCTTAGGATGGTTTAGAGTTATAGCTTGGATGTTATCACGAGTGAAAGCGAGTCAAGGAAGCGGAACTTTAACGTCAAAGTGTCGAGTCCGGTCCTTAGGGGTATGAGCAATTGAGTCTAAACATGGGGAAGAGATAGAGAAGTTTTTAGAGGCTAAAACAGTTGCAAAATACCAAGTTTTTTTCGTTCAGTGGCCTACTCGACGAGTGCACTAAGCTGACTCGACGAGTCGCCTTGTATTTCTACATATTCTGAGAAGGCGCGCTGGTACTCGACGAGTCCACCATAAGACTCGACGATTCGTTCAATTTTTATACCCACAGACTGCTGATTTGATGCTGCTACTTGTCCCACTTGCTCACTTATTCTTCCATATCCATTCTTGAAGATCTTACACTGATTTCCGCGTATTTGGAGCGACCCACACGAGACGAGACACCCAAGGCATGGATGAGATGTTACCATGTCTAAAGTTGATTGAAGTTGGAGCTTAAATGAGAGTGATCAACCTATCCACTGCTATCCCATGGGAGTTTGTTCCAATTCCCTCTTTAGTTTCTTTTTATGTTTTTATGCATCATATGCAATGAGGGCATTGCATCACATAAGTGTGGGGTAGGGGGTTGGTTACATAATAGTCAAGTTTTAAAAAATTTTGCATACCAAAAATTTTATTTAGGACTTAAATTAGAAAACTTTGGTAAAAAAATTAGGATTCCATGTTAGGATTATGTTAATAATTACATGAAGACCCAAATGTTTAGTTGAGCCTATATACGTTCTAGTGCATTTGTGGCTTCCTTATTCTAGTGAAATCATAAGACAAAAACACGACCTTGCTCAGCCCCATGGATGCAATATGTTTAGCAGCCTAAACCTGAAATGTATCCAGGAAAATTTTTATCATTAGCCAATAAAGGTTGAGATTGAGCACCCCTGCTTAAGCATGTAGGGTTTTGAGTGAAAAAAAAAGTGAGGTATACATGTAAAAAAAAAAAAGAAGAATTACAAGAAAAGTTGTAAGAATTTTGGAGCAAATGAAGTGAAGATCTAAAGATCAAAATTCCAAGAAATCCAAAAAAGTTGAAGATGCCAAAAGTCAATACAAGTTGGTGAATTCAAAGATATCAAAGATCAAATTATCAAGAAAGTGAAGAATTCAAAGAATTTCATAGTGGTATCGAAAAATTGTAATTTTCTAGAATATGTATGCTTGGGTTGCTCAATTAAAAATACCTTGAGGGTAAAGAGGTTTTCTGAGGATGGATTCGGAGGGTTGCATAAAATGAGCATAGTTCGGGGTGAGTGGGCGAATGTTTATGAGGATTGTGAGTATTTGGAGTATGGGGGTTCTTTAGGAAAAATTTTAGACACAAATGCATGCGTTGAGGTCTTGGCATAATGGCTGGGTTAGATTGGAGTTGTTATACATAATTCTGATGTGTTAAAATTCAGTTTTGCTTGAGGGAAAGCAAAAGACAACTCTGGGGTATTTTGATATGTGCATATTTAGTGTGTATTTAGTATAGTTTTTATTCATATATTAGCTAAATTATCACATATTATGGACAAAAGGTACTTAAAAGTGTTAAATTATGTTTTTCAGTCCAAAGATGAAGCTCGGAAGCAAAAGGAAGCAAGAGAAGCAGTTAGGAGCTCGAGAGTGGAATGAAGAAGGAAAAACACTAAAAAAAGCTTCTACTCGTCGAGTCAGATAGCTACTCGACGAGTCCGATCGAGGAATCAGAAGGATAATGATTCGGAAGTCCAGATAGTTATCGCAATACGGGGAATGTGAGAGGGACTCGACGAGTCACCACTTGACTCGACGAGTCGGATCGCTTATTTAAAGATAACTCCACAGATCGATAAGGAAGAGTTCTGGGACGATTCAGAAGTATCTTGCTATGATTGAGAAGCCTGAAAACCCCTAGAAGACAACGAAGGAAGCTAGAATTCAATTCCGGAGAGTAATTAAGGCAAAATTTCATCATTCCATTTATTCTTTTGTTTATTCATCATGACTAAGCAATTTGACTTTGATTGTTTGCTGTTATTTACTTTAATTATGAGCTAAAACCTTTAGACTTCTGTTTGGGGATACAAAGTTGACAATATGGTCTGATTGATTGGTAGGATTAATTCCAAGTTGGTGAATTTTTGTTATTTTAGCTTGCTAAAGAACCTTGTGTATGAATAATAATTAATTTTCTGTTAATAGGAAGATAATTGATTAGAATGAACATCTATTGATTATTGTCCTCATATGATATATTGTGACCACATAGTTATATGTCTAGGATTAATGAATATGAAACTAGAATTAATAAGAAAATTGAGTAAATTCATGTGCAAGCTTGTAAGATGACTATCAAACAAGAGGTTAATTAAAAAGACTAAATTAGTTAACTATTGCAAGTCTAACTTAACCCGAATAATTAATCTAGTAAATATAATTAAATTAAGCAATTGGCCACTGTTTGAGTTAGTTTATTTGCTAAGGATTAGGGTAGTGAACATGAAACTAATCACTTGAATCGGTAACCAACGAAAGAATTAATCCATTGCGCTATTACCTTGAAAATCAACCATAGAGTTAACCGAGTTGAACTAAACAGAAGTTCCTTTCCAATTATTGAATCTAGTTAAATCGTTATTTTCTAGCTTTAAATTAGTAATAATTAGTAAGTTTCTAGTCTTGTAAAACTAGAGAACAACCCCTGCTTTTTAATTAACTTAGATTAAATTAGTTTTTAGTTCAATTTGCCGTTCCCTGTGTTCGATACCCTGCTTATTTAGCTATACCACAATTGATAGGTTCACTGCCTTTTGTGTGTTATTTGATAATTAAAAGTAGGTTTAAAACTAGTGGGTTTTACACACATCAAGGTCTTGGCATAATGGCTGAGTTGGAATCGGATTGTTCTATGTGATGTTAGTGATAAAGGGTTAAGTTTATATTTGCTTGAGGGCAAGCAAAGCCTAAGTGTGGGGTATTTTGATATTGCCATATTTATACCTATTTATAGGCAATATTTAAGTACATTTTTATTAATAAGTTGGTAATTTGTTTAGAATAATGGTACTTAAGAGTTTAAATGTTATTTGCAGCCAAAAAGAAGACATTTTGAAGAAAAGGGGACTAAAATCGTTAAAGGAAGAAACTTTGGGAATTAAAAGATTAAAGGAAAAGAAAATCTGAAAAAAGCGTCTTCACGTCGTGAGAACTGGAGGATTCACGACGTAAGTATAAGTTCTAGAAGATATGTATGCGGGTGAAGAAATCCTTGACGGGCGCGGTTATCTGGAACTCCCGACGTGAATATCTTATTATTCACGACGTGAATTTATAAAAATTATCAACTATATAAACCCTTGACCATTACAAATAGAGGAGTCTTTTGGCTAGAGAAAGGGGTTCCAGAAGGCGATTTTGAGCAGAAGAAAAGCCCTGGAAAGAGGTTTTCAACACCAAAAGAGTGAAGGTCCATAATTTAGTTTATTTATTTGTTACTTAGGAACATGTTTCATTACACTTTGATTTGTGTTAGTGTGTTAGTTGCTATTATGAGCAGCTGAATCTAGCTACTCTTGTTTAGCTAGATGAAGCTTCCAACTTATGAATAGCTTTATTTTTATGGATTTATTTAGTTGGTAAATCGCTTGTGTTTGATTTATAGTTACCTAGCATGCTTGTGTTTGTTTCTCTAGTTGCTTGATTTCATGTTCTGTATAGCTTAGTGACCATTAACTGCATGAACTTGTTTACCTAATGATTTAGTGAAAATTGAATTGTTAGAGCTAGGATTGACCAATCTTAGTTAGTAATTAGAGTAAATAAACTTAGTTGTGCTAGAGAACGTTGATTGTGACTATAATTGTGTTTACATAATAAATCTTACATAGCATATTCATATTCATAATTGGTTATGTGTTTAATTGTGTGTGACCATACATAGTTTGACATGAATTAATTAATTATTGGTAAAGTTAGAACTAAATTACTAATACAATTAAAACCAACTTGATAATCCATAATTATTAGCTAGCCATAAGGACGAAGTGGATTCGAACTAGACAAGAGTGTTCTTAATTATTGATTGAATTTGAGTTAAGTTCGTCTGATCTTGTAAAATCAGATAAAACCCTTTCTAAACTTGTTAATAATTTGGTTAATTTGATAGCAAGTAGATTAATTAGTAACATCGTTCCCTGTGATCGACACCCGACTTACCCAAGTTATATTGTAATCTGACTAGGTACACTGCGTATAAGTTCATAGTTAGTTTAAGTTTGTTAGGTTATAAATATTAAAATTAGTGGGTACTTTCATGCACATCACTCATGTATACTGTTGAGCGTATTGGGTAAACGGTTGAGCCATTTTCCTGAAGGGATTAAACTCAGATTGTACTGGGAACTGGGTGCAAGGTCCTTAATAGTCGGGTCCCTGGCTTGTCGAGATCTAGTCGCCTGTGGTTTGCAGTTGGTACAGTGAGGGGGTTGGATTTGGGTTGTGTTGTACCAACGCGTTCATGATCGCTGGTTGTTGTATACATATCAGCATGTAGGGAAAAACCTGCATGGTGGCTTGTGGGTATACCATTTGGGAATATTGTTGTTGTGATTGAATGAGGTGTGAGATCCACGTCCCGGTATTAGAGGTAAGTGGGAAAGATTGTTGTTGTGAAACAAGGGTCTATGTTTGATGCGTTTTGATGATTTGTGGAGTTGTGGTTAAAATCGCCACTTGTGGAATTCTATTGGCTGCTGGGCGCCAGAGGTTGGCCGTGAGAATTGTCGATGTCTGTATTGCAAAACTAGATGGCATTTGTGAAACTAGAGTGTGATTTGATATGTGCCCTTCCTGAACGGAAGTTTTCCCTCCTTCCAGTGACTACATCGGACGCATCAAGCTTTTTTCTAGTGTTCCAGACACTATTGGGATCTCGCCTGCCATTGTTGCTCGCAGGATTTGTTGCGTGGATGTATCGTTCTAGAGATACTCCCAGATGGCACCAAATGTGTTGATATGTCAGAGAATGGATGGGTCGAGATTGTCGGTGAACCTTGCAGAAATGACTTCCCCTAATATCACAATACAAAATAGGATAAAGATCGTTAGTCGACATCCGGGAAGGGATCCCGGGACGAAGCTCCGACGATTTAGTTAGTATGAGATCTGAGAGAGATGGTAAGTAATTACAGAAAAGAGAGAATTGTGTCCCCTTCTTTGTGAGGAAGAAGGATCATTTTGTACCTGTCTCAGAGGCGTGTCTCTCAACTAATTTTGTTGAGGATTCTCTTGTGAGGTGCGACGTGGTGAGCCCATATTGGAAGGTCCTCAGTAACGTCTTTTTCCTCCTTCTCCCATTGACTGGAAGGAGATCTTCCAAATGTTCACGAAGATCCTGGGTATCGTCTGATGAGCGTGTGGGACTCTGTGATTGGTCCCACGTTTTCCAGGTTATGATTTTCCGGGGAAGGGGTTAAGGCTCAGCTCTGCACCTTAACCGCCTTATCAACACCCCTTGTGTTAGTGAAGGCCTGTACTTGGCTTTAGACTGGGTTCTGACCTGGCCAAGCCCAGTGTCAGTTTGACTTCTCTTTTGAGGTTTCCAGGAAGGATACGTTAACAGGTGTCGATCGACAAATCATAGAACACAACCTTAACATAGCACTTAAGAGTAACCCTATAAAACAAAAGAAGCGAGGATGAGCGTGATGGGTTTGAGCCAAAAGAACATCCTATGTGCTCATGCAAACCTTAATGCATGGATCTAAGTTTCTCTATTGTACATGCATTCATCCAAGACATTCAAACCCTAGATCTAGTGTATCTAATCGAAATTAACATAGAAAAATAGATCTAGATGTTTACCTTGTTGTTGACTGAAGATCTTGAAGCCGCGATAACTTTAGCACTTCAAGTGTTGTGCCTCTAATGAATCACAAACACCAATAGCAATTGGAGGAAGAAAGAGAGAGAGAGAGAGAGAGGGGAGAGGAGAATTTCGGCTCTAGGACTTCTAGGGTTCAAGTGGTCGAAATTCCTATGCCTAAGGGTCCTTTAAATAGGTGTAGGAATTAGGGTTTTAGTCATTTTCGTTATCTGGTTACTTAGCCACCAAGCAGCCCATAAGATAATTCTAGAATCCCTATCATGGACGAATTCTTAAGGCTTTATCCCTAAAACTCGTCCACCCTATCCATTAGGGTTTCTTTGCCCAACTTTCCTACTATCACATAATTACAGTTCACCCCCTTAAGTTTAATTAACTTCTTTTGATCACAAAACTAATTCTTAATTAATTATTGACCAATGTTAATTAAACAAATATGATTTATCTTTTAATATATCAATCTTATAATATATTAATAAACCATAATCAACTCTTTATATATTATTCCTCCAGTCAAGTTGCTTTGGTGAAGGCAACCCAAAAGGACCATGCACAACCGGTTCAAGTACATACCAAATATAGTTATGGACATAGACACTAATCCAGCAGTCTCCCACTGGGAAAAGTCTAATAACTATAAATGCAAATGTAACTTCTGGATCAGATTAGCAATCGTAGTTCTCAAAACTCTTGATCTTATCAATAACCTATCCTTAAGATAAGGGATCGTATAATCCTTTGTTCTAGATATCATGCGGATAATTACATGGAACATAGTCACACTTATTGTCAAACAGTTTGTTTCTTGATCTCTGATTCATTTGACATAGAACTTAATTGAGCACATCAATTCAGTCCTGACCGGGACCGACACATAAGTCAAATCAAATCATCGAGGGGCCCTGATATCGCTTTTAACGTCTTAGGATAAAAGGAACAGATTAACTTCGACTTATATGCATTTACCATTCACTAATCAAATCATACACAACAATGTGTTTTATAACATCAAGTTACTGATGCGTTTATGCACTATCAATGCACAACCAATTAGCAAACAATAAACCATATATCTAGGTTTTAAGACCATATGATATTATCATCTTGCGATCACTCGTGATGAATTCCATGAAGTGATTCCAGCAAGCGTGGGTTTATTCCAATGCTCAAAACTTGTTCATAAGCACTCATGAACGTTGTACCAAACTTTTGCTATGTCTAATACACTTTAGACAATCTACACACACCAATTGATGACAGTCTTCATTCATACCTACTTCCAACATATGAACGACTATGGACCGTTTGAATAATTCTTATTATTCAGGAAGTCAAAACATGCAAAATGAAACAATAGGTAAACAATTAACATAAGACAGTAACATTTACTAATAAAGAATACTCTTTTATTTAATCATCAAATGTTAATTACAATTTATCTATTACACGTTTCTAAACTATCTAATCTAAACTAATATCGTCCTTCAGCCCGATGCTCCTAGCGTGCTACAAGTGCTTAACCCTACTCGGTCCCTTCGTAAGTGGATCTGTTGGGTTATCCTCTGATGATACCCTCTTCACTACGAGGAGTCCTTCTTCCACCTAATGTCAAATAAAGTGATATTTTCTGTCGATATGTCGAGATCTACCATGATCCCTCGGTTCCTTGGTCAAGGCAACAACTCCTTCATTATCACATAAAATTTCCATAGGCTCCTGTATGGCCGGCACAACTCCAAGGTCTCCAATGAAGTTCTTCAACCATATAGCCTCCTTTGACGCTTCGCTCACTACAATGTACTCTGATTCGCACGTTGAATCAGCTACGATCTCCTGCTTGGAACTTTTCCAAGTTACTGCTCCTCCATTAAGGGTAAAGACCCAGCCTGACTGTGAACGGTAGTTGTCCCTGTCGGTCTGAAAATTGGCATCACTATACCCTCTCACTTTTAAGTCATCACTCCCACCGAGGACTAGAAACCATTCCTTGGTCCTCCAAAGGTACTTCAGAATATTCTTGACTGCGGTCCAATGTGCTTTGCCAGGGTTCCCTTGATATATGATGACCATGCTCAAAGCGAAGGCCACATCAGGGCGAGTACAAGTTATAGCGTACATGATCGAGCCAACTGCAGAAGTGTAAGGTACTCGACTCATTTCTGCTATCTCGACTTCGGTACTCGGACTTTGAGGCTTACTCAAATTGTCATTACTTTGGATTGGTAACTCTCCCTTCTTCGAATTCTCCATACTAAAACGTTATAGTACCTTATTCAAGTAAGTATTCTGACTAAGTCCTATTAGCGAAGCACTTCCCGAGCCAGGACTCAACTTCCTGCAATGTCGGGATGTCATTTCCTATGAGTAGTATGCCATCAACATACAAAACAAGGAAGCTTACTGTACTCCCACTGGATTTGACATATACACATGATTCATCTTCGCTTCGCAGAAAATCAAACTCTTTGACTTTCTCATTGAAACAAAGATTCCATCTACGAGAGGCTTGTTTCAATCCATAAATGGACTTCTCAAGCTTGCACACTCTATTGGGATGCTTCGCATTGACAAAACCCTCTGGCTGAGCCATGTAAACATCCTCAACCAACTTCCCATTAAGGAAAGCGGTTTTGACATCCATTTGCCAAATTTCATAATCATGAAATGCAACAATGGCCAGCATCACCCTAATAGACTTTATCTTCGCAACCGGTGAGATGGTTTCATCATAATCAACTCCGGGAGTTTGAGTGGAACCTTTCGCGACCAATCGTACCTTATAAGTGTGCACATTCCCATTCAAGTTGGTCTTCTTCTTGAAGATCTATTTGCACCCGACCATCTAACGTCCTGGAACATTGTCAACCAAATTCCAAACTTGGTTGTCATACATGGACTGAATCTCACTGTCCATCACCTCTTTCCACTTCACAGACTCCGGGCCTGCCATGGCTTCCTTATAGTTGTTAGGTTCGTCCAAATTTATTAGTGTACTGTCACTAATATATTGTTGAGTCCATTTGTGTTGCGTCTTGGGCCTTACGTTTTGCATCTGGATTGGGCCTGTTCGTCCGTGATTATATATATTAGCTAGTAGGGTTGTTCTATATATATATATATATGGATGCATGTATGCATTATATCAAGTGATTTTTACGTTCATTATTTTGTAAGCCTAAAACACCTCTACAGTTGAAGTTCTTAATCGATCTCTTCTAAGGAGTTGAAGCATTAATCATATGACATACTCAAAGCCATACTCGTGTTCTTTATTACGTTCTTAATCATTAACTTGCTTAGAATCTATCGATCCTGATAGAACTTTGTTCTAACAATTGGTATCAGAGCAGGAGACTGTGTGATCAATACACATTCTTTCTGTATTCAGAATTCCTTAGGGTTTCCGCTTTTATCATATAAATAGAAGTCGTCTTCTTTGTTTCGACGGAAACTCTATTTCAGATAAAACCCTAATCTCACGTTTACATGTTTGATTCTAGCAGCTCACCATGTCTCACGAAGATTCGCAAACAAACCCCATCAACATCTCAAACAACATTGGATCTACAACCAGGGTTCCCATTCTCTACACTCAAGACTACGAAGTATGGGCACATCACTTCGAAGACTGTGGTTGGATCTGAAGATAATGGCTATCTCATCTGGGAGGCTATTACACTTGGACCGTTTGTTCACTCTGGAACGAACACTACTGTCAAGTCCCAAAAGGAATATAACAAACAGGTGGCGGATGTAGACAAGATGCCACAGGTCGAGAAAGAAAAATTGTTATGTAATGTGAAGGCCATGAGGATGATCAGATTCGACTTGCAATCTGACACCTTTCGGTTGGTTGGTTCATGCACGACGGCCAAAGAAATCTGGGATAGGTTGAAAGAACTCTATCCGACTGATGAAGATCTAGAACACTCCATTCAAACCTTGCTGCTGTTAGAATTTGGAGTTTTCGAACAGAAACCTGTGGAGAAGCTCATACCG
Source organism: Lactuca sativa (assembly GCF_002870075.4). NCBI lineage: Eukaryota > Viridiplantae > Streptophyta > Magnoliopsida > Asterales > Asteraceae > Lactuca > Lactuca sativa. The sequence goes on along the minus strand of NC_056625.2, from coordinate 15,840,089 downwards.
ACTTTCGATCGGTTCAATCATCTCCTAAGTAAAATGATCAAGCATGGAATAGAGAGGAAGTTGATTGAGCAGAAAGTTACTTTCATGAACGGGCTCAGACCGGAATGGATGGCAGTGGTTTCAACTGTAAAAGCACATGAACAGTTTAAATCTTACTCGCTAGCAAAATTTGTGGGAATTCTCAAGTCCCATGAAAGTGTAGTAACCAAAGAAGCGAAAGTGGATTCTGGTGTGGGTTCACTGGCTCTTGTCTCTAAAGGAAAAAGTATTGCAGAAGAAGAGGAAGAGTCTGATATGTTTGAGTGTGACCTTACAAGCGAGGAGTATGCTATGATGGTCACCAATCCCAAGAAGTTTGCAAGGAGAAAATTCCCCGTCAACAAGAACCGAAACTGGCAGGGAAGTTACAGCTCTGAGAAGGTGAAGGATGAAGCGAAGATCTCCTCTCAAAAGGATGAGGATAAGAAGGAGAGCAAGCTTGCAGGAGACTCAGGATACGACTGCAATTACTGTCAAGGAAGGAACCACTTTGCCAAAGATTGCATGCTGAGAAAAATGGTTGAGAAAAGAGATGGTGAAGATGATGAGGCATACCACATGCGCAAGTTGGAAGAGATCAAGAAAAATAAGGCGACTAATAGTTCTATGAATGCCTTGATTGTGCAGGAGAATGTTGATGAAGACGAGTTCGGTGGCGTGGAAGTTTGGTCAACCGACTCTGAAGATGAAGAGGTGAGAAAACCCACTCATGGAAAGGCTTGTGTAGCAAAGGAAGTAGGTTCGGCGGGAAAGTGCATGATTGTCACAGCTAGTTCAGCAACCGAAAGTGCACGTGTGGAACCGAACCTGACTAAAAGCAAATGTTTTGCAGCAAAGTCAGTCAGTGAGCAGATCAACGACTGCGATCGTTTGATCAAAAAGGTACAATCTATCCTAGAATCTCTTAAGTTTTCTAATCTAAGCGGTAGTCTCATGCAAACTCAGTTAACTAATTCTAACCTAACTGACCAAATCAATAGGGTGACAACTAAGAGTAAGGAGAGAAGAATGTGGATAGAGTTGAAGGAGCAGGAGTTAGTTAGGGCTAGGGATGAAAGTATTTATTTGCAAAGAGACAATCTAAAGTTTTTAAAACAAAGAAATGTTTTTTGTTTAATTGCTAAGCATTTATACACTAATATAGCTCAATTGCATTTAAGTTGAGAGATAGGTAAGAAAATTCATAAAATGATTTTACCATTTCTCTAACTGAAGGAAGACGAGGTCATAGCAGAATGTGAATCAGAAGTGTCATTAGAAGAGACATCCACGTCTTACAAAATAGGACAGGACAAAATAGAAACCTTCATTGATTCCAAGGAACACAAATGTATGCTAAAAGATATTTTAGATGAAAATGATAGGTTGAAAATTAAGTCAGACACTATTCAGTCATTTGCCCAATCCAATGCCAAATTAACTTCCGATAATAAAATGGACTTAGAAAACATCTCTGAATTTGATGATGAAAGTGAGATGAGTGAAATCTCAGTAGAAGATGTGGTTGATTGTCTAATGATAAGAAACAAAAACTCAAGGAAAAGGCTATGGCTTATCAAAAGGTTCAAACTGTGCCAAATCAGTTTTATGTTGTTACAGGAGTCACTTCAAAGCAGACGTCAGAATTAAGAATCATGGTCGACAAAGATAATGCTGAAGGATGTGACGACTGCTTCTGGTATGCTCTTATTGAAAATGCAGACGAAACTGTAGGCTTATCCGAGCAGACTTCTTAGAGAGTCAAAGGAAGATACGTAGCTGAACCCATAAACAAACCCTCGAGTTTCGACAAACCAAGCACGAGTGGAACCAAAGAAATGCCTGAAGAACCAAAGGAAGAACCGAAAGTTCCAACCGAAACTCAAAGAGAGAAGCCAAAGGCCATCTTCAATATCCACAAATCGAAGAAGGAGCTAGTTGAACATAAATGCTTCAGAAATCAAAGATATGCAAAGAATGTGAATGAGCAAAAGAGTTACTGGCAATCTCAAAATCCCAACTATGTCCCTCCTAAGAGAGCATCAACAGACAAAGGAAAGGAAAATTTCAGTCCAAGTTCCTACTATTTCAAGTCTCCGAACCGAAAGTCAAGTTTCGGTCCGAACGTCACTCAGAACCGAAAGTCTACTTTCGGTCCCCAGACTAGTTTCGGTTCTAAACCCAGTTTCAATCCCCGGTCAAGTTTCGGTTCCACCAAGTCCCAAAGCAAAGCAAATTCTAGGGAAGACGTCAAAGGAAAAAGAAAGCTAACATCAGATTCTAAGTTCCATAATAAGAAATCATCAGCTAATCCTAGGAGTCAAATGCCATCTAACAAACCAACCAACGCACTAAAATTTAAACAAGATAAAACCAAAATCAAAGTGTATACAATTAAAAGAAAAGATCAAACCACTTTAGTAAAAAGAACATACTTGGTTGATATTTCTACTGCAGTTCCTTTTTCTGTGAAAGACTCACTAGGACCCAAGTGACTTTGGGTTCCTAAATCTGCTTGAATTTGAACGTAATCAGTGACGAGCAGTTCGATGACGAATGGTATATAGACAGTGGCTACTCGCGTCACATGACAGGAAGGAAGGAAGAGCTGAGGGAGTTTCGGTCCCTGAAAGATGGTAGGTGTGTAAAATATGGAAATAACTCATATGGAACAATCAAGGGATATGGTATGATAACAAGTGGAGACTTCTCGATTCGAAAAGTGGCTTTTGTAGAAGGATTGCAGCATAATCTCATCAGCGTGTCACAATTGGTTGTGGGCATAGGTCTAAAAGTATCTTTTGATGATGAGGGATCTGAGATAATTGAGAAACAATCCAAGAAGGTTTTGTTGAAATCTGAATGCAAGGGAGAGATGTACCCTTTAAATCTCAATCCAATACAAGGAAAACCAGCAATATGTTTGCTGTCAAAGGCATATGCAGATGAAAGCTGGTTGTGGCATCGGCGATTATCGCACCTGAACTTCAAAGATATTAATAAGTTGGTGCTTGGTGATCACGTTCGAGGACTTCCTCTTCTCAAGTTCAACAAGAAACATCTATGTGCAGCATGTGAAATGGGCAAACAAACCAGAAAGAGTCACCAACCAGGAATCAATACAAAGATAGTTGAAGCTCTTGAACTATTGCACATCGACTTATGTGGACCTTCTGCTATAGAAAGCTTCGGTGGTAGTAAGTACATTCTTGTAATTGTTGATGACTTTTCACGCTTAACCTGGGTTTTCTTTTTTAAGCAGAAATCAAATGCAACTCCCAAGTTGAATACATTCATCAAGCAAGTGGAAGTGCAGCTAAGGAAGACGGTAAGGAATATAAGAAGTGACAATGGTCTGGAATTCAAGAATAACGATTTTGAGTGCTTTCCGGCTGACAAGGGGACAACTCACAAATTTTCGGCCCCTTACACACCACAACAGAATGGGATTGTTGATAGACGAAACCGTTCTTTATGTGAGGCAGCCAGAACCATGCTCAGTTTCGCTTCACTTCCGTTATATTTTTGGGCTGATGTTGTTGCAACTGCTTGCTACACTCAGAATCGGTCCTTGCTAAATAAGAGATTCTCAATTACTCCATATGAGATCTTAAACAACCGAAAGCCTAATGTCAATTTTTTCCACATATTCGGTTCAAGGTGCTTCATTTTCAATTCTAAAGAGAACCGAAATAAGTTTGATGTCAAAGCCGATGAAGGAATTTTTCTGGGTTATTCACTAACATCAAAAGCATACAGAGTGTTGAATAAACGCTCCAAACAAATTAAAGAAACCTATTATGTCACCTTCGACGATAATTACATGAAGAAAGTTCAAAGAAGTGAAAGTGACTTAGGAGAAATTTTTCTGACATCTGGACAAGTCTCGGTTCCAATTGCCAACCTGTTTGAAGAGTACATGCGTCTATTTGATGAACCAGAGAAGGCGACACTCTCCGAAGCGAAAGCAGCAGACAACTCAATTGATAATCTCAAGAAAATTATAGATGAAGCTGCCAAAGAGATGGAAAGTGAACCTCCTAGAGCTAAGGGTAATCCACCATCAACAGACTCAATGTTTCAAGGGGAAAGTTCAACCGCATCGAAAACAAACAACGTATCTTTCGAGGGGGAGGATCCAATTCCATCCCCATCTCATAAAGGTTCGGGCGAAGGGGAAAGTTCTGCTTCAAATCCACCTATTACTAGTACTATCGAGGGGGAGAATCCCACTACCACAGAGAATGCAACCTTTGATGTTGACAAAGATTACAATTCACCAGTTGAGGGGGAGAAAGAGAGTGAGAGTACAACTGACGAAGGCGAGAGTGATCAATCAGAATTTGAAGTAGAAGTGAACACTGAATTAGACCCGGCATATGATCCATTTTATCCTCCATTAGTAAAATGGACCAAGGACCATCCTAAAACACAAATTATTGGTGAAGCTTCAGAAAAAGTTCTTACTTGTTCTCAATTAAAAGCGAAACAAACTGCATTATTCTCTAAAGTTGAATTTTGTATGTTTAATTCGTTAGTTTCCAAGGTTGAACCAAAAACTGTGAATGTTGCACTTAATCATTCAAATTTGGTCCAAGCAATGCAGGATGAACTTCATGAGTTCGAACGCAACTGAGTTTGGAGGCTGATTCCCACCCCAAAGGATCCCTCTGTGGTTGGCTTGAAGTGGGTCTTCAGAAATAAGTTGGACAAGGAAGGGAACGTCATTCACAACAAGGCTCGGTTGGTGGTCAAAGGTTGCTGCCAAGAGGAAGGAATAGACTATGAGGAAACCTTCACTCCTGTAGCTAGGTTGGAATCAGTTAGAATCTTCTTGGCGTATGCTGCTCATAAAAACTTTGAAGTTTTCCAAATAGACGTCAAATGTGCCTTTTTGAATGGAGAATTAGAAGAAATTGTTTATGTCGAGCAACCACCAGGGTTTGTGAACAAGAAATTCCCTGATCATTGTTATGTGTTGGATAAAGCAGTTTATGGATTAAAGCAAGCACTGAGAGCCTGGTATGAAACTTTAACTCGCTTCTTAAAAATGTCAAAATTTAAACAAGGCTCAGTTGACCCAACCTTCTTCCGAAAGAAAGAAGGCGAACATCTTATGATTTTTCAGATTTATGTTGATGATATCATCTTCGACTCTACGAATCCTAGCTTAACTGATGAATTCAGGAAGTTGATGGAGACTAAATTTGAAATGAGCGCAATGGGTCCAATTAATTTTTTTCTTGGTTTAAATATTAGACAAGGAACAGAAGGTATTTTTATCAACCAGGAGGCCTATACAAAGAATTTACTGATGAAATTCAATATGAAGGGGGACTCAAAAGTGAATGTTCCAATGGCATTTGGCACCAAGTTAACACCATCTCTGGAAAAACCTGCTGTCGACATAACACTATATCGTCAAATGATAGGGTCCCTTATGTATCTAACAGCTAGTAGACCAGATATTATGTTTTCTGTTTGTTATTGTGCGAGGTTTCAAGCTAATCCAAGAGAACCTCACATGGTAGTAGTGAAGAATATATTCCGTAACTTGAAGCGAACCTCGTCTCTTGGTCTCTGGTATCCTGCAAGATCTGGATTCTTCATTCAATCTTTTTCTGATGCTGATCTAGGAGGATGTGGACTGGACAGAAAGAGCACTAACGGTGGATGCCAATTTCTTGACGAAAAACTTGTTAGCTGGCAGTCCAAGAAGCAAACCTGTGTGTCACTATCCACAGCCGAAGCTGAATATATAGCTGCAGCGTCTTGCACTTCTCAAGTAATATGGATTCAAAGTCAATTGAGAGATTACGGGCTAAGTATGAAGAAGATTCCTCTCTATTGTGACTCATAAAGTGCAATAAGGATTTGTCACAATCCAGTGCAACACTCAAAAACTAAGCACATTGCACTTAGATATCATTTCATCAAGGATCATGTAGAAGATGGGAACGTGGAAGTGCATTTTGTTCGATCTACTGATCAACTAGCCGACATATTCACTAAAGCATTACCAGTAGCACTCTTTAAATAAATCTTACAAGGCTTGAGTTTGATGGAAGCATAGTTGGTACTGAATCCTCAAATCTCTCACTAAAAATTAGACAAGCGAAATGGAGTGAACGCTCGGTCTATTTCGGCTCCTTAATTTTCGGGAACCGAAATGAACCGACCGCTCGGTCTATTTCGGCTCTGAAATTTTGAGAACCGAAATGAACCGACCGCTCGGTCTATTTCGGCTCTGAAATTTTAAGAACCGAAATGAACCGACCGCTCGGTCTATTTCACTTCACTCAATTAAGATAAGGTTTCGGTATTATATTATGTACATTTATTCTCTCTTCTTTAATATGGTTTACGCTTATTTAATTTATCTTCTTTCAGTTTTTATTCCTTTTCAGAAAACTTCAAAAATCCAAAAATATTTTCTCTTTCTGTTTTTATTATTTTTCAGAAAACTCAAATTGTCAAAAATATTTTTCGTTTTGTTTGTGCGGTGTGTTTGTTTGTTCTTACTTTAATTAGGTCACAAGGGTACAAGTATAACAGAATTTGGAGACAAGGCGGGTACAATTATTTCCATAAGAACTAGTTAAGGGTCCCTAGAAGCATGCTGTTGCATGTTGACCAAAGCCTCTATGACTTAGAGCAGACCTTAATGATACGATCTATACCTATCGTTTCTTCCCAATAAGGCTATTATCTTTAACTCGGTCTAGAGCTACCTTACTCTTCTCATATGAGTTAAGACTTTGTCTTCTTAGTCATGTTTTTATATCAGAAGGTACTTTCGGTTCTTTAGCCACCTTCCTTATATTCTCCATCTACTTTCGGTTCACCAATGTAACCCTTGAGACTCTTGGCTCTTACCACTGAGGTTTATGGTCGCACAAAGTCTGCGTTTGTGATCTTAGATATGTATATCACGTGCTGAGTGAAACCCAAAATCCAACACCAATAATGAATTGATGGTGAGTTATTAAATTCAAGAACTTACTTGTTACCCAATGAAATCTCTATTTATTTTTGTGTGGTCTTTATGAAATTGTCTAAAACCAAGGCATTTCTTACCAAAAAGACCCAGTTTATTTTTTTTTTGTTTTGAGATTTCTATTACTTCATTTATCACTCCAACTTATATCTCACCTACTTGTTCAACAGACTACATCAGTCTCACAAGTACTTCTTCCAATGTTTGGTCTTATGTTAAGACTCAAAGTTTGGTTGAAGATAAGCTTCCCAAAGCCTAACAATTAAAAGAAGCCTTTCATTTTCTCTCAACAAATAGTTGATCGTATTTTACGGGAAACCATACAAGCACTTCAAGTCTCTCTCGACTTTGAAGGAAGCGATTCTTTCCCGGGATCACCTACTTTTTGTCTTATCATGAGACATCACTCACATCCCATACACACTTGCTTTATTTCTTTATCGTTTGTCACTCTATTGCACGAAAATTATATTTTCCACAACTCTAGCTGCTGTTCGTTCAAGTTTGGTTTAAACAGGGGCAATCATATTTCTTGAAGTCACACTGAATTTCAAACGACGATTGAGAATCAGAATTTGGGTGCGTGAATTTGAACGGTCTCTATACCCACGCGTGCTGACGCTTACTTGGGGGGTACCCAACCTATTACATTGCGCTTTTCCAGGCGACGTTTTAGTGACCACGTCATTATCATCATCTATATTCTCTCTCCTGGCAACGGTATATAAAGAGATTTTCCTTTATTTGTCTTTTACCACCAACAAATTCTCTTAAGATTACGACGCAAATTCCAACTGTTTATCTTCCTTCTTCGATCAACAATGGCGACTTCTTCCTTAGTTCAAGATCAGACCGCATCGTCTACATTGCTTACGATCAAGCCCAATCAAAATATGATCATCGAACTTAACCCGTTTTTGTATGATTCGTATATGCTTCAGGTTGTTGAGTGTTTGAAGTATTCTCCACTGGTTGTAGCCCTAACTCAAGTTGAAGCCGTTCCAATGTCACTCTTATCGCAGGTCTACTCCACGACTTCATATGACAAGAACAAAGAACGCATTTTCTTTCAAATCCATAACAAGAAGGCTTCTATTTCGAAAGGGAGATTTTGCTCATTGATGAATCTTGCTGTTGATTCCTCAGTAATCTCATCAGACTTTATCACGACTACACAATTGTTCTCCATGCTTTACGAGATGGGGTATACGGATGTGCTCACTACAGTCACAAAGGTAAAGAAGTCTAGTTTACCTTCTCAATGGAATGGTTTGTTAACTCTTCTCAACAAGAGTTTGGCAGAAAGGAGTGGTAGATCAGATGGCACTAGCAAGGGTTTTCTTACCCTTTTGTACGGTCTCTACAATGGCCTTAACCTTGACTATGGGACGATTATCTGGTCTCAAGTGGTGCAAAGTCTCATTACCCTTACAAGGCATTCAGAGATATCATGTGGGCACTTATGGACGCTCATTACAAGAAGGGTGGTTAACACTTTGGACATTCCTGTGATGAAGGATGCCCTACTCACGTCCATTGCTATGTTTCACACAAAGAAGATCATCATCTCTGATCCCACAAAGTTCCATCACAAGGGCTCTATTCCTGAGACTATGTATCGATGTGTCTCAGCTGAAAGTAAAGGTATGGCGGAATACAGAACACTTCCTCCTAAGGTACCAAGGGTCCTTACTCCAGAACAGCAGGCTGCCCTAGATGCTGTAGACAAGCCTGGCAACCGAGGGAAACGTACTACCACTAAGAAGGAGTCCACAGAAGAGGATAAGACTAAAGCGTCTAAGTCACGAAAATGAAAATCTGATAAAGGAGATTCTTCCAAGCCCAAGAAGCTTAAGAAAATGTGATGTGGTGTTGATTATGATGGCATGTGCGGAATTAGAAAGATCTAGTGATTCATCATACAAATTCAAGAACACAAGGAGTAAATAAATCTTTGTAAGCTCTTATTAGATCTAGAAAGATTATACAAATGGGTTTGTATACAAATTCTCTCTCTCTAGTCTAACACTCCAAAATGGACTCTTACATAATGGGAGTCACTCACTTCCTATTTATAGGAAAAGACTCAACCCATTTACACATACAAAGAGGAAAGTCTGACACATTACATCCAAGCATGACTTTGCACCCTAACAAAATGGCAAGAAGATCCAAGAGTCCCACACCCCCTGGTTCAGACAATGACAAGGAAGATGAAGAAGAGCAGGGTCATCATGAATCACCGAGAGGCAATACAACTCCCAGATCCCCAACTCCAACCGAACACATTCATGATAAAATTCCTACCCCACCTCCATCACCGAAACAAAAAATTCCAGTTTCGGTTCCTATCAATCCTCCACCCACTACTTCACAACCAACGACTTCTTTACCACCACCTCCACCAGGTACTACTATTTCAATTTCTAAATCTCTATTACCACCTCCTATAATTTCACAATCAACCACCACTACTATTCCTAACCCAACAGTGGAAGTCAACGTATCTGATACGGGGGCAACTACTACAACCGAAACACCAATATTCACTCAACCTCTTTCACCTACCAACTCAACCGCTTCTGGTGCCACTCTCGGTGGAGAGAATGATGAGTATGACTCTACATACTTCAGCCCATATCGGCTTCCTTCTGATGAAGACAATGATGCTCCTATCAGCAGTCAACATTTACAGGGCATTCATGAAAAGATGGATCGTTTGCTTGAAGACAGCAAGGCTTATAATGGTGTGGTTCTTAAAGCTTTCCTGGAGACTGTCGTAGAACAATACACGTCATCAATTGAAAAATCCACTAAATCCATTGATGATTCTACTTCTTCTTGTAAAAAGGCAACTAATGATGTTACTGAGATTGTTCATACAACTCAGATTTTTCTTGATTCAATGAAAAGTCATGCTGATATAAGTGCAGCGAAAGTAAAAGTCTCTGTGGATTCATTTTCTAAGTCCCTTCAGGAAGAAAGCACCAAGTTTGAAGTTGTGCGTTCATCTATCCAAACCGAGAACACTTCCTTTTTAAGTATAGTGAATTCTCGTTTTGCCTCTCTTCACGCTGACCTGGCCACTGAAAGTGCTCTAAAGTCAGATTTTTCCAAACAAGCCTCTACTATTGAAGTCCAGAAGGTGCAGTTAGCCCAAGCAGAGAAAGAAATTTCTTTATTAAAGACCAACCGGGCTGTATTTCGAAGCTGTGTAGGAGATGTAAAGGACACGTTGACCAATCTCCTTGGTGCTCATGATCCCATCCTAACTCTCACCATCATAAATCATCTTACAACCAAACTGATTCCTGCCCTTGCAATGCTCCATGAAATGAAGGGTGTTTCTGAGAGGTTTGCACCTCCGAAACAAGGGGGAGAAGGTGTTTGTGTTGATCAGCCAAAAGTAATTGTAAAGACAGAAAGTGATCAACCGAGAGTGACTGTGAAAACAGAAACAAAAACTATACACCCAGAAGTCAAAGTCACAACCGAACTGAAGGATAATGTAGCTTCAAGTTATGGTCCATAAGAAAAGCAAAAGGAGACTATTGATGATAGTGATAGTGATGTTGGTGAAACAGTTGCTGAGGCTCTCCAAAGAAAGAAGAAGGAACGAGAGTTGAATGAAAACTTGAAAGTTGCGAAGGAAGCAAAGGAGAGGGAAAGGAGAAACAAGGAAGAAGAAGAAGCCTTGAATTGTAAAAAGGCCTTGTTTCTCTTATGGATGAAAGAAGTACTTGTCAGTCAAGCTATAGAGTTTCCATCAGTCTATTGGTTGGAACCTGTTGCTTCGTTTGACTGTGATAATTCAAAGGACTCGCAGTTTGACATGCCAATTACAAGGAAGGCGTTCACATTCCATTGTTTTGATTCAACTGCTGAGGTTCCTTTTCCTCATCCGAAGGTTGACTGAGAGCTGATTGACTTCTATCTGAAGTATGGCCAACCACAATACTTGACTTGGAGTGCACAGAAGATCATTACGGTCTAGGTTCTCAAACCGTCACCTGCTGGGAGATTTATTAATGTCAATTTAGAGATCACTTGTGGTACAGCGAACACAGTGTCGACTATCTCTCTTGCAGACCTTCCAAATCTTAATCCTCATGATTGGATTTTGCTATACAACATTCTGCTCACTAATCCGACGGAATATGAGCCGATTCTGGAACACTTAAAGCGAGTGTTGGCCTCCTACATCTATGAAGTTACGACTATGGATCAGGAAATAACAAAGGTTATGAACAAGAAGCCAACAGTCAAGACTACACCATAGCCGTCAGATGTGAACAAGATGAAGATGGGCCAAATAGATTCAACACATCTTACTATGATGTTTACAAAAGGTCATGCTCACTGATTTTTGTTTGCTCTCGTAGATAAGCACTTATTTTCTACTGACTGCTTGGAGCACATTATCAACATAATACATCGTTGCAAGCAGAATTCAGAGGCTGACAAGAAGAATTTTACAGACATGCTTCGGTGGTACATTACATTTCGCTATCATCTTTTGGCCATCATACCGAGGGTGTTCAGGACTGTGAATAAGTCTTCTGTTGCTAAACAGAATTGAGGTTTTGGCTCCAAAGACGCAAAGGGGGAGATTGTTGAGTCCGTTTGTGTTACGTCTTGGGCCTTACGTTTTGCATCCGGATTGGGCCTGTCCATCCGTGATTATCTAGATTAGCTAATAGGGTTGTTATATATATATATATATATATATATATATATATATATATATATATGCATGCATGTATGCATTATATCAAGAGATTTTTACGTTCATTATTTTGTAACCCTAAAACACCTCTACAGTTGAAGTTATTAATCGAGCTCTTCTGAGGTGTTGAAGCATTAATCATACGGCATATTCAAAGCCATACTCGTGTTCTTTATTACGTTCATAATCATTAACTTGCTTCGAATCTATCAATCCTGATAGAACTTCATTCTAACATATACGTATCCCCTTCTGTAGTAATATAAAAAACATATAACTGGGGTTGAAACCTAACTCTTTTGGAACATCTAAGAGGTAAGGACTCGTCAATCGGTTCAACCGGAATTTCCTCCTCGGGTTGAGCGCCAGCGTTAGAGGTTCCTTCATCGCTTGATTCTTGAATCTCTTCAAGATCGATTTGCCTCCCACTGTCCCCTTGGCTTATGAGTTCTCACTCTTAGAAAACCACTCTCCTCGCGACGAAGACAACGTTGTCACTCGGTCTATATAAGAGATATCTAAAGGACTTCTGTGGGTAGCCGATGAAAATACATTGCTCACTACGAGGTTCTAGTTTGTCGTGAGTCTCTCATCTTACGAAAGCCTCGCAACCCTAAACTTTGATATGTGACAACGAGGTAGATTTCCTTGTCCACATCTTGTGAGGTGTTTTGGCAACCTTCTTCGTAGGGACTAAGTTAATGATATGGGCGGCAGTCTCTAAAAAATACCCCCAAAATGAGATTGGTAGTGAAGCATGACTCATCATGGAACGAACCATGTATAACAAGGTTCGATTATGCCTCTCGGGCACACCGTTCAACTACGGTGTCCTAGGCAGCGTCAATTACGACACGATTCCGCATTCCTTGAGGTAGTCGTGGAATTCAAGACTTAGGTACTCAACTCCTCGATTGGATCAAAGCATCTTGATTTTCCTGCCCAACTAATTCTCCACTTCTTGTTTAAACTCTTTGAACTTTTCAAATGTTTCTGACTTGTGCTTGATTAAGGAGATATATCCATATCTGCTATAATCATCGGTAAAAGTCACATAGAAGTGGCTCGCATCCTTTGTGTTGGATCTAAAGGGCCCACACACATCGGTGTGTATGAGATCCAATAAACCCTCACCCCTTTCACAAGTGCCAGTAAAGGGTGACTTGGTCATCTTTCCAAGTAAACAAGACTCGCACACGTCATCATCCCTAAGGTCGAATTTCTCCAACACTCCTTCCTTTCGGAGTTGGGTTATGCGTTTCTTGTTGACATGTCCAAGACGACAATGCCACAAGCATGATTTGTCCATACTATTGGAAGAATCAACAAACAACACATCATTTCCTAATTTATCTACAACCATCACAGTTTCATATATTCCATTACAAGGCAATGCTTAAAAATATAAAACACTATTAAGATAAGCATAAATAGAACCTTTTTCATTATCAAATGAATATCTAAATCCTTGTCTATATAAACCATGAAATGAAATGAAGTCTCTTGCTATATCTGGTGAGTAGCAACAATTGTTTAAATCTAAACCTAATCCATTACTAAGCACTAATGAATATACTCCAATCTTGGTGACAAGTGACGATCTTCTGTTCCCCATGATTAATTAGGTTTATTCTTCCATGCTCCGCATCCCTATTTCTTCTTAGTCCCTGAAAATTAGAACATATGTGAAAACCACATCCTGTATCAAGAACCCAATAAATAGCATGCAATGAATCATTAGATTTAATAGTGTAAATACCTACGAAGGACAACTTTATCTTCCCAACCTTGATAGCTTGCAGATATTTCAGGCAACTTCTCTTCCAATGCCCTATCTTGTGGCAGTGATGGCACTCTGCCTCCTTTGGGTTAGAGTTAGGTTTAGCAGAACCAGCCTTGGTTCCACTAGAAGAGGTACCATCTTGGGACTTTCCCTTGTGGTGGCTCTTTGAGGGAGCCTTCCTCTTCTTACCCTTCCCATGCCCTATTAACAAGACAGGGGCAACAGAAGGAGTTGGATTTGATGCAACAAACTTATCTTTGAGATTGCTCTCAGCAGTCCTTAGCAAGCCTTGAAGCTTTCTCAAAGTGACCTCTTCCTTATTCATGTGGTAGGTCATGCGAAACTGGTTGTAGGAGGGAGGCAAGGAGTGAAGGACGATGTCGATTACCATCTCTTCATCAAAGTTAACATTTAACTTTAGCAGGCGGTCAATTTATCTTTGCATCTTTTGCAGATGAGCAGTAAGGGACTCTCCATTACCCATTCGGGTAATGATCATCGAAGTGATGATCTCATACCTTTCTTGCCTTGCACTTTGGTGGTACTGGTCTAGCAAGACTTGATGCATTTCATAGGGATACATCTCCTCATAGGACTTCTGGAGTTCTGCATTCATGGTCGCTAGCATGATGAAATGGTCTTTCGTGGCATCACGCTCATAGGCCTTAAAGGCGGCGATCTCTTCATCAATAGCAGTTTTGAGGTGGATTTCCTTCAGCTTCTCATCAAGGACATACTACTTGTCCTCGTATCAAGTGACCATTCCGATGTTGCGGATCCAATCATTGAAAGTGAATCCGTCAAAGATCACTCTCCCACACAAGTTCATGAGTGAGAACGAGCCGGAGAAATTCGAGCCGGAAGCATTGTTGTTGTTCGAAATCTGAAAAGGAAAAAGAACAAAGTTTGATTAGAAATGAATCCCTAATTAAACACCCAAATGAGAAATTAGGGCTAGGATCCAACAACATTATTTACAAATTAGAAGAGGGATGCCGTAATCTAACATGCAAATAATTTGAAGGTAAGTGAATGACGATTCACTAATTCTCCACCATGAAAAACGAAAAAAAGATTAAGTCTTAAATGTATTGAAAACTCCTAGATCTTTGATATTCATTGAACTTTCAATGGCATGTTTAAATCTCGATATCCCCTCTAGTTTTTGACTGGGATGCCGAGGATCACAAAGTGGGTGTGAATAACCATGCAAATATACATGGTGCCCTCATTGTTACAGCCACCTATTTGATGTGCCAGTTAACCACACACGCTCCATCGAACTATGACAAACAGTGAGTCACCCTTTGCCACCTTTGCTTAGAAATCAATTAGTGTGCCGGTTAATTACACATGCTCCATTAATGTCTTAACAAGGGTACAAAGTGTAATTTCATGGAATTGCATCAAATCACTTTCGCCTAAAGTAACTAAGATTGAGAATTTTATAAAAACATTTAGTTACTGTTATAATTCATTATACTTATTAATGAGAAAGGGTTGCCCTATCCTACCCGTTCGGCTAATGACCCTCTACCAATCAAGTAAGCGGTGGGTGAGAGTGAACACCCATTAAACAGCCGTTTTATAGGCCATAACCTTATCCCCCCCCCCCCCCCTCATAGATCAGCTTCATGAATGAGGCCTACTAACGGTAAGACTAGCGTTTAAGTTATATATATATATATATATATATATATATATATATATATATATATATTAATCTTGTAATATTATAAAGTATAAGGTTAAATTTTAAACTTGTAAAATTCTAGGGTTTGAAATTTAAATAGTTTAAATTAAACTTTTAATCAAAATTTAAATTTAAAAATAGAGGACAAGTTTTGAAATTTTTCAAAACACGAGGGATCAAATAGCAAATAATTTAAATTAAACAATTAATTTAATGATTATCTAAATTTGACCTAATCAATTTTATTTACAAGATAATTCAACAATTAATTTAAATAATCAAATAATATCAAATAAGGAATTTATTATCCAAACAATTGGTAATTATCTTTTGTTTCGGAAAGGATTAACATATATCAGTAATAAAATTCGGATTTTATCAGTCAAAAATGATTTAGGTAATTATCCATAAGCAAAACAGCATGAAATCCTGAAAATCTCTCTATCTGACAGCTAAACTCGTCGAGTCCACATTGGAACTCGTCGAGTTCCATATGGAACTTGTCTATTTCATCAGACAGACAGCCCAAAAATCGAATTTAAAGCATGAATGAACAATCAAGGCATCAATACAATAGAAACCAAACCAAGCTCTAAAACCACTGATGGGTTTAAGCCAAAAGAACATCATATGTGCTCATGCAAACCCTAATGGTTGGATCTAGGTTTCTCTATTGTACATGCATTCATCCAAGACTTTTAAGTCCTAGATCTAGTGTATATAATCGAAATTAACATAGCAAAGCAGATCTAGATGTTTACCTTGTTGATTGAAGATCTTGAAGACTCAAGAACTTTAGCACCTCAAGTGTTGTGCCTCTAATGAATCACAAACACCAATAACAATTGGAGGAAGCAAGAGAGAGAGGGGGGAGAGGAGAATTTCGGCTCTAGGACTTCTAGGGTTCAAGTGGCCGAAATTCCCATGCCTAAGGGTTCTTTATATAAGTGTAGGAATTAGGGTTTTAGTCATTATCGTTATCTGGTTACTTAGCCACCAAGTAGCCCATAAGATAATTCTAGAATCCCTATCATGGACGAATTCTTAAGGCTTTATCCCTAGAACTCGTCCACCCTATCCATTAGGGTTTTCTTTCCCAACTTTGCAACTATCACATAATTACAGTTCATCCCCTTAAGTTTAATTAACTTCTTTTGATCACAAAACTAATTCTTAATTAATTATTGACCAATCTTAATTAAACAAATATGATTTCTCTTTTAATATATCAATATTATAATATATTAATAAACCATAATCAACTCTTTCTATATTATTCCTCTAGTTAAGTTGCTTTGGTGAAGGAAACGCAAAAGGACCATGCACAACCGGGTCAAGTACATACCAAGTATAGTTATGGACTTAGACACTAATCCAACAAAGCGGTAGATCGCAATAGGGCTATTAACGCTGAAGTGAACGATCTGATGAGTGTTGGCTTACTCAGGGAAGTAATGTTCCCCACATGGACAGCAAACCAGGTCATGGTAAAGAAAGCCAATAGGGCATGGCGAATGTGCATAGATTATTCAGATCTCAATAACGTCTGCCCAAAGGATTGTTATCCCCTCCCGCAGATCGATCAGAAAGTCCAATCGCTTGAAGGCTTCTGATTAAAATGTTTCCTCGATGCATATAAGGGTTGTCACCAGGTGCAGATGAAGCGAGAAGATGAAGCAAAAAAAAAATTGCCATACCCAAAAGGGCACCTTCTGCAATCAGAAAATGCCATTTGGGCTCAAAAACGTGGGTGCTACTTACCAGAGGCTGATGGACAAGGTATTCGTCGACCAAATTGGACGGAATATCGAAGTCTATGTCGAAGATATGGTAATTAAAAGTCGCAATAAAGAAATGTTACTCCAAGACGTGGAAGAAGCCTTCCAAATGCTAGTGCAAGCGCAGATGAAGTTAAATCTGGCTAAGTGTACTTATGGAGTCAAGGAAAGGAAATTCCTTGGCTGTCAGGTGACCAGGGAAGGGATTCTACCCAATCCCACCAAAATACAAGAGTTCCTCAAGTCGAAAACTCCCCACAACCTTAAGGGAGTACAAGAGATTAACGGTAGGTGAACAACTCTTGGAAGTTTCATTGCCAAATCCGCAGAGAAGGAGCTTCCTCTGTACCAAACACTCAAAGGATGATTAGACAAAAAGAAATTCAAATGGACAGAGGAAACAGACGTGGCCTTGCAAAAATTGAAAGACACACTGCAGCAACTCCCGACTCTCGCCTGCCCACTTCCAGGGGAGACTCTACAGATGAACTTAGCAGCGTCTGAAGAGGCTATCTCCTTTGTGTTAGCGGTGGAAAGGGAAGGCAAACAAATCTCCATTCACCTTGTCAGCAAGGCCCTGAAAGGGCCATAAGTAAATTATCCGGCCTTGGAAAAACTAGTCCTCGCCTTGGTCTACGCAATAAAACAACTGCAAGTTATTTCCAAGCCCACAAAGTGGAGGTTCTGACTAGGTACCCACCAAAACAAGTGCTGCTAAGGTCGGAAACGCCCGGATGCCTAGACAAGTGGGCCATAGAGTTGGGTGAACATGACATCTAGTACCACCCCAGAACCAGCATCAAAGCCTAGGCACTTGCTGACCTCCTGGTTGAAATCCTAGATATCATCAAAGGAGTACCGACGGCAATCTCTGTCGGCCCATTAGAGCCTAAGGCCTGCAAGGAACTTTGGAAGTTGTATACTGATGGCACAGCAAGCAAAGAAGGATCAGGTGCGGGCCTGATCCTCCAAATCCCCAAAGGCAAAGAGATCACCTACGCACTACGGTTCGACTTCCAAGCATCTAACAACGACGTAGAGTATGAGGTGCTCCTGGCAGGACTAAGGTTGGCAAAGGAGGTTGGCGGAAAACAACTAGAAACTCTTAGTGACTCGTTGCTTATCATAAACCAAATAAACAGAGTATACGAGGCAAAAGATCCTAGGATGCAGAAATATCTAGACGCGGTCCGTAATTTAGCTAGCACGTTCAAAAGTTCCTCAATAAAGTAAATCTCTTGGGGGAAAAACGCAAGGGCATACACCCTCAACAAACTGGCATCCACCTCATAATATCATCTCACAAATAAAGTGTTGGTTAAAGTACTCCCAGAAAGGAGTATTGATAACCAAAAAGTCAATACCATATCAACTCCCCCAGGATGGACAAAACCAATTGTTGATTACTCGTGCCATGGCATGCTTCCAAAAGATCCACAGGAGGAAAGAAAAGTCAAAGTTCGGGCACCGCATTTTGGGATGCGGGACAATCAGTTGTACCGAAGGGGATATCTAAACCCATGGCTCAGATGCATTTCTAAGACAGGGGGCCAGACTTTTCTCGAAGAATTCCCTTCAGTGGACACAGCGGCACATGAAGGCACTCACAGGCAAGATACTTCGCCTAGGAGTAGACTTGTCGGACGTATACAACGACGCCCAGCCTTAACCAAGAAATGCAAGGAATGCCAAGCATTCTCCCCTTTCCAAAATCAACCTACCATGCCACTGATAAGAATCACTAACCCTTAGCCTCTCCACCAATGGGGGATCGATATAGTGGGACCATTTCCACCAGCGCTTGGAGGTGTAATCACTGGCCATTGTCACTAGCAAGAAGATGATAAAGTTCATGAAAAAGAACATCTTGGCCCGCTTTGGAACTCCTAGGATCCTCATAAGTGATAACGGAACTCAATTTGAAGGAAGTCCCTTCAAGGAATGGTGTGAAGACAAGAAAATCCACCACTTGTTCACATCAGTAGCGTATCCTCAGGATAACAGACATATAGATATATCCAACAAAACCATAATCAATGATTTGAAGAAACGGCTACTCAGATCAAAGTCTGTCTGGGTGGATGAGCTCCTGACAGTGCTATAGTCCTACGGGAGAAACACCCTTTAGTCTAACCAATGGGTCGGAGGCGGTCCTCCCATTGGAAGTAGTCGTTGGCTCCTTGCGAACAGAGAGTTTAAAGGAGGTGGACATGGAATAAGGGCAACACTAAGACCTGACCATGCTCGACGAAAAACGTGAGGTAGCACAGATGCGCCAAGCATTGTATAAATCACGGACCAAGAACTATTACAACCGCCAAGTCCGGGCCAAAAACTTCAAAGTTGGAGAATGGGTACTAAGGAAGAACGAGTCTAGCCACACTAAACCATTAGGGAAACTCAGTGTCATGTGGGAAGCACTTCCTAGGCTTTCCTTAGTTCCTAACCTCACCTTGTTATCAGCTGCTGAAGAACTCCCCATAATGTCAGTTGCCCACCTCATGAATAAAACCACTTGCAACAAATGTTAGATACTCCTTTGAGTAACAGACTCATCCCTAAAACGATTAGACTCAAACGAGAGCTGCACCATGAGATTATTCAACCTTGATCACATGCGACTTAACATATTCACTTAGCAGCCAACTCCCATTATCTGAGAGTCCCACAAAGCACACAGCAAGCAACATTCATGAAGTAACATTCCAACCCATAGGATAATCTAGAACATTCAATCTCACACACCACAAATCATGCTAGGAACTGTCACTCTCACTTCCAACTGCCTTACGCAAACAAATTATACCCAAACTAGCATCCCATGCTTCCTAGGCTACAAGGCATCACATATATGGCCAATCTATCATTGACTAATCGTAACTAGGCTACAAGGCATACAAGGAATATCTCTTAGCATTATATCATGCAAAAACTGAGCAGATCCTTAGCCCTAACTAGCATGCAATTCATAGATTCATAACTCAAATCATATTAGATAACACATATGGGTATTTTGGGAGAAACTTATTTGAGCTCAGTCGATTGCATGCACTGCACCCTTTTGTATTAGAAATCCTTTTTTCCTTTAAAGAAAATATTTCTTTTGAAAAAAAACTTCATCAAACCCTTAGTTTGGTTCAGACACACCTGAGAGTATGTCTGAATCCCTCAAACCAAGGCTCTGATACCAACTTGCAACGTCCTAAAAGTAATACACAAAAATTTTCATTTTTAAATTAATAAACCATTAAATCATTTTCATAAAACCAAGGTAATCAAAGTTTTATCAATACATCATCATTATCAGAGTAAATCATAGAATGTGGAATCGAGTGGTGTGTGCCCTACAATCATCCCGAGCTCAATCCCTTTGAAAACAGAGGTACCTGAAATGTATCATCTAAAAATACGGTCCCAAAAATTTCATTTTTAAAATAGATAAAATAGTATTTTCGAATATCATCCATAAATCTCAACAAAACCAATGTATCAAGTGTTATAAAAAATCAGAGTAAATATCAAATGTGGAATCCTAATGGTGTGTGCGATACAGTCAACCCGAGCTCGTCCCCTTGGAACCAAAAGTACCTGAAACACAAACTAAAACCCGTAAGCAAAAAGCTTAGCGAGTTCCACAAGATACCGCATACGAAACATATCATATAACGGGCCACACCCAATGAGACATGGGCCCCATCCACACTCACATAACGGGCCCGCCCAATGAGATACGAGCCCTTCCCACACTCGCAATACGGGTCTTGCCCAATGAGATACAGGCCCCTCCCATACTCGCAATATGGGTACCGCCCAATAAGCATAAATATACGAACATAACAACTATATCAACATAATCATTAAAGGTCGGCCTTGATGCCTTAGACCCGTTAAACCTTGGTGAGGAAACTCACCTCAAATGCTGAATGGTAACTGAATGGGTCACGACTCCAAATATCAGCTCTACCCAACCCCTAAACAGAAACAATTCCTTAGATACAACTCAGAATGCCTCAACACCCCTATAGGTCAATCTTGGTCAAAAACAAAAGTCAAAAGTCAAGGTCAACGGTCCGTGTTGATCCAACATGTTGTTTCGTCCTTCAATACACCGTATTTCTCCATTAACTACAAAATCGGGGAAAATCCAGGACAACACGTTGTGTTTACCAATAAACATGTCGTGTTCGCTTGAAATCCAACAACTTAATACATTAAGCTGCCTTCAACGAATCCAAAGGCTCCAAAGCTCATATCTCGACCAAAATGCTATCTAGAATGGTAAAGTTTCCAATTTTACCCCTAGGAACCCCCAAAATAGGTCCAAAACCCAAACCATAGGCTTAATAGAGTGAGGGCTTAACCATTAAGCACTTAATCTTCAAAGACATACCCCAAAATGCAGATCTGACACCCTAGACCTGGAAGAGAACGTAAAGTTGCCAGCTTTATGTTCATGCATGCCAAAGGGAAGCTCTAAAGGTCAAGAATGGCTTAATAAAGGACTTAATGCATGAATGAGACCTAGAACCTTGTAAAGATCGCACCTTTAAGCCAAAGGAAGCCGCAAAATGATCAGATCTAATAGGACAATCCATAAAATGACTTAACTCCTTAGACAACCCAAATATGAGCCAAAAATCATAACAAAACTCCAATAGAGAAGATCTAATCAACAAAAAAGCAAGGTATTAAGTTGATACCTCAAAGAGACTGCAACAAGTGGTGAGATTCTGGATCTATGGCCTTCCTTCCAAGCTAGGCACCTTCAAACTCCAATGTTCCTTCAAATGAGCACAAAATCCACTAAAAACTTCAAGATCACCACCAAGAAAGCTCAAAACTCGATTCAGGGTTTTTGGTAACAAAGGAGGCTGGTAAGGAGGTAAGTCAAAGGGATTTAAGGCCTTTAAATAGGGTGCAACACCCAAAAAATTAGGGTTTCTGTAACGCCCGCAGATCCGGGCTAGTCAATTTAGAGACAATAAGCATAAAAAATGAGTTTTTGATGGAAGATTATTTAGAATGATTAATCTTTTCCAAGTGGTAGTATATGTTACAAGGGTACGTACATATAAAAAACGCCGAAATCCGAGTTATAACGAAGAAGTTATGACCCGTCGAAGTTTTTCGGCAAAACCGACATGGCACCGGGAGATGTAAATAATGAACTTACGATGGAGGACTTTTTAGCCTTAGAAATCTAAACAAGATTTATAGTGTACATTAAACCTAGAACATATAAATAAAGAACGCCCAAATCTGACTTCGTATGAGGAAGTTATGAATTTTCGAAGATTTGGCATAGCAGTGCACGACCCGAAACTCGAATTTTAGATCGAGCGGTTTTTGGCCTACGCGACCTAAATGAGACTGAAGATCTCATTAATAGGAACTCAACAGTAAAAAGACAGACAAAAACGGAGTTTGTAAGTAGAAGTTATGAATTTTACGCGGACATTTAACAGTATAATCACATCGTACTGTTAAATTTAAGATCGGTCGAAAATTAGCCGATGGAGTCAAAATAAAAGGTTTAGATCTTATTTTTACCTACGCGTGGATATAAAGAACATCGAAAACGGAGCGCGTATGCGAAAGTACGGGGTTTAGAATTTGGCAGGGTGTTGCTGCAAAAGGGGTGACGTGTCACAATCTTGGTCATTGCTTTCTCCCCAAGGCTTGCCACTAGATGGTGACATGTGGCACCAATTTCAGCCATATTTCACCCTATAAATAGAAACTCTCTCACCCTCATTTTCTTCACACCTTTCTCATTCTTTCTTTTCTTTACTCTCTCTCTCTCTCTAGAGCCTCTCTCTAGCCCTCAAACCCACCGAAAAGCCTAGGGAACCTCCCTAGCACGAGGCGGAAGCCCCGGAGTGCTCGATGGATCCGAGAAGAAGAGCTTTTCGGCTCGGGAACGCTGCTCCAATCAAAGCCCGGTTTTCTATAAAACCCATTGTAAGTGAGCTACGTCTACGCTATTTTTAATATAGCTTTTATTTAATTATAGTAACGTTATTAGGAACTTATAATAAGTATTTGGGCTATTATTATGAGTTATATAAGTATTGGTTAACGCTTATATAATAGTAGTAATAGCTAGACTATTAATTAGTCTCGGCGAATAATAGACTAAACTCTAGTGGTAATAATACTAGGTTTCGTCGAAGGAAATTATTTTTAAGAAGCAGAGCGCTCTCTGAGTTCGGAATCACCACCTTTTCAAGTGAGTGCATAGTCCCTTTCATCTTACACATAGATATGAAGTATTTTATAAAAATTACGTGCTATGTGTGCATATTATCTGTATACTTGCTATCTATGCTGGATGAACCATTTTATAGAAGTTTTATATGATTTAAACTGTATATGTATTTATATCTACATAATATGTTGGGTAAAACATGGGTAAATGAAATATGAGTTGGATGATAAGTTCTGAAATGATATAGACCATCAGGTAAGGGTGAGAGGTGGACGATGTGAGAAGCCTTGTTCCCAAATGTTGGCCCCGTCATCTAGCAGAGTATGGATGACAACCACAGATTATTCTAGACAGTACAGTGGAACACTAGCAGGCTCACAACCTGTAGGTGTTGTGAACGATGTGTTCACCGGTGTACTCTAAAAACTCATTGACATGTATTGCGAGTGGACTCTCGAAAATGATACTGTCAATAAACGGGATAACCCTAGCAGTTGTGCTCGAAGGACAATAATGGCAGCTGCGCCTCACATAAAATGTCACAATTTTGGCAGCTGTGTCTAAGTGATAGAACTAGCAGCTGTGCTTGATAGCTGTGTCATTGACAATGATGGACTTCGTACCTATTCCTTAGGATAATCCTTAGGAATGAATGAATGAGAAATAGCTGATTCTTAGGGTATATCCTTAAGAGTAAAGAAGATAATGGGGATGGGTAACTGGGTTAACTGTTTGATGATTAAACATAATAATTATATTATTGTGGGTTGAAAACCCTATGTACTCACCAGGTTTCCCAACCTGACCCGCTCAGTTTATTTATATCACAAGTGTTGATATGAAGTCACATTACACTGAGAGATTAAGGAAATATAAATCACTAGTGATAATGAATGTAAGTTCTGTTTATGCTTACGTTTCTGTATTGACGATGACATCCCAAATATTTTGAAATGAATAAAAATACTTTTCTTCGGAAATGCCCTGATAACGTATTTATCATGTTTCACTGGGAAAATTTTTGCACATTTTTATTAAAAAGAGGTACTCTGATTTTTATAAAGCATAAACAAAATCGTTCTTTTCTGGCCGTGACAATTGGGACGTCACAGTTGGTATCATAGCATTAGTTTAAGCGAACTAGGAATATGGATTTATTTCTAGACTTAAACTTAGAATGCTAAGCAACGATTGTGAGGAGTGTGTCTTAGGTAATACACCTGAATAGACACAAACACTAGCTTATTTAGGGAAAATGTCTAACCTGCTTTTATGTGCTGAATGATTTATGATGCTTTATAATGCTAAATGTATGATCGGATCTATGGTCTTTATGTGTTCAGATTTCTAAATGTTTAATTACGGTATTAGAACTGGCATGTAACTTTTCGGAGTAATAGGGAGATTTACACGTCGATCGTAAATAAAATCTTTCCTATCTTAATTCTCGTCACTACTCACCGAACATCCAACTTGGTGTGTAGATCGACATGGTGAGCACTCGAAGCGGAATTGGAAGTGGAAACCCGCAGCCCAAACCACAAGTGATTGAGCATGCACCAGAAGTAGCAGCTGCACCTGGGCCAATCACGATGGTAGGGGCACATGCAATGGTACGGATAATGCTGGCTCAACAGATGGAAGAAACAAGGCGTTTACTTCAACAAAGTAAGGACTAGCTTACTGTGCCAGTACGCTAGGCACCTACTCTTGAGGCAACCATCTAGGTTTCTAAGTCTGTCAAAGAAATGATTGACGATTGGATCGCCAACAAGGTTGAAGTTGGCAAGAAGAGGAAATTTGAGGGGTATTCAAGGTCTAACAAGAATAACATGTTCTGAAAATATGGAGGAAGAAGTGAAACAAAATGGTGTAACAAGTATGGAAGGAAACACAACGAGATATGCCCTAAGGAAGCGACCTGCTTCAAATGCGGGAAGATTGTTCACTATGCCCACAAATGCTCAACCAAGGAGGTAGTTTGCCTTAAGTGTAGTGGAGAGGGACACTTCAAGCAATATTGGCCGATGAGAGCTACAATTCCAAATGTACCGCTGAAGCACTATGAGAGATGCGACGAAGAGGTGACTTGCTACAAATGTGGAAAGATAGGGCATTACGCTAGCAAGTGTACATCCAACAAGAGGGTGTGCTACGAATGTAACAAAGAAGCGCATTTACTTAGGGACTGCCTGAAGAAAAATGAAGCAACAAGAGCGAATGCACCTCCATGACCAAAAAAAGCATCCTTGACGAAGCAGCTGACAATGCAATGAATTAGAAGTCAGAATTGATATCTGAAGATCGAGTCATGAAGTAGCCATAGTATCGTAGGGGTAGCCTATTAGAGGCATAGTCTAGGGTGAACTTGAACACCTATGTAATCGTTTCAAGAAATAATATAAAACCTTCGTTTTGTTATCTTATGTGTTGAATGATTGTGTTATTTTCTTGCATGGTGACTTGGATAAACTGCGAGACAATACTTGGGACGAGTATGAGTAGGTGTGAAAGGTAGTAGAGGCCTATACTACCGGAAGCACATGACTCACGCTTGGACCAGGGAAAGTCACAAGGTTACCAAGAAGCTAGTAATTGATACCATTTTATTCAAATATGTCGTTCCCATCATTTCGTTAATGATTAAGAAGATGATTGTCATTTTGACCCTAGTGATCATATCATATCGACTCCGACTAAGATGAGTGTGTTACATGGTTCAAAGAACCAAGATCGATTTAGCATCCGACTTAAGCCACACGATTGAAGTAAAATCAAAGCGATCCATAAAAGTATCATTATCATTGTAAGAGCTTGTAGCTAGAAGTGCTACATGTTAGAGTGTGATTATATCACATTAGAGCATGAAGGAAGTTGTCTTCAAGTATGGAATTTGACTCTAAAAGACCCGAGTCTAAGCGTCGCATCATATGACGAGATGTCATTAGAACATGACCTATTGGTCCATGGTGGTAATCAAAGAACTTATCATAAGTTTGTTAATAAGAAGGAGTCTCCAATAAGGAATCATGATTGTGACTCGAAGGTCATGATTGGAAGACTAACGTGAGATAGAGAGTGGGTGTACGATCGAGTTCTACTTGCAGCCAATAAGTCCAAGAGTTAGATACTCATTCGAAGGAATAAAGAAGTTATAATTATTACCTAGGATGAATAGATAACGTATGGAGTCATTATATTGCCCTGTTTCGTTGATGATTCTGGGACGTAATCATCCTAAGGGGGAGATAACTGTAATGCCCGCAGATCCGGGCTAGTCAATTTAGAGACAATAAGCATAAAAAATGAGTTTTTGATGGAAGATTATTTAGAAGGATTAATCTTTTTCCAAGTGGTACTATATGTTACAAGGGTTACTGTGACAACCCGAAATTTTCTATCTTGTACAATAGACCAATATAATCAAAGTTAGACTCGTTTTGCTATCTTTTTAACACAGTTTAAGGTCTATTTGAGTGTTCTAAACCTAGTAGAACTAAGATAGGAGCCTAGAAATGGGATAACACGATGTATATAAAGCACACTCGGGCCAAAGACTCCAACACATGGAGTGTGCGGCCGCACACTTAAGTGTACGGACACACACAAGTGTGTGCGGCTGCACACCCATTCCAGCCACACACTCCCACCTATAAATGCTATCCTTAGTCATTTTTGAACACTTTTCCCACTCCTTCAAAGCTGGAACACGTTTCTCTCTCAAGTACCATCTAAATCATCATCTTGATCTTCATAAAAGTAAGTAATCCTTCCTTTGATTAGTTGATACTTGAAATTATCTAGCCTTCTTCCCTACTTTGATCCATGAAAAACACATTTTGGTGTTAGATCTTCAAAAACACCAACAGCACCAAGAACACATACTAAACTTTCTAGAGTTTAACCATACTTCTAAGCCTATAAATCATGCATACACTTATCATAGCTTGTTATATGCCAAGAACACTTGAAGATATGCAGGAAAAACACCATTTCTCATAATCTACAGGAGTGTACGGCCGCACACGCCATGATTATGGCTACACACACCATGTGCAACCATACACACCCCTTTTAGGTCCTAAAATGGCAATAAACTCCATATAAGGCTAGAACATGAAGTAGAAACCTTCCTAGATGAGTCCTAAGGCCTTAAAAATACGTTTTGACACACTTCATGGGGAGTGTGCGGCCGCACACACACCATGTCCGCACACTCTGGCCGCACACACACAAATGGTGTATTTTGACCATACACTCCCTTGTATAGCCATATACCCCTTATATACAATCATATATGGTTGTAACACTTCAATATAAGTGTTTACTAGTCCCTAAGGTGGTCCCAATTTAATAATTAAGTTGTTACCAACACTAATTGTATACATACATATGTCATTATATGGTTGATAGGATTCGTTTGTGCTCAAGTTCGCAATTGACACTCAACTTCCTAAACCGATCTTACAGTCGCATCACTCACTACAGGTGAGTTCATACCCCTTAATTAACCTTTTAAATGTTTTTAAATTCTTTTATAGGGGGGAATACAAGTTGAATCACTTTAGTTATACTATCAATCACATGTGATTTCTACTATCAAACATGTGGAATTACAATACTTCTAACCGTTTTGTCAACAAAACTATTTCAAAATGTTTATCAAACTCTTTTACATGATTAAACTTATTATAAAACTTGTTATTAATTACCAATCCATTACTTTCAATTCTTTAAACCTATATATTGTCAAAACCATGTCCGGTACATATATAGTTATATAAATAAGGTTTGAAGGACTTAGGACTGATAACTCGCTTTAATTCCTGTTCCTTGTTTGGTTGTGGAGTTAGAGTACTCAGTTGTTTGTCCAAGTGTCGTTTGATCCTTAGTTATATATTATGTATATATGTATGGATATAAAGCTTTTACTTCAGTTCCAACACCTTTGGGTAGCAAAGGTGCATAAGCTTGTTAAGTCATTCAAACAACGGTTCTAGTAAGCTATAATATGTATAGTTTAGGGATATAATACTTACTAATATCTATTACAATGAAACATACAAAGAGTCAGTTCATACATGAGTCGATACATACTATACACTATCCAGAGAGAATATACACTAGTACATACAATTCATATACACTATATACTACGCAAAAGAACATAATAGGATGAGAATCAGAGAGGACATTCACTACACTAGCACATACAATACATACACATTATAACATAAATGTGAGGCACTACTTCGGGGCATGACATCTCTGTCATGGCTCGTCTTGTAACCAGAGTCTTCTGAAGGGAGAGCATGAATTCATGTATAGATCTATACTGGACTGACCGTCCTACACCTTGCTACTAGCTACAGTGGGACCTACAGGTCTTCGGGTGATGAATGTCATACCATTTCGACATCTTCGTGCGTCGTGTTTTAGTAGGTCGATCAAGTATGGTTACAAATTATATCACATTATACCTTAATTAACAATTGGTTTAAGGTAGTTAGTATAACAATAGTTACTATAACATAAAACTACAGTACTTCATTATTTTCCCCATTACATTTACTTTGTGATCTTCACATAAACAATAATTTACAAACTATATTTTATTAATGATAGTCACATTTGGGAGGAATACTCACTCTTACAATGAACAAACACACAACACACTTGATGCCTTGGTAGAAGGCTACTATTAGTAGAAAATATATGATTTTCTAAGAGATACAAAATATTACTACAAACATTTACAAACTCATACTTTCAATGACACTAAAATGCTTATGAACTCACCAGATTTAACGCAGATAAACTCTTTCAAAATAACTTGTATTCTCAGGTCATCAGTAGACAGGTACCGAGGCCAGCTTTTGAGAAGATGGAGCACTTTCAAGACTCATCTTTTATTTTGATTCATTATTTTTGGTATCTTATAAATTGTACAGAACACACTTGTATTAAGATATTTTAATAATGCAATGGATGATGTTGTTTGCTTGTTTACTATATTTCTGTGTTGTGATACTGTACATGACGCCCTCCGCCTCAGAACGTTTCCGCCATTCCGGTTTTGGGGTGTGACAGTTTCACACATATAAAGAACGCCGAAATCCGAGTTATAACGAAGAAGTTATGACCCGTCGAAGTTTTTCGGCAAAACCGACATGGCACCGGGAGACGTAAATAATGAATTTACGATGGAGGACTTTTTAGCCTTAGAAATCTAAACAAGATTTATAGTGTACGTTAACCCGAGAACATATAAATAAAGAACGCCCAAATCTGACTTCGTATGAGGAAGTTATGAATTTTCGAAGATTTGGCGTAGCAGTGCACGACCCGAAACTCGAATTTTAGATCGAGCGGTTTCTGGCCTACGCGACCTAAATGAGAACTGAAGATCTCATTAATAGGAACTCAATGATAAAAAGACAGACGAAAACGGAGTTTGTAAGTAGAAGTTATGAATTTTATGCGGACATTTAACAGTATAATCTCATCGTACTGTTAAATTTAAGATCGGTCGAGAATTAGCCGACAGATGAAAGTTTTAGATCTTATTTTTACCTACGCGTGGATATAAAGAACATCGAAAACAGAGCTCGTATGCGAAAATTACAGGGTTTAGAATTCAGCAGGGTGCTGCTGCAAAACGGGTGACATGACACAATCTTGGCCATTGCTTTCTCCCCAAGGTTTGCCACTGGATGGTGACATGTGGCACAAATTTCAGCCATATTTCACCCTATAAATAGAACCTCTCCCACCCTCATTTTCTTCACCCCTTTCCCATTCTTTCTTCTCTTTACTCTCTCTCTCTAGAACCTCTCTCTAGCCCTGAAACCCACCGAAAAGCCTAGGGAACCTCCCTAGCACGAGGCGGAAGCCCCGAAGTGCTCGACGGCTCCGTGAAGAAGATTTTTTTGGCTCGGGAACGCTGCTCCAATCAAAGCCCGGTTTTCTATAAAACCCGTTGTAAGTGAACTACGTCTACGCTATTTTTAATATAGCTTTTATTTAATTATAGTAACATTATTAGGAACTTATAATAAGTACTTGGACTATTATTATGGGTTATATAAGTATTGTTTAACGCTTATATAATAGTAATAATAGCTAGACTATTAATTAGTCTCGACGAATAATAGACTAAACTCTAGTGGTAATAATACTAGGTTCCGTTGAAGGAAAATTATTTTTAAGAAGCGAAGCGCTGTCTGAGTTCAGAATCACCACATTTTCAAGTGAGTGCATAGTCTCTTTCATCTTACACATAGATATAAAGTATTTTATATAAATTACGTGCAGTGGAACACTAGCAGGCTCGCAACCTATAGGTGTTGTGAACGATGTGTTCACCGGTGTACTCTAAAAACCCATTGACATGTATTGTGAGTGGACTCTCGAAAACGATACTGTCAATAAACGGGATAACCCTAGCAGCTGTGCTCGATGGACAATACTGGCAGCTGTGCCTCACATAAAATGTCACAATTTTGGCAGCTGTGTCTAAGTGATAGAACTAGCAGCTGTGTCATTGACAACGATGGACTTCGTACCTATTCCTTAGGATAATCCTTGGGAATGAATGAATGAGAAATAGCTGATTCTTAGGGTAGATCCTTAAGAGTAAAGAAGATAATGGGGATGGGTAACTGGGTTAACTGTTTGATGATTAAACATAATAATTATATTATTGTGGGTTGAAAACCCTATGTACTCACCAGGTTTCCCAACCTGACCCGCTCAGTTTATTTATATCACATGTGTTGATATGAAGTCACATTACACTGATAGATTAAGGAGATATAAATCATTAGTGATAATGAATGTAAGTTCTGTTTATGCTTATGTTTCTGTATTGACGATGACATCCCAAATGTTTTAAAATGAATAAAAATACTTTTTTTCGGAAATGCCCTGATAACGTATTATAATGTTTCACTTGGAACAAATTCCGCACATTTTTCGAAGTGCTTATTCTTGCATTTCTTACACCACTTGGTTCCACCACTACCTCCATGCTTTTGGTCGTCCAGGTTGGACTTCACGAATCTTCCTTTCTTATCATATCTTGAGGATACCTCCATCTTCCTCTTTTCTCCCGCCTTATCTTTTTCTAGACCCTTTTCTCTTATCGGGGCCTCTATGTTCTTAGCTATTATAACGGCAGATACTAAATGAATCATCACATCTGAGTTTATGAAAACTAGGGTTAGAAACACCCAAGAATCACCATCAAACTACTATTAAACAACAGTACAGATATTTGATGATATGAAGTGATGATCTAGATATGAGATTAGAACTACAAAACTCCATTGATTTAGTTAAAAGAATATGAAATCCATATTTGATTTTAACACAAAGACTATACTTGAAGATAAAGAGTTCTAAATAAGGGATTATAATACTAAGGTTATGAGATGATGAGGAATAATGGCTATATCTTTGATACTTTAACCAACAAGCTTCAAATCTCCACTGGACATGAAAATTATTACTCATAAGCTCGCTAAATGGATGGGAATGTTTGAAATGACAGAGGAAAAAAGAGAGCCACTTCTAAGGCTCAAACTTAAGAATTTATAAGAATAGTCCATCTATTACAAAAGTTTCCACTTTAATCACCATTTAACATCATAGAAATAATTAGCAGCTTCATAAGTTTCCAAAATAAACCCTATCCTATCCATATCATAACATTCTAGTCCTACTTTTATTCAATAAGTCAGCTATTGGTCAAAATCCCATCTTTCAAAAATTGATAATTATGGGCCTTTTAACTAATTTACTTTTATTTGACTCCATTGACCTTTAAATTAATTTTTATCTTGATTATTTAACTGATTACTTTTTTATTTCATCGTATTTGTTACATGTTTCTTATTATATAGTTGGTTCTTGTGGTTTATGAAATAGAAAATAACATAAAAATAATAAATGATTGGTATATTGGTCATTTTCCCCTCAGACTTAATGCTTGATTTTTTTTAATGAGTTATCATGAAGAACCATTGGTGCAAGATGTAAAAACTATTTGACTTCTTAAGAAGCTAGCTTGAAAACCATTGATACAAGATTGAAAACCACATAAACATAACCTATTAGCTTTTTTTTTTTAAATAGACTAAACCTACACCCCCAATTAAACTATAAGATCCATTTCTATAATTTACTCTTAAAATTATATATAAAATTAAATAAAAGATACACATGCAAAAGAAAACGAAAGCATGGGAAGGAAAAAGGTGTAAAGGGAAAAGTTGGATAGTTTGACTTTTGAATTTCACATGGAAGATGGACCACCTCAACCCAAACCCCATCCCTATCCCCTATGTCCCACTCTACTTTTTGAATTTAATGTAGCTTATCTTCATCTTCTATTAATTTCATTTATTCGTATCTTATATATTCCAATTTTATTTATCTAATTTATTTAAAATGTCCTTGCAAAAAAGTAACATTTTTTATTTAAAGTAGCAAATGCATACACCAACTAAGCATACTCTTAATGCTAAAACTTGTGTCCGTGAAGATACTTAAACCTTCGACCACTTAGGTTGTGTTTGGCGCGCCACAGCTAGCTGATAAGCTAGCTTATTTTTCGAGCTTTTTTATGTTGTCGTGTTTGGTAAGCCAAAAAGTAGCTGATAAGCTAGCTTATAAGCTAGCTTTTTGAAAAGCTACTAAGAGTAGCTTTTTATGAGCTTTTTTAAAATTTTCCAAATACACCCCTTAATTAATTATAGAAACACATATTCTTACATGTCTTTTTATGTAATTTTATATATTTCAACTAGCTTTTCAGCTAGTTTTACCAAACGTTATTTTTTATCAGTTAGCTTTTCAGCTGTCAGCTAGCTTTTTATTTAACAGCTAGCTTTTCAGCCATAAGCTAGCTTTTCAGCTAGTCCGCCAAACATAGCCTTAGACCGGAAGGAGTGGGAGGGATGGTTCCTTCATTTTTGGTGGGTCATACCCTTCTTTTCCTCACTCTCTTTTCCCTCGCCTAAAAGCCAAAGAGTGGGTGAGAAGCCCTTCCCTCACTTTTTTTTTTATAAATAAAATTAATTTTTTTGTTATGAATTATAATATTAAATTAATGTTAAACATAAAACTTAATTAAAAATCAAAAGCATTTCATTAATTAAAATAAAACTTACATTAAACCTAAAATATAAAAAATAGAAAATTAAAAAAAAAAAAAAAAAAAAAAAACACACACACAAAAACTAAAAATCAAACAAACCACCAACGACATGCGGAAAATATTTTTTCAGAATTTTTTCCCTCTTCTTCATTACGAGCTCAAGAGCCGGTCCCGAGAGATGATCGACGTTTTCCATCAAAAACTTCATGTCTTTCATTTCTTGTCTCTCCGCCCGCTCCTTTTTCCTTGTTTCTTCTTTTTCTGTGTCGAAAGCCAAACGTTCGGAGAAATTAAGATTATATCGATCAAACGGCGATGTTATCTTCTGCATTTCCTCAATGTCCACGCTGAAATCAGATGCACTTGAAGAAGTCCCTTTTCCCTTTCTCTTCGCTTTGTCCCTACCCATTGGGCGGACAATTTCTTCTAGCTCGAGTTCGTCGTCCTGATTTAAATCTAGACCGACCCGAGCATCGGAGAAGGTTGTGTAACCACTAGAGTCCGTTTTCGTTCGCTTTGATTGTTGGACTCCAAAAATAAAATTACGCTCGTATGTTATCCACCTAGGACTTCGGACCAATAATTTCCAACAATCGTGTCACTTGAATGGTTTTCCGACTTCCTCAAGGTAAAACTGCAACGCTTCTTGAAGTATTTCTTCGTCGCCTTGGCCGCTTTTTCGTTAGGTTTTTAGGTTGTTGTACAACCCGTTAATTTTTTAAACCCCCCTTGCTATTTCTCGAAACTTTGAATTAAGTTGATGTTTCATACGGTAGTCGTCACATTTTCCTAGCTCCTCTCGAAATCGTTCTAAAATGCAAAACCAAAAATGTTCTTCCGGTTGTGCGTTTCCCTGAATCGAATCTTCAGAAATATCAACTGACCAAAACTAACTCTTCGTGTGGAACCCATAGTGTCGGCTCTTGTCTTCCCGATTGTGCGACACCCTCGCGCACTTGTTTTTCCCTTTACGTCTTTGTGGTGGTGGTGTTGGTTGAGTTTCGGGAACCATGTCTTCTTCTTCCGCGTCATCCAATTCATCGACAAGTTGGTGGTGGTGTTGGGTTTGGGTTTGAGTTTTAGTTTGAGTTTGGGGTTGAGGTTGATTTGGCGATTGTTGATCCGGAAACACAAAAAAAGTTTAAAAACATTTGCGACGGAACATTTGGAATTTGCATCGGGTAATATTGACCAACATTTTGGTATTGGAATTGTAGTGGCGATTGAATGGGAGAATCGAGTTGGGGGCGGTAAACTCCTTACTGGGATGAATCGATAGCAAACATGTTGCGAGGAGGGATGTTTATACTCGAACCATGACTTTTTTTTCGTCGATTGAAACTGGGGTTTGTTTGTCGGGATTCATTTTTTTTGTTGATATGAAGTAGAGAGTATAGAGAATAGTTTGATATGTTTAAAAGTTATGTGTATGTATTTATAGTAGTTGTAAAAGGATTAAAAAAATTAAATAAAAAGTAGTCGTTAACAACCACAGGAAAAAAAATAAAAATAAATCATTTTTTTACCGTTATACAACGGTATTTTTTCAAAAAAAAAAAGAAAATTAAATGGTCCAATCACAGCAGGAGAGAGAGAGCGGGAGAGGCTCCCCTCTCCGTTTCCCGCACGCACCTTACCCGCGCCGACGGTGCGGTGTTCCACCGGACGGGAAGGATCCCGTGGCTTTTCCCCGCATCCGCTCCGTCCGGCCTTAGAAGAAAGACACATTTTCAATACCCTTAATACCACTAGACTATAAGACCTTTTGGTACATAAGAAAAACATTGTTAAACACATGAAAAAAAAAAAAACATTGTATAAATGGTTAAAATTTAAAAGAAGCACAAAAACAAATTCCTTTTAAAGATACAGTAACAACTCATAAGAACGTGTTCAATTTACAACCACATGAACAACACAATTTTAAAACAATTGCACTTGAATTGAATCGTCTAATCTTTTTGTCACATCGAGGTTTTGTCACAAAAGCCAAACTTCTTATACCTCTTGGAAACCTATCAAAGTAATAAGACTTTAGAGGTTTGATTTTCAAACTTCTTAATATCTCATGTTTCAACATTTTTGTGAAAGTTGAAGGTATGATTGGTTAATAGCAACCACGAACATGAACATGAACATGGGTGTTGAAAATACATGACTTGCTAAACAATACCATGCTTTAAGGTTTGGTTTAGCTTTTGAAACTTAGCTCCAATACCATGTGTTCTGTCTAAATCATTATGTCCATCATTTATCTGCTTATTTTATATAATTTCTTAAAAAATATACCCAACATATGTGACGTACAAGATAATCGACAACACATATCAAAAGTTTAAATCGACGTACGCGTTGCATCAAAAGGACTGAATCATCGTCTATAAATGATGCAGGGCTAAATTGTACCTCAAGCATTTAGACTTGTACGTTGATTTAAGCCCTAATTTCAAATTCTTTACATTTAATATCGTCAGCTTTATATATATAAAAAAAAATAAAAAGATGGATGAAAAAAGGAGTGGAAGCAAATTTCTCCTGAACAAGACCCATACCACCCTATGATAAAAGCAAAATGGAGACCACAAACACGCGTGGCACTCTTCGGATTGATTGACCTTTTAATATTAGTAGTTAACATTTAACAAGGAACAAAAGGTTAACTTTTTTGCACAACTAAAAAGGTGCCCATTTCAGACTCAAATGTAAACCAAAAGATCGCCTTGCTTTTTGACCTTGAGATCATCATATTTCGTAAAGTCAGTAACTTTTTTCTCAAGGATTACAAAGAGTCAAACTCATAAGATGTTTGCATGATATGTTATGTTTGAGAGAAATGATAAAAAAAAAATATAGATTATATAGGGCTTATGTAATGAGTTTATTGTGTTACGTATAGTCGGTATAGGCACCATCGAAATCTATTGGCCTTGTAAAACTACAAATGTAGTATTTTTTTTTTTTTACTATTATCTTACAAAAATAGACTTTTTGTTATGAAAAATCCAGTATTTCTATTTCATAAGGGTTTTATTTTATAGACACTAATACCCTCTTGGATTTTGAATGGCAATCATGTATACCAAGGGCGAGATGGTCATTTCCCCTAAAAGGACCATCGATAATATTTAACATTTGCAGCTATAAATAGACCAACAGGAAACCAAATGAGCAGAGATTTTAGATTTCAAACTTGGACTTTTTCCTTCGTTCCATTTTCCCACAAGAGTCAAAAGCTCCCAGTTCTTAGCATATTCTGCTTCTTATTCGGGCAAGGAAAATCGATTCCAAAAACCCTTTTGTTAGATTCACATCTAAAACTAGTAAATCCATCGAGAATCGAAGCCAGTAGTTCTCCTGTTTCCTTTGTTTTTTCACTCTGTTCTTGATTATTCCTCTGTAACATCAATTGCACATCATGCAACAAAACAGTCAATATAATGACATCGGGTCATCTCTTTCTAATCTAATTTTAAGCGGTGGAAATGGTAGCAACACCCTAGATTCAATCTTCACTCACTGTTCATCATCTGTACCTTCGAACTCGATTCATCGACCACTAGGGTCCTCAGTTTACCTGAAACAGAGAGATTTGCTCCACAAATTCTCCGAGCAAAATTTCGGGAAAAAAAGTCTGTCGAATTTATCTACAACGACCCCAATCGGGTACCCACGGTGTTTAGATTATTCCATCAATCCGTACAAAAAGAAGCTTTACAGAGGAGTGAGGCAGAGGCATTGGGGTAAATGGGTGGCGGAGATCAGACTACCTCAAAACAGAATGCGAATATGGTTGGGAACCTACGAGACAGCTGAAACAGCGGCGTATGCTTATGATCGGGCGGCATATAAGCTACGAGGTGAATATGCGCGATTGAACTTCCCAAATGTCCAGGATCCGAGTCAATTAGGGTTAATCGGAGATGGGCAGAGGTTAAATGCGCTTAAAAGTGCGGTTGATGCCAAGATTCAGGCCATTTGTCAGAAATTGAGGAGAGAGAAAGCCAACAGGAAGAAGAACAAGAACAAGAACAAGAAGAAGAGCGAGAGTGAGGATGATGAAAGAGAAAGAGAAAAAATTATTAAAATAGAATATTCTTCTTCGATTTCTTGTGTTGGGGATGAATTAATGTCGTCAACAAGTATGTCTGAAGATGGGTTTTGGAAAGGAGAGAGTTCACAGTGTTCAGGGTCCGGCGAGTCAAAGGTGGTAGCAGTTGGTGGTGGTGAGTCGGAGTTTGAAGGATGCTCTCTTGCTCGCTTGCCTTCTTATGATCCAGATTTGATTTGGGAAGTTTTAGCAAATTGAGAAGATCTGACTAGCTTAGGCCAAAAATCATTCCAATTGTTATTTAAAAGATGCACTAATTTTGGATGTTGCTGTGTCCCAATGTAAAATGCAGACTTGATGATGATGAGATAATATTATTACTACGTATTTATTTTTTCAGTAAAAGGTAAAAAGTGTAATAGTAATATATTGGGGGAATTCTCAGCCACATATCTTGACTTGAGTTATCCCTTATTATATAGTCTTGGAAATTATTTATATTTACATATGAATATGATGACGGACACTGTGGTCCTGGTGTGGTATGGGAATGTCTAATATCCACAAACAAAAATGATTTGGATCTTTACAAGTCTGCCCATGCCAACAGATTTCCAGCTGTTCACGTTGGAAAGATAAAAAAGATTTCGCTTTCTCAATATGCATATATCAATACAAATTTTCCCCTAAAGTAGTTAATTGTAACAACTACGATTATCTGATTATGATGCTACACAAATATCAATTTCCAAACACCCCTAAAAAGAAAATGAGATTATCGTATTCGTATGACGTTAATTGGTTGTGCATATATATAACCACTAACCTTACAAGTTACAACCCAGAAACAAGATTATACAGAGTATATGAATGCATAAGGATGTCATCGGCCAATTCAGTGATCCGCATTTTTCTACAGTTGGAGATCGGGATCAACAATCAATGATAAACTATTCGTTTACTTTCTGCAACTGAAATAGCCTCGAGCTCAAAACATGATCCGAAGCCAAACTGAACGTGAACATGAAAACTGAAACTGACGTCGTTGAATACACCTAAGAACGTTGTTAGTAATGACTGTCCAAGTAACGGAGACAGATATGGCGAAACTTGAGATTTTTCGTCGGAAACCCATCGCCGGAAATGCACCGAAGCGAGAGCCGAGGTTACAGATTTTATTAGGATGTTAACAAGTGGGCCTTCAGCCCGTTGAGAGTTGGGTTGATTGTAAGTTGTAAAAGTTAGGATTGGTCCAGTTATAACATGTTAAAAGAACCGATCAGGCCCGGGTTTTAGCACCTCTAGTAGAAGAGAGTGTCTAATGTAAACCCATATTTGGAAATGCTAATATGATATAAAATAAGTAATACATGATCGCTAACAATAACAAAATGTGTTATATGAGAAAATTATATGACGTATTTCTATTGTTAAAAGTAATAATAATAATAATAAACTGTATGAATGAACATTTTATATAACACCCATTCATTGTGTAGTAGCCACATGAATAAAAATGTCTAATTCTTTGTATTTATTTGCTATGTCTAATGTTGTGTCATGATTTCAATTTTCAATATTTGTGTTTGGTTTAAGTAATATGGTACATCTTTTTAGGGAAAAAAATCAATAAATATAAAACAACAAATGATAAAATATGCAAATAAAAAATATAGAATACAAGGATTTAATATAGTTCACAGATTATAATGATTGGCTAATCCACAATAGATTGGGTAATTTTTTTATTAGGCTTGTAGAAACACAACAATCATACACATGTTTTATCTTTGGGGTTACAAAGGTGCAAATGGTTCTATTTTTAAATACGAGTCGACATAACATTGCTAGTGCACCAAGCTCAAAATGTCATCATCTCAACAAGCTTTTTGGTCTATGCACAACAAAGTTTTTCATCAAACATCGTAGACTTTATGTCGAGCACCGCATACCTTGTGCTCACAACAATGTAGATTGCAACGCGGTTGCAACCACAACTCATCAGGCACCACAACTTAAAGGGGAGATTGAATCCAACAACTCAACAATCTTCAACTTCGAAACTAATAAACTAATTTGTTGTCATCCAAACCGATTTTCATAAAACCCATCTCTCTTTAGCCCACGCCTTCGTTTCAAGTATATGTGTAACGTACCGATTTTTAGAGAAAATTTTCATTTTAAAACTAGAATAAACACCAATTTTCATAAAGATAAATGCAAAGCAAAACTTTTTGTTCATAAACCATAATCCATAAATCAGAGTTATAACGTAAGTATTGTGGAATCTCAAATCATAAAATTGATAGTGTGTGTGTACAGTTATGTCTTCGTCTTCCCACAGTCTAATGAAGTACCTGAAAAACATATAATTCACAACTGTAAACCAAAGCTTAGTGGGTTTCCCACAATACCACATACAACATTATACATAACAACAACGGGCTGCATCAACCCTAGCTTTATATCAACCCAATGAGTATCTAGGCTCACAACATTGTATTTGCTCTTGCCATCAACTCACCCTTTGTGAGTGTCTAGACTCGGAACGCTTAATGTCGATCTTGTCATAATGTAACATCCCGAAATATCAAGAGTAGAGTTGAAGGGCTAAAAGAGTAATTTGGGAAAGAGCGACTCGGCGAGTCCATGGGTGGACTCGGCGAGTAGAGTCGCGACTTGGTCGCGTGTTGAGTAGCCGACTCGGCGAGTCAGTGAGATGGACTCGGCGAGTAGGCGCTGAGTGGAGAAAACCCTAATTCTCGGGGTTGAGCCCTATATAAAGAACATTATGTTTCCTCCCCAGCCTCCTTATCATCCCTTGAGTACCAGAAACCCTAATTTCGTGGAGAAACCCCATTGTTGAGCAAATTGGAGCTTGGAGAGGTGGTTGTTGAGGAGATCTTATAGAAGAAGAGGCTTGGATCAGAGGGCTTTGCAAGGATTCGGGATAATCTTCTCTTGGAGCTTCCTTTTGAGGTATCTTTCCATTGTTTGAGCTGTTATTGTTTAGATTCTTCATTTTGGGGCTTGTGGGGAGCTTATTTTTGGATGGATTGGAGTTTAGAGGTTAGATCTGAGGTTGCTACCTCAGATCTGGAATGGAGAAGAGTTGGAATGCATGAAAGTCCCTGTGTTGAGTGTTGGATGAAGCTATCATGTCCCAAACCTTAGCCCTAATGTGCAAAATGCATAGATCTCTTTGGATTCACGTAAAGTTTGCCACTTTACATGATGGATGAGTTATAGGAGGCTAGATCTATGTTTTAGATCAATTGCATGGCCTGGAATGCTTCTGTATGGATTCAGACCGATGGTACTCGACGAGTCACATGGGTGGACTCGACGAGTTGCTTGAAGATGAGCAGGAACTCGACGAGTTGGAAGAACAACTCGGCGAGTTGGATGAAGATGGCCTGGAACTCGGCGAGTTGTATGAACAACTCGGCGAGTAGGTTGAAGATAGCCTTAGACTCGGCGAGTCTGTTCTTGGACTCGGCGAGTCTTGTCGAAGAGTCCCGATATTTTCTGATTGAGTCGAGAATCGGTGAGTCAAGGGATGACTCGGTGAGTTGTGTGCGAGTAGACTCAGAGTTGTTAGACTCGGCGAGTCTCGGGGTGACTCGGCGAGTTAGGTCGCGGATTGAGTGAAGTTCTGAGTATGGGAACTCGACGAGTCATCGGGTTGACTCGGCGAGTAGAGTCAGTCAGGGGTTGATTTTGACCCTGTCTTTGACCAAGGGTTGACCAGTGGTTTCCAGGGGTATTTTGGTAATTATTGATTATTGTTTTGAGTTCAGTGCATTGGTGGTTGTCCAGTGGTGGAGATTGTATCAGTGATCGGAGCAGCTTGGG
Source organism: Lactuca sativa (assembly GCF_002870075.4). NCBI lineage: Eukaryota > Viridiplantae > Streptophyta > Magnoliopsida > Asterales > Asteraceae > Lactuca > Lactuca sativa. Next base: position 15,798,824 of record NC_056625.2, on the reverse strand, counting down.
TGATCTGTTCAGTCGGCAGTTTCGAGGTGAGTTATCCTCACTATATCAACAGGGTCTAAGGCACCAAGGCCGGCCCTTATCGGATTGAGATCCGGGTAGTTGTTGCTATGTTGTTGTTATGTTGTTGCTGTGATATGTTTGCATCCTGAGAATTATGATGGTATATGTTAGAGGCCTGATTGAGATCGGTATCCTGATATGCTAGTGACCTGTTAGGTCGGTATCCTGGTTAGGATGATGATATGTTATGTGATCTATTTGATCTGCTTGTTGACTGTGAATTGCTATATGATTGTATGTATATATGTGCACATGGTTGTTTGGACTGGAGTTGGGTTGAGGCGGGTCTTGCTGTGTGTTGTAGGCCAAGATAACCAGGGCGGACCGGTTGTTCCGAAGGCCCAACGAGCGGTCCGGATAGGCTGTAGGCCCCGAAAGGGCAGACCAGACGTGTCGAAGGCTCAGAGAGTGGACCAGACAGACTGAAGGCCCGGTGCGGGCGGACCAGTCATACTGTAGACTCAGAGAGTGGACCAGGTGGATTGAAGGCCCGGGAGCGAGCGGACCAATCACACTGCAGACTCGATGTATGTGGATAGACTCAGAGGGTGGACCAGGTGGACTGTAGGCCGGTGTGGCGGACCAGTCACACAATAGACCCGTAGTGCATGGCTGTTCTGTGATTAGATATGTTGTGGCATGATATGCGTGTATGGTATTTGTGGTTGGTATTTTGGGGATAACTCACTAAGCTTTCGGCCTTACAGTTGTGGTTTTATGTTTTTCAGGTTCATCAGGAGATCGTGGCAAGGCGAAGGCGTGATTGTACCGCTCCTCATGATTTTGTAGTAATGTGATTCTGGGAACACGTTAAATGTTTTGTATTGAAAACCTTTTTGTAAAGATTTAACGGAATCGAGCTGTTTTTGAAAAATTTAAAATTGGTTGTATTTTTCGGTCGTTACACATAAACTCACCCCTTAGCCTTCAGCATAAAGTTTGTATGCTCGCACTTCACTTTTCGCACGAAATTGGAACGCCTTAGCTCACCACTAAATATGTCAACATATACAGAATAAAGATAAACAGACAACTCAACATCACAGGTAACATTCTACAAGTCTACCGGCCTAACATCATATTACAACCTAACCATATCCTAGCACACAAGGATACATACCGCAATATATAGTATAGTGAGAAAACTCACTTAAGCTAACAACATAAGCTCAACAATTATCCCAACAACAAACAGCTAACACAAGCTACCTAATGCCAAACCGAAACTGGTCCTTAGTCAAATATGATGGGTTTTGAGCATATCTACATTCCTATGTGATCATGCAACGTTAATTGCTTTGGATCTAAGTTTTTCTTTATTGAACATACAAATATGAACACCAAAGCAATAACCCTAAATCTAGTATATAGAATTTCGAAATTCACATATGTATTAGGGTTAGAAGATTACCTCACTTGTTATATTGTAATAACAAGAACAATCGTTGCTTGATCTTGACTTTTGAAAGCCTAGTGCCCCAAGTGTTACACCTCTAATGGAGTCATAAACCCTCAACACAACAAGGATGAGAAGGAGAGATATGAAATTGGCCAGGGTTCTTCCAAAGACAAGAGTTGCTCGAAAATCCAAGGAGAAGCCTCCTTATATACTTGTGGTATTAGGGTTTTCAAGTGGAAACCCTAATTTCCTTGCTTAGGGCCATAGCAACTCATGGACACCCCATTAGAATCCCTTGGACGAAATCTATAGGGCCTCCCCATATAATTTTGTCCACTACTATCCAAAGGGTCCAAGAGCCCAATTTCACAATTATCAATGATTTGCAAAACAACCCCTTGCTTTATTAATCAGTTCCTATTAATCCCAAAATTACTTCCAGATTAATTACTAATTAATAATATGATTTCCAAATAATATATTAAACTCTTAATATATTAATAAAATCAATTAACCACTAATTTATTATTCCAAATAATAAATTCAACTCTCTCTCCGCTAGTCATCCTATCAAGTTGCATGAGTGAAGGCAACCCAAAGGACCATGCTACAAATCAAGTCAAGTACATACCAATTATAGTTATGGACTTAGACACCTAATCCAACAAAATACTCAATTATACTAAAGTTTTACCAAAAGTAAAACATGACAAAAGTCAACGGTCAACGGTCAAAGTTTGAAAAGTCAAAAGTCAACACGTGGTCAATCATGCATGTTGCAAACTCTACAGGGCGTTTCGTGTTTACTACAAGAGAAAGTATTCAAGTTATCGTTACTAAACAACGTGTATCGGAAAGTCCAAAAAACCCGTCGTGGCCATTAAAAAGCACGATGCACTTTCCTTGCTTCAACAACTTAAAAACGACTTAATCCATTAAATCTAAGCTTCTAAATTTCATATCTGGTTCAAAATGATTTCTTAATGGATAAAGGAAACTTTATCCATTCAAACACTCCAAGCTTACTAGATCTTAAAGCCTTAGTTTCCAAAAAGTCTAAGATCCCATTTTTCTTCAAGTATGGAGTAGAGAGAGATCTTACATGAACTCTCTACTCCATACAAACATCATATTTGAAGTAATACATTACTCAAAGATCATGGAGTTGTCCAAATTCCAAAGATTAAACCAACAAGGGACCAAATACCAAAAACTTGACCAAAACTCTAAGTACTCTTAGATCTAAAGATGAAGCACCAAAAGCAAGGATCTTTGTGACTTAAAAAGGGCCAGTACTGGTGTGAGGAGTGAATACTTCAATCCCAAAGCTTCAAAGACCAATCTTTCTTGTTCTTTTTCTTCCAGGGTACAAAACACCACCAAAAGAGAATCAAAATGGGTTTAGGAGAGAAGATATGGGTTTCAAATATCACAAGGGAGGCTATGCAATATGTAAAGAGGATATAGAGATGATGGAGGCTGAAAAATGGCCAACTCTATAGTTTAATGCACTTAAACTGGGCCAAATCCCAATGCCTAAGGCCTAAGCCCAAATCCAAGAGATGCGTCGCGCTCCTACTAGTCACATTGTGTTTATGCTAATCTCTCATATTCTGATACGATTAATTCTTCGCGCTTCGAATCTTCCATATATTTTACCATGGACTATAAAACCACCAAATAAATAATGGAAAAAGACCATGAGAAACTCAGATGTTACAGTTATGCCCCACTTAAACTAGATTTCGTCTTTGAAATCTGTCTATCTCATAAACAACTCCATACACAACCTATTTGCTTCCTCCAAATCACTTCATAAAATTTATGCATCCATGAAAGATTTGCGAGATCACTCGAAACCTAGCAAATGCAAAAAAAACAACCAAATTACTTGAAATTACTCAACTTCAACACAACCTTTCCCACCACTAACAGTCTGATCAACTCCAATGAAGCCACTCAAAATGGGAAAAATCTTAATACTGCAAACACAAAACAAGTCCAACGGTAAACATCTTAAGACTGGAAATCCATTTGTCTGAATACCTAGAAGTCATACTCTGGGACTGATGGTCAATCATCTGATATGCCCATCCTTTAGTCATTACGATTAGAAACACTGGCATACCGTGCTGAGATGAGAACACGAAACGTTCTGACCATAACAATCAAAACAACCTCTACTCTTGAAATTCATAACCAGAAGACCTTATACGTACATCCGTCTTCCTAACAAATAATAACTAACCCATCACTCCCCACGAGCATAATAATGGACGAACTGAAATCTCTCGAAACGCCCAGACTTCATCCTAGCTCAGGTGCACAACCACCAAATAAATCATCAAAAGACCCACTACTAACTCCATTACTGGAAACTTAATTCACACTAAACGATTCTCATAAAACAAACAAGAATCCGTTAACAATGAACTACTAATATATAACCATGACTTTTCCAATAGTTCAACATCCTATCAATGTCCGACCAAAACTTCCTAGCTACTGAGCCATCAGTAGTATTTCCATACATCTCAAAAAAAAACTACCCCAAAAGACTCGCAAACCAAACATACTAGTCCCCACTATACAACTATCGGGTCCAACTAACATAAGTCATATCCATGATGGTTCACGATACGTCGTACCACTATCCACTCACTGGAATGAGAAGCTCACGACTCTATACTGCTCTTGTCATTAAACACATTCATGAAGACTCACGACCATTAGCTCATTCATCTTGTAGCCACACAACTATCATCCCACCGACCTGAGGGAACTCACTAAACATCTTTTTCAACACTTTTCCAAATACAACACGAACCATACCATACTATAACACGCAAAACCTTCCATAGTCCAAACTGCTATCAACATAACATCAGACGAAAACATGGTTGTACGTAGCCAAAAATAAGATAGGCAGTTGAATGCTTACTCCAACTCGAAAGCAATAAATCAAAAGAGAACCATGCCATAAAGTTAGACCAAGAGTTCTCAGGTTATCTTACTCAGTCCACATATACCCCTCACAATAATATTAGATGAACTGCCAAGATTACACACTCCCCATGAGAATACATAGCATGCCTCAGGTCAACATCATTCCTTCTTCGTCACAACCTTACCCAAAGCGTGAAATACCAATGGACCCAACTAATTAACAAACATCAACTGCTAACATAAACATTCTCTAAAACATTCAAAACAAGATCCTTATCCTTAAATAAAACTTAACAGATCTCCATCAATACACGACTAACCCGATAAAACTTCCAAATCCATAGGAAAATTTCAAAATCACCCTAAACGCTGTCAGAACCTAATCATATCGATCCAAATATCAACCTTGTCGACGAGACTTGCCAAAACTTGACTATGTGTAGACCCAAGGTCACACCTAAAAAATTGAATAACATCATTGCAACATCCAAAGTCTCATTATCCAAAGCAACTGCCAAACCCAAAGTTTCTATAAACAACAATCCTATAACTAAACAACCAAGGTTATACACACCCAGAACCTAGATATAAAGCCGAAAAAAATTGAAGTAAAGTCAGTGCACCAACTACACCTTCAACTATTACTACTTGAAACCCTCGAACGAACCCAGATGCTAACGAGGAACAAAATGACCAACCGATCAAAAGATGGATCAACAAACTAAACCCAATGATCTCATATGTTTATGAACGAATCCCATATGGAGATACACATACCAAACTCAGAAGCTGCTCAACGGATCAACCATTCCCTATCTTTAACCAAATATAACATACCCATAGCGCAAGCTAATCATGCTATCTATACTCGATACAGAACCTGAGCGACCCAATCGCTTCTTGTCAAAGTACTTGGCGTTACCGAAAGGAACAACTGGGCACAACGAGTTCCTTGTCCAACAGCTTCCTGCTATAAAGACAATCCAAGGATTCTTGAAGACTGTAATGTACTAAATTTTGGAGTAAAATTTTCATTTATTAATAAAACATTTCTTCCAGTTTCAACTTCAACATCTAATTAAATCCATTTGTTTCAAAGCATTAATTAGAGTATAAACATAAAAGTCATTAAGTGTGGAAATCTCCAATGGACGCGATACAATCAAGTCATGCCCTTTCTTCATTACCAGGAAACTTGAAACAATTTAAACTTAAAATTGTAAGCATAACGCTCAGTGAGTTCCCCAAGATACCACATACATCAAAAGTAATAGGACCCGTTGTTTTGGTCAAAAATCTACTAGATGTATATCAACCAAAGTGCATGAAAGGTTGTGGCGTTGTTATTAATGTGAATATGGAATTGAAATCAAAATAATACAGGAGGTTTACAAGGAAATCCTTTGATCCTTGCTAGGATCTCCGACATAAAACCTTTGGAGGTGATAATAATCACCCGACTTATATGATCTTATTGATTTGAACATAAATTATAGAGATGAGCTTGATAATACGATTATAAATGATAAAGTGGGTCTAGATGAGTCAAGTGTTAGAGAATTGACCTCGTTGTGTTTGTTTTACAGGTGTATTTATATTCTAGGTTAAGTAACTAAATGTCCGATATTTACGGGATCCTATTGATCTGGTACTTACAACGTGCTTTGACTTGGTATTTCCGGGTCTTAAGCCTGGTTGGACTGATTCTTCATTGTGAGTGAGCCCTATGTTGAGCATTTCTACACATGTGAGAAATAAACAATAAATATAGCTGTTAAAATTGTTAGCAAATAATAATAGCGATGCTCAGGATCCTGATGTATGTTCGGGATCCTAATACTCCTTTAAGATCTGGGATCTTGGATAGGTTTAAGGATCCTTAGATATCTTTTAGATCTAGGATCCTGGATAAGATTGAGGATCTTGGCCCTAACAATTGCCCCAAAATTATACCTACAAAATTTTTGAATTGATTTCAAGTATTTAAAGTGTATAATTTAATTAATTGGAAATAAAGGACTCGAAATTCAAACTCTAACGGACAAAATTGTATCCGTTCAAAAGATATGATTATGTTGTCAAATCAATTTTATCTCCTTGATTTGAAGGTAAAGAGGCATGATGCGTGCAAGTAGCTACACCTAATTTTAATATTTATAACTTAACTACCTTAACTAACTAATTGCACCTAGGCAGTGTACCTAGTCAAAATTATAGAATAGTCGGGTAAGTCGGGTGTCGATCTCAGGGTACGGTATTGATTAGTTAACCTATCTACTATTAAATTAACCTAAATTATCAACAAAGTTGGGATTTTTATCTGATTTTACTAGACCATATGACCTTAATTCTACTATCACAAAATTCAACCAATTACTAAAAACACTCATGTTTAGTTCGAATCCACTTCTTCTATCTGGTTAGCTAACAATTATGGATTGTCAAAGTTGGTTTTCTAATTTATATTATATTAGTAATTTAAGTCTAAATTTACCAATAATTAACTTATTCATGTAAAACTATGCATGTTCACACACAATCAAACACAAAATTAGTTATAGTGATGAATAGGCTATGTAAGATTTATTATGTAAACACAATTATAGTCACAATTATGTTCTCCAACACAGCTAAATTTAATTACCTTAATTGCTATCTAAGATTAGGTCGATCCTAGCTCTAGCAATTCAATGTTCACTAAATCACTAGGTTTCAAGTTCATGTAATTCAATAATCACTAAGCTACACAGAACATGAATTCAAGCAACTAAAGAATCAAAGGCATGCATGCTAGGTAATAATTATCAAACACAAGCAATTTACCAACTAATCAAATTCATTAATAAATAAACTAAACCATATGTCAAAAGCTTCATCTAGCTAAACAAGAGTAGCTAATTTTAGCTACTCATAGCAGCAATTAAGCTAACACAAATCAAATCTATAAACATGTTCAAGTACCAAACAATTGAATGAATTATGAACTCTCACTCCTTTGGTGTTGAAACCCTTTTTCCAGAACTTCTCTCCTACTAAAATCGTCTTCTGAAAACCTTCCATCCAGCCAAAAAAGTCCCTCAATTTGTAATGGAGAAGGGTATTTATAATAATCTCGAAATTCATGCTTCACGTCATGAATGATCTCTTCACGTCGTGATTTGAGAGATATCCTTATCGGGCACGGATTCTTACTTCGCGTGTACTTATCTTCTAGAAGACTCATGCCACGTCGTGGCCTTCTAGTTCACGTCGTGACATCGACAAATTTCGTGGATTTCTTCAACTTTTGTACTCCAAGTCTCCAATGTTCCAAGTATTATCAATTTTGGTCCCTTTCTTCGAAAATGCTTTACCTTGGCTGCAAATAACAATTTATCCTTATAAGTACCATAATTCTATGCAAATAACCAAAATATCAACAAAAATGTAAATAAATATTGCCTAAAAATATGTATAAATATGGCAATATCAAGGCGCTCCATTCTCGCTCGAGTATCCTTGATTTTCCGACGAGGACTTCGTTGATCAGAGGATCCCGTCTTATGAAGAGACCAGTTCTTTTGTTGATGACGACATTGAGTCCTTGAATTCAATTGGGGCTTTTGTGACATCCCCATTTTCATGGCCAGAAAAGACCGGTTTTGTTTATGCTTTATAAAAATCAGAGTACCTCTTTTAATAAAAATGTTGCGGAATTTGTTCCCAGTAAAACATGATAAATACGTTATCAAAGCACTTCTGAAGAAAAGTATTTTTATTCATTTCAAAAAATTTGGGATGTCATCTTCAATACAGAAACATAAGCATAAACAGAACTTACATTCATTATCACTAGTGATTTATATATCCATAATCTCTCAGTGTAATGTGACTTCATATCAACACCTGTGATATAAATAAACTGAGTGGGTCAGGTTGGGAAACCTAGTAAGTACATAGGGATTTCAATCCCACAATGTTATACCATATATATAGTTTAAAACTCACAAAATATACAATTTCACCATATATATAAACAACTCTTATTCTACCCCGTCGATCCTCACAACGAGACTATCCATACTCTCGGACCTAAGATTAGTCGTTTTACCTAATCCATACTCCCGGATCAGAAATGAACGACTTTATCTAATCCATACTCTCGGTCTAGGTACGAATGGCTAATCCATACTCTCGGATTAATGATGAATGATTATGCCTAATCCATACTCTCGGACTAGGGACAATGACTATGTCTAATCCATGCTCCCGGATCAATGACATATACTAAGGTTTTTATTCTCTGGGTATAATTCACTCGTACTCGTAAGAAAACACTACCCAATATTCCTCATAATTAATTTAGGTTTACTCTTTATCCTAAATCAGCATATATAATCAGGTATGTTCTTTAACAAGTATCTCAGACAACATCAAATAATTCGCACATAAACATATATTTAATACTTCAATCAGTACTTGTATTAAAATCATGTTCATGAAAGGGACTATGCACTCACTTGAAAAGGTGGTGAATCCGAACTCAGACAGCGCTTCGCTTCTTAAAAATAATTTCCTTCGACGAAACCTAGTATTATTACCACTAGAGTTTAGTCTATTATTCACCGAGATTAATTAATAGTCTAGCTATTATTACTATTATATAAGCATTAAAAAATACTTATATAACCCATAATAATAGCCCAAGTACTTATTATAAGTTCCTAATAACGTTACTATAATTAAATAAACGATATATTTAAAATAGCGTAGGCGTAGCTCACTTACAGCGGGTTTTATAGAAAACCGGGCTTTGCTTGGAGCAGCGTTCCCGAGCCGAAAAGCTCTTCTTCTCAGAGCCGTCGAGCACTCCGGGGCATCCGCCTCGTGCTAGGGAGGTTCCCTAGCCTTTTCGGGGGGTTTCGGGGCTAGAAAAAAGGTTCTAGAGAGAGAGAGAGAGAGAGTAAAAAGAAGAAAGAATGAGAAATGTGTGAAGAAAATGAGGGTGGAATAGGTTCTATTTATAGGGTGAAAATGGCTGAACTTGGTGCCACATGTCACCATCTAGTGGCAAGACTTGGAGAGAAAGCAATGGCCAAGATTGTGCCACATCATCCATTTTCGCACAGCACACTTCCGACTTCTAAAATCTGTAACTTTCACATACAACCTCAGTTTTTGATGTTCTTTATATCCATGCGTAGGTAAAAATAAGATCTACAACTTTTATTTGGACTCCATCGGCTAATTCTCGACCGATCTTAAATTTAACAGTACGAGGAGATTATACTGTTAAATGTCCGCGAAAAATTCATAACTTCTACATACGGACTCTGTTTTTGTATGTTTTTTTATCGTTGAGTTCCTATTAATGAGATCTTCAATTCTCATTTAGGTCGCGTAGGCCAAAAACCGCTCGAACTAAAATTCGAGTTTCGGTTCATGCACTGCTATGCCAAATCTTAGAAAATTCATAACTTCCTCATACGACGTCAGATTTGGGCGTTCTTTTTTTATATGTTCTCGGTTTAACATATACTATAACTTTTATTTGTATCAATAAGGCTAAAAAGTCCCTTATAAAAAATTCACTATTTACGTCTCCCGGTGCTGTGCTGGTTTTGCCGTAAAACTTCGACGGCTATAACTTCTCCGTTATAACTCGGATTTCGGCGTTCTTTATATGTACGGAACCCTTGTGACATATACTATAACTTGGTTAATATTAATCCTTCTAAATAATATTCCATTAAAAACTCATTTTTGACGCTCATTGTCTCTAACTTAACTAGCCCGAATCTACGGGCGTTATAGCTTTTACTTCCGATTTTATTTTCAAGCCTTTTGATGCTAAGAGCCAGCTTGACTTCATCTCTTCTACTTAGGTTTGGTCCCATACAAATTATGCTCATGATTTGGAGCATCCTGCTTTAGGTTGATCGATTAAATCAATCTAAGGATCTAGACATGGGATTTAGCTAAGTTGGCCCATGTTTGTGATCTCCAAACTTTTGGGTCATGTTGTTTCCTGCTCATAGCTAAAACAAGTAAATCACATCTTATTTTGAAATCAAAACAAAACTAAGGTTCTCGGAAAGAGAAATATTTCTTTGTGAAACATGAATCCATCCTGCCAGTGATCTCCTGCCCAGAAATCGGGTTAGAAAATGTAGGATTTTATTTTATTTTGTTGAGGATATGAAATTCACACTTTCTTGTTTTATTTGTTTTGATGCAACTTTCAAGTTTGAGGATCTCGTCCCTACTGCTGAAGATGCCACAAAGAGCATTGGGAATTTCATTGCTTCGCCTGAGGCTGAAAGATCCTTTAGGTTCGAACAACCCAACTTTCAAGAGAGTATAGCTGCTATTGCCCCCACGTCGAAAGGTAAAGATCCTTTACCTGTTAATTTTTTATTCTTTATGAAGGATCATGAACTTATTGATTTCCTTTGTTTTTCTTAGGATCCAAGGCTACACACTCTAGTGCTTGGTTCTCCCTCGTTGATATCGACTCCAACATGTCGGTGGCCAACTTGTGGTGAAGAAGGAGAAGACCTCATCTTCTCTTCCTCCGAAGAGAACCTCGATATTTCTAACTGTCAATACTCTAGGATCCCAAAAGAGGAAGTCGGTTGAGACCTTGGATTTGGAGAGCCTTGGGGTGGACGAGGCACCGAGGAAGTTGCTCTCTTTCAAGCAATCTATAAGAATATTTATGATTTTTTCTGTTTTATTTTAATTCACTTACCGTGATCTTTTATAGGTTGCTTGATCATGTTTCTCGATCCACCGAAGATCTGAAGGTTAAGCTTAACCGGGCGGAGCATGCGCTGGAGACCGAGGAGTTGATTTCTAAGGTTAAGAGCAGTGTTGTTGAGGTTATCTGAGAGGTAAAGATCAAGTTGGCGGAGGATGTGGAGAATGCAAGATCCTAGAACGTGGAAGATTGGCATGAAACCCTGGCTAAGTTGGCTGGAAAGCTTATAAATGTTGGTCGAGATCCTATAGAGAAGAGAAGAAAGAGACATAGTATATCCCAGTTAGGGTGATCAAACCTTGAATTGAGTTTGATAAAATTTAAAACAATCTTAAATTTTTGTTTTGTAAAACAATATTTTCTTTTTTGTTGGGTTAGAGGGTAACCCCTTTTAATACTGATGTTTTGGTTTATCTCTTTTTTGCGTGATTGATTTAGTTATAGAATCAAAATAGGTTTTTGTTAGGGCTGGGATCCTTACAATATTCAGGATCCTCAAATATCCAGGATCCTCAGCTACCTCAGGATCCTGACTAATTACAGTTATTATTTTTATTAATATTTATAACGGTCATATTTTGTGTATAATTAACACGTGAAGAGAAGACCAATTCTCAACAAAGAATCGTCTCAACAATGCTGAAGACCCGAAATACTAGGTCAAATAACGTTCATGAAGTTCGTCATAGAGGATCCAGGAAATATCGGACATCTTATTGACTAGATTAGACTATAAATTGACACTTGTAATCTGCACACGATACATTGTTCTTTAGTCTAAGCTTACTCTAAAATTTCTTTACTCATTGCAATCTTTATTTTATATCAAATAAAATCATCAAGGCAGGTGATCATTGTCACCTCCCAAGGTTTTATGTCGGAGATCCTAGCAAGGATCAAAGGCTTTCCTTGTAAACCATTGTGTCTCTTTCCTTTACCATTTGCTATTACACAATCTGAACATCACAACCTCTCATTCAATTTGGTTGATTGTAATTTTTAACCAAAACAATTTGGCGCCCACCGTGGGGCCGTGGTGTTCAAAATCCCCGAAAAAATCATGTCCACACAATTGTTCCTCTCTTCGTCCTCTGATCCTTCCATTCCAACCAAAAACCTACCTCCTCCTTCGAGTGGCCACCTTACTCAGAGGAAAATGCCCGACACTTCCAAGAAAAGCACCCCCTCAATCGCTAATCTAGGAAGTTTGGGATCCTCAGGGCTCCAAGATCCCCCTGCCTCAATCACTACCGCATAAATTTTCGCTATGATGAGAAAAATGACGCAACATGTGACCCAACAGCAGGAGGAGAATAGAGCACTACTTAAAGAAGTGGTTGAAAATACCCAACTTCGGAGAAATTGAAGATTAAACAAGTTCAGTCCCTGCAGTTGGTGCGAATTTATACTTTATGCTCAGTTTCGCAAATGGGGTAGAGTTTCGTATCTTAAATTGTTTTTGGCGCAACGAGTCCCTGCATATTTCAGAAAGTGACAATTTTTACCAGGATTTTGAAAATCTTTCAACTCTCACCCAAAAGTCGAAAATTTTCACAAATTGGAAAATTTTCAAGGTTTTTTCGTGATTGTTTTTCCATGCAAGTTTTTTTGGTGTTTCATTTTTGGGACACATCAAGGGGGAGTTATGTGAAGATTAATCATCGGACGCTTCTCACCCTTAATGGGTTTTATAATCATTTTTTGATTATAAAAAAGGGAGAATGAAGAGTGGGAATTCGAAAACATAATATCAACATGTTGCGTTATGTTTAAAACACATATATCATATATTAAATTTCGACGCAAAAAATAATCACTAGTTTTATTGTTTGCCGTTATAACGCTACAAACCGATTTTAGTATTTTTAATAGAAGCTCATTATTTATTATAAAGACATGGAGTTTATATAATGTTTAAACATCTTTTAAACCATTTCAAATATTTTCAAGTTGGATATTTATAATTTTTACAATAAACTATTTTCAACAAAAAATCGATTTTTAACCAGTAAAAACGTTTTTCTAAATATTCAGTTATATACATCTTATGTTATCTTTTAAATATTTTTTATTCAAATTTCAAGTGATAATATCTTATGTTAAAATGTTGTTTGACATGTAAAACTCATTTTCATACACAAAGCATAACATACAATAACATAAAAATAAACATCACATGCATGTACTTTAATGTGTATAAACCAAGTCACGTCTAGTAATAATTTTTGTGAGTCATCACAAGAATTATTAAGTTTTTCTTAAAGGACTTAAGTGACACTTCAAAAAGTATTCAAACTCCCACTTTCCAAGTCAACTTTTACTTGCAAAAGGACTTCAAATCTTCATGTTGTGAAAGTTGCAACACTTAAACCATTAAGACTATAATTAAGCCCAAAACCAAAAGTAGAAGCTTATGATTGGGATTATGGTCTTAAATGGATAAGTAATTTTCAAGGAGGTCATTTCTTCATCTTGTTACATTTTAAAAAAAGAAACACAATCAGTCTAACTAATTTATTACAACAAATCAACAAATTAAAAATTACCTATTTATCTATTACATCTTATGAATAAATAAATATCAACCAAATACAACACAAATGTCCAAATGGCTTGTTTATAATATTATAACAAAAAATTATTTGTTTTTTGGGTAAATTACACGAATGGTCCCTATGGTTTGGGGTAATATGCGCGTTTAGTCCCTAAGAGCTTTTTTTAACTCGGAAGATCCCTAAAATGTATTTTTGTTACGCGTTTGGTCCTTACCAGACCTAAAAAGACTAAATTAACCCTTTTATTTCTTTTTTAATTTGTTTATTCTTTATTTGTTATTTATTTATCAAAAATTGTTTATTAGATAAGATGAGGCCCACTCCCACCCCTTACCTTTACCCTCCGATCGTCACTTCAGTCTCCCAAATCTCGACCTTTCTATTTTTTTTCACCCTACTTGACACCTTGACACCAAACCAGGAGACGTTGGAATCCTCCATCGCCGGCGACCGTACCCTCATAGGCGACCCTTATCTCCTTCATCTCCATCTTCGAGAACTCCATACATTATTAAACAATATTCTTTGCCAACGAGAATCTCATCTACAACTGGTGTTGGTATATGGTTTCATCGGAGCATCACGGTGGGGAATCGACAAACGTTCTGGAACACCGATGAACCAGATACATCCACAAATGATTACACGATCCCTTTCATTTATTTAGGTTTGAGAATCGATTTCTCACAGATAAGGGTTTCTAACAATCATGAAAGGCGTTGCTCATTGGGTTTCAGATATAAGGGTTTTGAAAATCATTAAAAGTGTTGTTTCTGAATATCGATTTCTCACAAAGAAGAGTTTCACAGATATGGTCTTTTGAAATCGGTTTTTGAACATCAAGTTTTGGGAAAATCGTGAGATCTAGATTTAACGGAGTACTAGTCACTGTGGGTTCAGCCTCGTCGGATCATTCCAAAATTCATTTAACCTCTAAACCACTCTCTTAATTCTGATATTCTCCCAATCGTTCCACAACTCCATATTACCCAAGCTTAGGTCCACAATTAGTGGTCTAATTTCCCTCGGAGACTTATATTGGATAACTCATCCGGAAACAGGGGTGGTGTCGGAATCTGATGGGTGGAATGTGTCGCTGATTCATTCTACAAATTGAGGTATCAAGTTTCATCTGGGTTTTTAGATTTTTTTTTTGTGGTGGGAGAGATGGTGGTAATTAGTCTGGTCTAGAGGTGGTGGTGACTTCCGGTGGCATAAGGGTGGTAGTTTACTCCGGCAAGAGATAAATCAGATGAGTGGAAGGATAATTAAAGGTAATACATTTAACAGTAAATTAGACAAGTGGTCCATCTTATTAATAAACATTTTTAATAAATAAATAACAAAGAAATAACAAACAAATTAAAAAAAGAAATAAAGAAGGGTAATTTAGTCTTTTTAGGTATGGTAAAGACTAAACACGTAACAAAAATATATCTTAGGGACCTTCCGAGTTAAAAAAAGCTCTTGGAAACCAAATACGCAGATTACCCCAAACCATAGGGACTATTCGTGTAATTTACCTTTGTTTTTTTTAAGACAACTGTTATATAACCAAAATGCATGAAAAATTGTTATATATAAAAATAAACAATTTTAACCAAAAGCTGTCAAAGAAGACAAATATTAATTTTTCTTAACCAAAAGAAATCCATGATTGTTTTCCAAAAACCAAAGATTATCAAACATACAAAATCATTCTAACATATAAAAGATGACTCTGATACCAATGATAAGTTTTGATACAAAATATAAGTTTGTTTTTCATAAAAAATCGGCAACGCAATACTTTAAAAATAACAAGTTTATTTTTAGTTCATAACAAAACGACCAAACCATCAAGGATCCATTTATAGAGGTTATAATGAAATAAAACAACCAAACAATTTTTAGAATGATAACATTTAAATCCTTTGAACCCACTTGGTTTTGGGGTATTGATAAATGTAGCAAAATAAAAAATCATGATTTCTCTATGTGTATCCACCATCAAGAGTACGACATTTGGAATGCTAGTTCCTTTTTGTATTATTGAATGTCTTAAGCCTTTAAGTGCTTAACTCAAATAAGCACTAAAGGAGACAACTCAAGAAGTCTTCTAATCTTGCAACAATCTTCAAAAGACAACAAGAAGAGGAAGAGAATGGAGAATTCGGCCATAGAGAGAGAAATAAAGAGATTTCACCAAAAAAAAAACTAGTTTTTTTATGCAAATAGTCCCTTTTTATATCTCATGCAAGTTAAGGGTCTTATAATAAAATACTCTCTTATAATTATTATTTTCATAAAACAATAATTATTCCCTGATTTAAATACAAGAATTGATATTATTTATTAATAATCACGTTAATATTAAATATACAAAATGTGACAACTTGATAAAGATGTGATTCTATATGATCATATATTATTAACAATATCACTCCATAATGATTCTTGGTCATACAGTTTCAACACGTACGCCCTGCTTACGCTAGGTACCCCTAACGTACGTGAGCTTGCTCCAAAATTACAAAAATACCACTATGGGTCATTTGGCAAGCTTTCTCATGCACAATGGCTAAAATGCAAGAACTCTTTATTCTTAGGGTTAAAATTGAAAATACTTAATCATCGGAATGTTACAATATCGGATGTAGGGTCCGTTTAGTATACATAGTATACTGTTTGGAAATCTCACTTTAAATATCTCACTAAATCTAGCTTAGACATCACCTCTGTAAGTAGATCAATCAATATTTTGACATGGAATCACTAATAAATCTTATTTATAGATTCATAATAATGACTATAAATATAAATATAGTTACACTTGAATTAAGATAAGTGCGACTTAACTTACAAATATTTTCCTGGCGAAAAAGTCAGAAATTGTACTGGTAGAAATCCGACCTGAGAAACTCCGAATCCTCAAAGAAAGACCTTAAAAATCGGGCCTAAGAAGGAAATTTTCCAGAGAGAGGTTTGGAAAATGTGTGAGGAGGAAAGGGTGGCGAATAGGGTTTATATAGGCGGATTTTTGATTGGCGCGTCGTGCCCTGGCCTGATCGGCCTCCCTCCTCGTGACACGTGGCATGTTCTAACTGGTCCTACGTCAGTGACTTCTAGAAGCTCCTGCGCGTTGCGCCCAGTGCCATGCGCGCACAGACTTTTTAGATTTTCAAAATTTCATATATTCGTCATACAAGCTTCTTTTTCTACGGTGTTTATATCCACACGTAGCTATCGACGAATACTACAATTTTCATTTAGATTACTTAAGCTAATAGGCAACCCATCTCCGATTCACTATTTACAACACACTTTGCCATATTGAGTTGAACACGAAACTTCAAAGAATCATAACTTCTTCATACGAAGTCAGATTTGAACGTTCTTTATATGTACAGAATCACCATCACGATTACTTTAACCTTTATTTAGATTATTTATACTAGATAATATTTTATTTTTTATGCTTATTTTAGCTCTAATAATTATGTTATTTTATAAACTTATATATATATATACACATATATACACACACACACACAAATCACGTATACTCAAATGATTATCTTTCATTTATTCATAAAAATAATATAATTGTTGACCAACGATAATTACATATTTTATTAATACATAGTAAGAAATGCAGGTGTTACAACATTGTATAGGGGTGATCGAGACTGCAAATGATCCAACCCTAGAGGCTTAAGTGTGTTTAAATAGCCCCAAAACCCTAAAAACACGACTAGCCCATTGGGCCGGAAGCACGCTACCCTTTTTAAGAGGAGTTATGTGCTTCTTGCGGATAATTCCAGATTTTCAGCAAATGTGATAAATGGCTTCCTACTTCCCCATCCTTCTACTTTCTTATGGACTATAAAAACCTCAATTTAAGAGTGGAAAAAACACCATCATAAATAGGATGTTACAAAGACAAAGATTTGTTGGTAACTCATGCTGCACCCACGATCCGACCAATTCTTGAATTCTCCCTGACCACGAAGGACTCCGACGGATCCATGAGAAACGCAACGAGAAAACTTCCTAGCCACAAACACTTCAATGGATCTTACCCAAAACATCGCATACTAAAACCACATATTCTTTTGACTCATTGTATTGAAACCACAAAAATTGAACAAGTCGATGACCCTCCAATCAAAATACCCGGTTCCCCCATTTAGGTTCGAACCACCACCAACTAACGTCCGCAAACAATTAGTTAACTTAATAAACATTTATTAGATAAAAATGTTTATTAGCTTATGTAAGGACCAAATTGAGTTTTTTTTTTTTTTTTTTTTTTTTTTTTTTTTTTTTTTTTTTTTAAATGTTTAAATTAGCTTATTTGGTGTCAAAAAAGCTAGTATAAGCTAACAAATTTTTTTAAGTACTTGAATTAACATATATGGTGATAAAAAACTATAAGTTGATAAATTCTTTATTTAAAATTTTTTTGGTTTAACTTATATGATGACAAAATGCTATAAATTGGTAAAGAGGGTGTTTGGTTTAACTTCTTAAATGACTTTTGACTTTATCTTTTAGAAAAAGTCTCAAAAGATGTTTGGTAAAAGGAAAATGACTTTTGTAAATGACTTTTCCCATAGAGTAATTTGAGTCTTTTTGAAAAGTCACGATTACCTGACTTTTCCCAACTTTTCACCAACTAAAAATATTAAATTACCAATATACCCCTCATCTACCTTAAACATGTCTTTTTTTTGTCATTTTACATGTAAAAGTTAAACTAAACATTTTAACTTTTGATTTTTTCCCTTCAAAAGTTAATCCAAACACATTTTAAAAAATAACTTTTGTAAAAAGTTCTTTTACAAAAAGTCCTAAAGTTCTAAAAATGTGTTTAAATTAGTTTATATATATATATATATATATATATATATATATATATATATATATATATATATAATGCCAAAATAGACATGTTTATATATTTAAACTAATTGGTATTTTCACATATAATATTTTACATAACAATATTAAATTTTAAATAAACTATAAAGGTTAGATTTTAATGCAGGTATCATAGTATTTTATATTTATAAATAAATGAACCGTAAAAAATAACTTTTTAAAATGATAAAAATTTATTTTAAAAGTGTTTATCAGCTTTATAAATACTTTTTTTTAAGTCTATTTGTTTTTGGGTTTTTGTCATAAAAGCTCCCATTTTTACACAAAAAAACCGGTTATGCTCAAAGTCGTTTTTTTAGCCACAGATGCCTTAAATACCGGAAAATTGGTTCGATTTTGCCCTTTACCCTAATTTTACCTTCTGGGCCAGTCACCTTTGTCATAGAAGCCCTTATATTTACTTATCACCTCCACCACCACCGCCCTTTGCCACCAACACCACCATCAGCCACACACAAACCACCACCACCACTACCGTCCATCATCCACCATCACCACCACTACCATCCATCATCCACCACCACCCAACACCATCATTATCCCTCCATCACAGAAATCCATCATCACACCACCATCATCTTCTCCACTTAAACACACGTGGTTTCTTAACTGAAACACAAACATACACACACATTCAAACAAGAATTCATAACTCAAAGAAGATTTTCAGAACAACTCAAACAAGGAAATGACTTCAGATTCAGAACTAAAGACAATTCAGAACTCAAACACAATTTTGTTTGGAGTTTTTACAGTCTGAGAATTGGAGCCATCGACGATTTGGAACTCAAGTGGGAAAACAATATTGTTTATTGGAGAAGTATAGCAACCCCAAATCAATTGGATCTTCGAGTTGTACTTGTTTCTAATGGTGCGTTCCAACTGTTCGACAAAATGTCAAGCCCAGTCTGGTCGGAATTTGTGTGTTTAACGAATCAAGCATTCCGGTATGCAAATGCTCGTATTCTCTGTCCTCTGTTCCTTCTTCCAAATGCTTGCTTCCATATCAACAAACCTGCAAATCCGGTTCTTCAATCATAAGCTCGATCATACCACATTATTATTTATCCACCTAACGAGATTTTGGAAACAAGATGTTTTTGTTCTTGAAACGAAATTTTGGAAACACAATTCAGAACTCAAACAAGAAGAATTCAAACAAAATTTGGGTTAGAGACACACCAAACCTTCTTCAATTGAATTCAGAACTCAAAGAACTCTGAACACAAACATACATATACATTCAATCGATCATCAAGCCCCACCTATTATTGGTGAACAAAAACCAGAAGAGGAAGAAGAACCTTCAATCGATTTTGGAGAGTGAGAGAGATGCAATTTTTTTCTTGTTTCTTTGGATCCTGTCGATTGAAGAAGCAGACGGTGGTGAAGGGAAAAATCGAAGATGGTGGTGAAGGCAGAGAGGATGTTGAGAAGAAGACCAGGTGGGCTACCGGCCATAGAAGGTAAAATCATGGTAAATGGCAAAATCGAACCAATTTTCCCGTATTTGAGACATTTGTGGCAAAAAAAAACGACTTTGGGCATAACCGGTTTTTTTGTGTAAATTTGGGGGCTTTTATGACAAAAACCCTTTTGTTTTTTTAAAAAACTAACAACTTAATCCAAAATACCTATGTATGTCGATTTGTTTATGTGGAGATTGTCATCTAAAGGTAATCAGAAAGGGCAGAGCTCCCGTTTCCTCCGCTTTCAAAATTTATAGCAATGAAAAATACTGCCTAATCGAAAGAGAACAAACCCCACCCCAAAACTTATTCGAAAATTCGTTTCTTCTGCATTCAAAATCAGTCAAAAATTTCACATCATATCAAGACATTGAAGACCATTAGTAAGTGTATCTACCCAGTACCCACCCAATCGCCTCAAAACCCTTTTGCATTTCTTCTTCTAGGATCTCCTGCTCTCACCCACTTCTCTTTCTAACTGCATCGCTTTCTCTCCCGATTTGGATTCACCCCTGTTTGGGGAAACAAATTCAGGTTATTAATTACAAACCCTTTTATCGACCTTTCGCCAGATTATCTATTTGATCTGCTAATTTCTTACATGAATTGTAATTCTCGGATCAATTGATTCTCTATTTCTAGGTCTAATTTTGACCATTCTGCATGTGTACAGTCTAACCCTTGTGACATCCCGTTGAATTGAGTACTTCAAGTCTGAACATTGTATGCATTTTGTGTTACTCTATGAATCAGATAGTTATAGTTTGTTTTCAAGCTTTACTTTTATATCGGTATCCAAGTATTCTTCATTTTTGCATTCAATACCTTAGACGCCGCACTTATCGTACATCTGCTTCCAAATCGAAGCCCTAGATGTTTGGATAGGTCTTTATCATTGATGCAAATATATGTTTTTTAGTATTCAAGTTTTGATTTTTACACTTGTAACACTGAAGTATATAACAGTTTTCAATAATCTCTAAATTGATCCCGGCTTCTTATGCTTCCTAGGTTCAAATTGACGAAACATTTGTATGAAGTTATTTCTGCCAAGTTTCTAGCTTCTGATGAACGTGAAGATAGATGATGGATATCAGATTGCTATATTGAAAGAGTAGATTCATCTTGTTAGCTGGCAATGAGCAGGTCACCTTCATTTACAGCCAGGACAGAATCCAATGCATATGTGGATCCAGAATCTGTACAAAAATGGATTGTTGCATTTTGCATTATTAGATTCGATCTTGAACAAGGTCAACTCATTGAAGAATGTTATCCACCTGGTTGTCTTACCCCTGAAGAAGAACTCGACATTGCTTTCAGTTCATTCCCTGATTCAGTATCCCAACACCATAACCGATCAAGCATCCATGATTCCATGTTCTTCTTCAGAACACAAAGGCGAGGGAATCTTCCAGGTGAAAAGACACATAAAAAACCGAATGAATCTAGATCCAAATACTTATACGGTTTTGTATTCAATAGACAAAGACACGATGAGAGACTGAAACGAGGTGGCGAACAGAAATCAGTTGTGATTCTGTCACGAAGTCCATATTCCAGTTTATTTAAACCTTTATTACAAATCATGGGTCCTTTGTATTTTGATGTTGGAAGAAAAGCCATTGATTATATTGCTGGTTCTATGTCAACATGGTCTTCACCTTTACCCGGTCAACTCATGGAGCTTCCTATAGGAAACGCAACACTTAAAGTCAACCTGCCACCTGTCCATAGCTTGTCATTCGATGGCGAGGTGGCATTTGAAGAGTCTGCTTCCTCCATGGCCCCACTTCTTCCTACAAATCAATCAATCCCACATGGCCTCTTTCATGATTCAGATGTTTTCGGGATTTTTCGTGGGCTTTTATTACAACTTTGGTTATTATGGGAACTGTTATTAATTGGTGAGCCTATATTGATTATAGCACCAACACCCCCACAGTGCTGTGAAGCTGTTGCTAGTTTAATAAGTCTAGCTGCCCCACTTTTCATCAGTGTTGACTTTCGCCCGTATTTCACTATCCACGACCCGTATTTTGCCCGTTTGAATTCCCTCCAAGAAGGTGAAACTTTCCCTCCAATTCTTTTAGGGGTCACGAATCTTTTCTTCTTGAAATCTCTTCGTAATGTACCCCACATTGTCTCTGTTGGAAGCCCGGCTCCGAATTCGGGCAGGGTCGGTTTTTCTTCACGGGCATCCACGGGCAGGCTTTCGGGCAGGCCGGAAGGGTTTAACTTTCCAAATCTGAAGAAGTTTTCTCCTTCGAATTTGTTAAGTGCTGTGAAGTTAAGGAGAGATGGGCCACTTTGTCTTATGACAGAACACAAGGAAGCTATCTGGAGTAGTTATATGCCAATTACTAAACCGGACACATCTATTTTGAATAGGCTTGTTGATGCTGGATTATCTCCAAGGGTAGAAGAGTCAATGTCGGTTGTTAATAATGAGATACTTCGTCGCCATTTCTTGGAGCTTACTACAAATTTTTTAGCTCCATTTGGCCCTTATTTTAGAGTTACTACGCCATCTGTGGGGTCATCTCCTTTTCTTGATCCACCTCCTTTAACTGCTTTTGATGGTGATGAATTTCTTGCAAGCTTATCCACTAGAGGTCCTGGGAAGTTTTTATCCAAGAGGATGAGGTCTAATTGGCTGGATCTCTACAGGTAATAGTTTTTTCATTTTATTTGATATATATTTTTTTATCGTGTAGCATAATTGATATCCCATCAAATATGTTGGAACATTTTATATAAAAGTTTGATGTGTATTTTTGAAGGCGGTTTATGAAAGGGCATAACTTTAAACCATGGTTTCAAAGAAAGCGAGCTGTGGCTGAACAAGAACAGCATAGATTATGGAGGCAAGCAAGAATGCATGCTGACATCAGAGAATTCATTTCCAGATCATCTGAATTGGAAATTGTTGAGAAATTCCATGCAATTGAAAGGCATCTTCTTTTTGAAATGCAGGCATGCATCCTATCATATCTTTGTCTTGTTGACTTGAGGCTATTTTTTTAAAGGTATTTATATAACATACATGTGGTTAATTTTCCTGCAGCAGTCTGAAAAGTTGGTTGATAATTCAGAGGCAACATGGCATAAACTTAAAGGAGATTTGCAGGTGGTTTTCAATGTCCTTCCTAAAGACATGCAGCATCTCCTCCTTATGAACCCAGAAAGAGCAACCCTTTTACAATGACACCTGTCTTTCACCATTGTTAGCTGTATGCCCCACAACCACAAAATATGAGATTGAGATTTACAACTTCAAGACATGGTCTTTATTCTAGGTCAGTTGCTTGCTTATATTATATATGGAGTTAAGTTGATTCAGAACTTATTGATTTTCATTCCTTCATGGAATTGAATGACATATATTATAACTATAATTGTTTATAATTTGTTGTATAATCTTCATTACAAACAACATGTTTAAATTTTCAAGCAAACCAAACATGATAATGGAATGTAATGATAAGCCCTAATAAATTTGGGCATGGGTTGTTAGTGTTACAAATAACTTTGACCATTGTTTTAAGTTGATTCAGAACTTATTGATTTTTTCTTACTCATCTGTTACAGACAATATATGTACGTATCTCAGATAACTGAAGGCATAATCAACACAGCCAATTGGTGAATCATTTTTTTTTTGGGTATTATAAGGTAACATGTATTATTATGTAATAGTTATTGCAATATGCATATCTATGGGATTTGTGTTCTAGAATCAGATACTCATATATTCTTTAAACCATGTTCATTACTTTTTGTTTTTTTTTTAGAATTTAGGATATTGGTTTTGTCATGTGTTAATACAGATGATATGTTATTGTTATAATCTCAGGAATTTTTTTTGTTTGAGTTTCTATTTCTCCTCCAAATATTCTCATTCTTGGATTTTGTTTTTCATTCCCTTGAAAATGTTACTTTCTGTTCTGAGTGAGTATAACAAAAAATTTTAATTATGTGATAATAATTCTTTTTTTATTTTGTATTTGGTTAAATGCACAAAATAGCAATTCACTTTCATTTATTTGCTTATCAAGGCATTGCACTTTGAAAATTCTACCAAATTATAGTATTGTATTATAAAAAAAAAAAAGAATTCGTATTAGGATATAGTCATTTGAAAAATATATGAAATACTTTGTATTTAGATGATTAGTGTAGTTGTTCTAATTTACTTTCTGCTATGTTTTTGTTGTTTTGTTTTGTATCTGCCATCTACTATAACTGACGGTTAAAAAAATGATCTCATGATTTGCAACCTGAAAATGGAAACTTATATAAGGTTGTATTTTCTTTGTTCGAGTATTGTTTTGTGGGATGTATTTTTCTAAGATTTTGTTATATATGTATTTGGCACATTGTATGATGCAAAAATAGAACATTATTGTTCATTTGGATATACCTAAATGCAAGGAAACTTAAAGCTAACCAAATTACCCACATAGTACGTGTTCGACACGGAGCGTTTGACAAAACGCTCCGTTTAAAACAAAAAGTCTCGTTTGGCATTACAAGCTTCTAGCGTTTAGTTTAATCAAAACGCTCCAAATCCAAATGCTACTTCATATAGCGTTTAACAAAGCACTACAAGTTACCTGCTACCAGCTAGTTTTGCCGAACACACCCATAAAGAATTTCAAAAAATGTTACATGATTATTGCATAATATAGAGAACAAATTTCTCAATTGCAAGAGGCCCAACACTTGATTTTTTTATTGTTCCTTTACATGGTTATTTTATTAGTTGGATTTATACTCCACTAATAGATATTGTTAAAACTTTACCTAACCCAATAAATACCTATCTCAATTCCGAAAAGGATATAATGTTTAGTTTAATACATAATTGAGTAAAAATAGTAAATTACTTATCAAAATATCTTAACGCAAACAACACTAATTAATTAATTAAATACTTGGGGACTAATACTAATTATCTTGTTATAGTATCTTGTCTTTAAAAGAAATTCCGACTTTCAATGCATTGAGAAAAAGAAATTCATTGCCCTCATGAAAAAAATGTGACTTTCAACGCATTGAGAAAAAACTTACCTTATTTCCCTCGTGTTTATGGATCATTTTTTTTAGAACGGCGGATGCATTAAAAAAGACTAGTAAGATGCTAGACAAAATTACACGGTACAAGCATTACAAGGGGAGATACACCAAAACGAACCAACAAATGAAATTATAATAAGATCTATGCTTAATCCAATTAAATGTAACCAGTTGAATCTCATCCTCCGTTTGTAAAGGGGAGCTTCTCCTTTTGTTGAACACCAAGGCATTATGGGTCTTCCAAATTAACCAAACCACCAAATAGATTAAGGCAAGTTTAAGCTTTTTCTTCTTCTTACCTTGAACAAGTTCATCTAGCTCTTTGATCAACTCCATTCCACTTCCGGGACAATTCATCAATAAACCACTCCAATCTTGAAACAATTTCCAAATTTAAGATGCAAAACTCCAATCTTGAAACAATTTCCAAATTTAAGATGCAAAAGAGTAACCGAAGAAAAGATGATCAACATCTTCATCCTCTATGTTACACATAGGACAAACAACAGAAACTAAGGGAATGCCCCTCTCTTTTAAATTTTTACCGTAATACGATTTATGATAACTCGCCACATGAAGCAATTGATCTTAATTGGGACCCAACTAACCCAATTAAAATCACGTAAAGGGCTGTGAACTCCAAGATTTTCAGCCATCAAAATCCTCAACGAGCGGACAGAAAAAAGCCCCGAAGCATCAAATGCCAACGACGGCTCAGTTATCCTTTGTAAAAAGTAAAGGAATAATAGCCGAAACTGTTTTTTATGCACACACAATTAGTTTTGTTTTTTTTAGGGGTGTGTATGGGGTGGTTTGGTTTGGTTATTGATCCAAACCGAACCATAACCATTACAATTGGTTAATGTATTTCAATAGCCATTGGGTAGCGGTTACTATTGGTTTTCGATAACGGTTTTAGTCGGTTAATGGTTAGATAACGGTTCAAGGTGACATAAAATTAAAAATACTTTTCTATAAAAATTAAAAAACATAAAGTCAATTGTTATAAAAGGTGAATGATTATGTATATATAATTGTCTTGATAGAAGATTATTTATCATAGATAATTCTAAATAGTTACCCTTTAAAATTTTATTCTTCATATAATTAGATATAATATACTCCTTACGTCCCATATTTATTGTTCAATTTTGACTTGTAAAGTATTTATTCTTCAACTTTAACCTTAAATATTTTTATTTATGTTATAAATTGCTTGATAAAAATTCTAAAAATGAAAAGACATTTAAAACACAATTCAGTAATATATTTTGCATCAAGTGTTATATATATATATATATATATATATATATATATATATATATATATATATATATATATATATATATATATATATATATATATATATATATATATATATATATATGGTGAGGTTCAATAGAGAACAATAATTAACCAAGGAACCAATCTTTTTTTCAACTTTTAAAACTTATTTTATCAAAAAAAATAAATAAATAAATAAATAAAAATACATAATTTCATAACTTTTTATCATTTTTCCAATGATATCAAATTCGATCTTTTTTTTACGTCAAATTCACAATGTGAATCTTTGAAAATTCACAATGTGAATCCGATAAATATTTTTCACATTCACAATGTTAATATATGAATTTATATATTTTTAGATTTTTTTTTTCGATAAAGAATAAACTCTAGACATTGAAAAAAAGATTTGGTTCCTTGAAGAACCAATAATTATGGTTCTCTATTGAACTTTTCTATATATATATATATATATATATATATATATACCATCCTACCAAAAATTTCCTTCTTATTTGATCTTGACTATATATAGGATATAGATCCGGTAAGAAATTATTTTTGGTAGGAAGGTAAGAAGTTTTTTTTCTACATATTTTTTTATGAACAAAAGAAATAAACCACTAGATGATTCATTTGTAAGATGATTCACAAGACAAAATTCCCAAAAAAACATCTTTATGATTCATTTTTAAGTAAATTAAGAAAAAATTCACTTTTGTGACAATTTTAGTGAATAACAACAAAATCATTGTATAAATGAATCATCGAGATGTTTTTTTGAGAATTTTTTCTTGTGAATCATCTTACAAATGAATCATCTAATGATTCATTTTGTTTGTTCGCGAAAAAAATATGTAGAAAAAAAACTTCTTACCTTCCTACAAAAAATTTCTTCTTATTTGATCTTATATATATATATATATATATATATATATATATATATATATATATATATATACACACATAAAAGATTAATTTGAAAAATAAAAATTTTAAAAGTAAAAAATGGACAATTGATTAATTTTGTTATGGTTTGGTTTTTCGGTTAATATGATTACCCTTATTTTTTTTATAAATATATAAAAATAGATACGCAAAATAAATGAGTTCTTACAAACTTAAATGCATAAAAAAAAAGTTAGAGAACCGATTTATAAAAGCAAATTAAAAAAAACATTACACTAAATGAAAAATATCAAAAAATACAGAAAAAGTAGATAAGAGGACATAGTTGAACTAGCATAAAAAAGTTCAATAATTATAAAAAGTTATACAAAAAAAATTCATTTACTAAATTTGAAAGTAATCCACTGGCCAAATATAGAAATCATCAGAAACCAGAGTTTCGTTTAATTAACTGTCATAATGCTACATTTTAAACATTTTATATATTATAAACTTACTGATATATATATATATATATATATAATAAAAAAGTGAATAAAAATAAACAAAAATATAATTGATTACCTCATAACTCATTATCCCTAAAAAATATCTATGCCAGATTTTTTTAAAAATGTAGGAAGAAAAGACAAAAGGACGAAGAGAAACAAAACGACAAAAAAGGCATTAAAACTTCGCAATGAGGTCGCTAACACTGAATAAAAAAAGAAAAAGTAAAAGGAAAAAAAGAAAAGGAAAAGGGAAAACCTTAAAGTGGAAAGAGAGAGAGGGGGTCAAATACACCGTACTCGCCACAAAAATCCAAACCTCTCTTTAACTTCTCCCCTTAACCAATAGCATCACTTTGTTCCAATACTATTTTTATGTATAAACATTTTCACCCCTTCATTCATACTCTTTTGTCCCTTTACACCCCTTCTTCCCGTTTTGTACCCCAATATTTCTTCATTTCTCCCTTACACTATTCCAAAATGATTTTTTAACCCCCTTCATTATTATATATAAGAAAATAAGTGCGACTTCATGTTCATGTTACGAGAAGTCTCGAATCCCAATATATTTGAATAAAACATCTTATCATCTACTACTCGGACAACATGTCATTTGTAATGTGGATTATTCATTGAATTTTTTTTTAATCAATATTCAACAACTGAACTATTATTTAACTTTGAGTCGTGAAAACTTATATGAAATGTATTGTACAAGTTTTACAATGGGATTTGCAAAAATGTTTTTCCTCCGAGTCAACTTATGATAGTGCTTAGTAATTATGAACTTGTGAAAATTTGACTAGTCTTAAAGGAGTTTGATTGAATTATTTACCAAAGACATTTGCTTTTTGGTGATAACGATATTATGTTTTGTTTTGCATGCTTTAACAATAAAATGGTAACATGGGCCGGTGAAGTGATGTATCAAAGAGTTTTGGACAATATAGCTCGATCATGTTGGGCTGACTCGCCAACACTTTTCTATTTTTTCATATTTTATAAATAGTTTATGTATTATTTTTCATTATCATTAAAATAATGTACAATTTCTCAAGAAAGATAAATAAAATTTTGGAATCTTAGAACTCATTTAACTGTCCTATGTCGGGTCATTTCAATTTTAAGTAAGTTTTGTAATTTTGATTTTTACTATGTGGAAGATAGATCGTGTTTGGCAAAACTAGCTGGTAGTTGGAAGTTTGAGTTTTTATTTGTTATATGAGTGTTTGGAAAAAATAACGGAAACTTTGAAAATATGTAAAATTACATAAAAAGACAATTGTTTACAAAAGCTAAATATATAATATATTTTTAAAGGCAATTCTAGAAATTGATTAAAAAAACTCAATAACTTTTTTTTAAATGTTGTATAAAGTAATTTTTAGATTTGAAGTTTTTTGTTTAAACTAAAGCTAAACATTTCTAGTTTCAAAAAAAAATGTTCAAATTTTTTTTTATTAAAAGTTAAAAACTAAAAACGATTCAAACGTTAAACATACCAAAATATAAATCGGTTGTAAACTTGCACACGGTGGAAGATCTGAATTTTGCATTTTGAAAATTTAATAAATCAATATCTTTTAATATAGTTACCAAAACACGAGTAAGTTTACAAAATATATTCATTTTTCCAATGAACGAATAAGCAAAATAAAAAATAAAAATAGTAAGTTGTTTTGAAACCCCTTTACCATAGGCGCATGTAGTAGATTTAGAAATTTCTTTTTGTCAAAATGCAAGGACTAAAAAATACAATGTTAAGTAGTGTGGGGGTCAAACAGATATTATAACTATTTTAATATCACATGAAAATGGTGAAGTGAGAAAAGGGAGATGTGGATGAGAAAGAACCAAAAGCCAATTAAGGCACACAGACACAGAAACCCCCAATTGGTGATGTGATTATTCTCTCTCGGAAATCTCAACGCATCAACCGACTTTCGAGAGTTTTATTACCACCAGTGATCAATTTCTGGTGACGGATCGTTCGACGGCCGTTTTTTGTCGTTATTGTTATTGATATTTACCTTACCGATGGTAATCACCGGACACGACGACGCTACAGGTTCATCGGAGTACGATTACATTAGGAGACACCATAAGCATGAGGTTAGAGACAATCAGTGCACTTCATCTCTCGTTAAACACATCAAAGCGCCTGTTCACCTTGTAAGATCTCAAATCTATTTTATATATAATGACTTTTATCCTTTGTATACTTTAATTTAGTTTATTATTGTTTCGTGGATCTGAGTTAAAGGTTTCAGTACTTTTTAGTAATCTTAATGCATGCGTGAAAAGATGGAGTATTCCAATTGGAAACTGTATTTTCTGTTCGTGATTTAATTGCTGATACAATTCGTTTCCTCGTTAATTTAGTTTTCTATGGATGCAATCAAAGTGTGTATTGTAACCTGTAAGATATGCTTCATAAATTCCTCAAGCAATACTGGACATGCTTTCCTTTTCTCGGTCGTATTCGGGCAGCATGTATACGCCTGTCGCATTGATTGAGATTTTTTTTTTTTTTTTTTTTTTTGCATTTATTAATTAGATAATGAAATTTCTAGACTTGTGTCTATGTGGTTGCTTGCTTCCTCAAAGAATTAAAATCCTTATAATGCTTAAAGCAAGGCTTCCTATATGTGTTTGGTAGGAAATATTGCTTTGTGTGTGTGACAACCAATCAGATTGCTTCCATTTCAACACTTGTATTGGTTTAATGCGTTAATTTTCGCTTGGATTATCATATTTACTCCTCTAACTGCTGATTTTGAAGCAAATCTAAATTCACCATGAAAATGCATTAGACACTTGTATTGTACAATCGATGGATGATGCATTTTCATAGTTCTTGGCTTTTTCTGTCTACAAAAAAGAAAAAGAAACAAAAAACTACATAAATCATGAATGGACGGAATATGCCAAAATTATTTTGGAATCCAAAGGCAGCAACATACATAACACAGGACAAAAAATTTCTGGAGGTGCATCAGTGACAATAAAGTTACTCATATCTGGTCCCCCTCCTTGTCTCTAAAAGACAGAGAGAGACATATCAAAAATGGGCATTCAATTTTATGTATCTAAGTATCACTGCTGCAATAATAAAGAAGGTTACTAGGTATAGTAATAGTAAATATCTAGCATTCTACTCTTTCACTTCCCAAATCTTAACATACATACAAGTATCAACTTACGCTTATTATTGCAAAAGTTTATTATAATAATATCTTTCCATCCATTGCTCCTCCTAGCTAGCTAGATTAACCAAAACAACTAATCTAATTAGAGTGACCAACATAACATGTATATATATATGTTTTTGAAAGGTATGGTCTTTGGTTCGGAGGTTTGACCAACCACAGAAGTACAAACCGTTTGTTAGTGGATGCAATGTTCAAGGTGAGCTTGAAATTGGAAGTGTGAGAGAAGTGAATGTCCGATCTGGACTTCCTGCAACCACAAGTATGGAAAGGTTGGAGCTTCTGAATGAAGAAGAGCATATCTTGGGGATGAGAATAGTTGGTGGTGATCACAGGCTTCGGGTAATATAAATCTTTCTTTTATATAATAGCATTAAACTTATTTTTTTTCATGTATTATTAAAATTTAAAAAAAAATTGTACAGAACTACTCATCAATCATTACACTTCATCCGGAGATTATAGAGGGGAGGCCAGGGACATTGGTGATTGAGTCATTTGTAGTGGACGTGCCAGATGGCAACACCAAGGATGAGACATGTTACTTTGTGGAGGCTTTGATCAAATGCAATCTTAAGTCATTGGCTGATGTGTCAGAACGATTGGCTGTGCAAGACCGAACAGAGTCCATAGTTGGAGCATGATGAATGAATGAGAGATGGGAGCCGAGGTTAGTAGTTGCCATCTTCATCTTCATCTTCATCTTCATCCTCATCCTCATCTTCATCTTCTTTGTGCATATAGCATTAGACTTTGTTCCTAAGTGGATTTAAACAAAAAAAAAAAAAAAAAAAAAACTATGACTGATTGTGTTTCGTAAAAATCTTATTCCTCTTTGTGAACTATATGTTTGAACCTCATTCTCTATATCTCTTTAGTCTTTGTCCTCCTCCATCGTCCTATTGTGAATATGAATAAGTAGAATAGGAAATTTTGAAAATCCCCTTTTTGTAAAGAATGTTGAAATGTAGTGGTATTATCATATGTCATATATAATAATGACTATGTGGTCTATGGAGTTGGATAATGGCTTGCTTAGTTGCTTATCTATGCAAGCTGTTTTCCAGACGTGAAAACTGTGTTGGACGTTATGTGGCATGTCACCAAAGTTTGTTGGAACTCACTAAGTAGGTTATGTAGTTGGATCCACCGAATCACTTCTATAAATACTTTGCTCCTTGTCTTGTGGTTGTATTGTTTTCATTCAATGCACAAATAATAAACTTTTACTTTTCTTTTCAAAAAAATAATCCTACTTTATAATGATTTACTTACAAAAAGTAGTGCAAAAGTGTATAAAAATCCCTAGGATTTACGCTCTTTAAAAAATATATATTGTTAGCATTGAAACCTCAAACTTTGTTAAACTTATGTTTGGTGGACTAGCTATAAAAAAATGACATTTAGTGAAACTAATTGAAATATATAAAATAGCATAAAAAAATGTAGAAGATTGAGTTTTTATATAATAATAAAGAGTATATTTGAGAGAGTTCTAAAAAAGCTCAATAAACTTGTTGAAACATTAGTTTGAGTAGTTTTTTCAAACCTAATTTATAAACTATTTTTGGTTTGCCAATACGTCAATTAAAAAAAACTCAAAAAGCCAAACTTGCTAATATAATCTTCTTACTTTTTTGGCAGTTAAATACTTACAACCCGTTCCTTTTTTTTTTTTTTTTTTTTTTTTGAACTACTAGTTATAATAGAACCAACACATAGCAAGGGTCTACACCAAGGCACAAAAACAAGTACAAGAATTTACATTCAAAGAAAAGGGAAACAACACCCAATTTACCCAATTGCATAAATACTAAGAACGGTTAACAATAGACACCAGAATACCATAGCAAACGGCTAAAAATAGCTTCCTCTCTATCCCTCTTTTTTTTTTTTTTTTTTTCTTGGACAATGCCCCTATTCCTCTACAAAATTGAGGATTTCTCCAACATGTGCGAAGGTTTGACGAGAAATACTACACCAACACACGAACATGCTGCCACCATGTAGAAAGATCATAAATGATTCTTCACTTTATCTCATGAAATACTAAATATCAATCCACTCAAACTTATAAAAATATAACAATTCCTAACAAGCTCATTCGAAATATCAATCACAGTGTCACATGTAATCAAAAGTAATATCAACACCTCACAACCATTGCTCATAAAGAATGTTCATGATGTCCCACATATACACCCCGGGCAGCATAATTATGTTCCTCCTGTATATTCAATAAAACTTATGATAGTGATACTCACACGTCTACTCACAAAAGAGTATTAATAATATCTCATGTAGATACTTACAAAGAGCATTATGCCAATCTTTCTCTTCCTCGTCTACAATTTATTTCAAGTAGAAAGACAACACACGTAAACTTGTAACACTTATCATAGAGGATCTCATTAAATTTCTAAAAAGGTTTTACCTTATTGTTTGTTTGCTTGACTAGATTGTTGCTTACCTTATTAAATTGCTTGCCTTATCATAGAGGATCTCATTAAATTTCTAAAAAAAAGGTTTTACCTTATTGTTTGTTTGCTTGACTAGATTGTTGATTACCTTATTAAATTGGAAGAGTGATATGATGGTTTATCATGGTCCAATACGGGTCATATCAAGGTTCTTAAACGATTTTTTTGGATGCCCATAAAATTCCCCGCTGCTAAAGTGATTATGGATGGAAACAATACAAAATATTTTTTTTAATAAAATCTTTGAAGAAGATAATAAGAATAGTCTAACAGAATAAGTTATGCTAAGGCTTGAGAGTATGGCTCGGCAAACACCACACTAGGGGCACGATATGCCAAGTTTTGGCCCCCATCTCGGCAAGAAGTTGTCGAGTCCCTCTTCAATGCATTTGACCATTATCACCGTTATAAATACTACTAAACTTAACATCCATTTTTACTACATCAAACACATATCTTTTCAATCTTTCTACACAACCAAAAAACATGTCTTATTCAAACTCTAGAAACAACAAAAAAACATCAACTCGAAACTACCCAAACATTCCATCATTCTACCATCCACAAATGGACCGACCTATTTATTTAGCACCCATATTCCATTATGTTGCCATGACACCGTATTATAGTCAATATCCAATGCAAATCGGCTACACTAAACCACTCACAACCATATTCGGCCTCTTCAAATGTGTTCTAGAAACTCAACTCCAACCCCAAACCGAACCCAAATCCCGAAGCAAACCCAAACCCAAATCCTAACAAAAAAAAGGGAAGACTTCAATATACCTTGAATCTTGATAGAAAATAAGGCGTTGGTAGTTACATGGATTGATATATCAAAGGATCCGATGGCTGGAAATAACAAAAAATGGCTAGCTTTTAGAGGCATGTTCTTAAACGTTTCCTTAAAGAATGAGTTCACGACTACCAAAACAAAGAATCAATCTACACAAAATGGGGTAACACGAATAAAGAGGTAATGATATTTGGTGGTTTATTTAACAACTTGGAAAGCAAATGGAAAAGTGGTGAAATATAGTTGTCATTTTCAACAAGGCCTAAAAATGTTCTGAAAAGAACACAGGATATATTTTAAACATCTTGAGTTATGGAATGTTATAAAAGATCGCCAAAATGACATGACATAAGAACATCCGAAGTACATATAGGTGGTTTGAAACTGTCAAAAACATCTAACTCTATTACACTACTTCAGATGCTTTGTATCGGGATCGACCTTAACTACGATGACACCTTTGTTATTCCACTACCTTTCTGCCCAAAGGGAAGGGTCAAAACAAAATGAAAAGGCAAAAGTTCAAATTCGGATTACCTACAAGAAATGGGGTTGGAGCTCAAGAGCTTCAATGTAGATTTGACCAAATATTTTTGAGTTTAAAACGAATGTAAGAAATAAAAAGCTCGTGACATGAAGTTTTTAATACATGACTGAGTAATTACATCGGTGAAAAACGTGAATTGGCTTTGACGGCAAAAATATAACATATAACTTTTTTTTATATTTTTTATTATTTATTATTATGTTTTATAGTTTTTAATTTAATATTAGTGTAGTTTTATTTTAAATTGATGAAAAGTTTATTTTTTTTAATTAATTGTTTAATCAAATAAAAAAATAATGTAGCATACCATTCATTTTGTTGCAAAGTATTAGAAGAAGAAAATATAAAGGTGATGTGAAGTTGATGACAAATTAAGAGAAAGACACTATGATATCATTCCTTTCAACTTAAAGACCCAAACCACAAAAGACTTATTTGTATCAAAATTACCACGACAATGAGGGTTGGTGAATACGATACCTAGCATAGCCTTGACCCTATACCTGGTTTTCGCCTTACGGGGATCATCGGCCTAGGACCCGGTTTGACGAGGAACACTCATCCTCAAATGGATGGATCGACCTCAAGACAAATTTACATCCCTATGTGAGATGTTTTTTTAGTAGAAATATATATATATAAAATGAATATACCTAACAATCTTATATAAGTTTAGGTACCTAACTCCATAATACTACATCGGTTTGTATCATATTTACATTGTAATTGCCTAAGGTTCTTAAACTTCAACCAAATAACTTGATTACTTCCAAAATCATTGGACTTTCAACAATATCTTTCTTTTACATCACGTCTTTCTATCGAATACCACCTGATGGGCTTCATATCCTACCGCTACAAATGAAAAATGATGTAGGAGAAATATAATGATGAATTTCCAAATTTTTTTGAAGTAAATCAAGTTTAGGGATAAAGTTTAAGAATCTTGGATGATTGCAATGAAAATTTAATGCAAAATGACGTAGTTTGATGAGGATAGGTACCTAAGCTTATATAAGGTTGTTATATATATATATATATATATATATATATATATATATATATATATATATATATATATATATATATATATATATATATATATATATATATATATATATATATATATATATATATATATATATATATATATAGACTAAGTATAGAAACACATACCATAAATGTCTTTTTAGATTGATAACCGTTGATGATCTATCATTTATTATCATAATTTTAATTAAATTGAAAATGAATAATACTATAACTTACCATGACAGTATCAGGTGTATATATTATATACAATATTTTTCTTTGATCCGACATATATCAACAAAAATACGAGCTAAATAAATACTTTAA
The DNA here is from genome assembly GCF_002870075.4 of Lactuca sativa. Classification (NCBI taxonomy): domain Eukaryota; kingdom Viridiplantae; phylum Streptophyta; class Magnoliopsida; order Asterales; family Asteraceae; genus Lactuca; species Lactuca sativa. The sequence continues at coordinate 15,762,573 of NC_056625.2, read as the reverse complement.
TTAAAAAAACATCACACGTTTATTATTCTGCATAGAAAATGAGTCTCATCTTTTGTAATTGAAATCTATCCGTTACTTTATCAATGGAATTAGAAACAAATGGTGCATAGCGTACTGAAAGAAGAAGAAGACGACAGATGCGTGTAAAGGAAGTCAGATACCAACTTCCTGTCCTCTCATTGCACAACCACCAAAATTCACCGTCGTCTCAGGTCTGCAAAACCTCTTCAGTCTCCATCTCTTGCTTCCTTTAAGAAAATTCATTTCCTATTTTAAAATTTTCATCCTCATTGCAGATTTTCCTGACAATTCTCCAACTACATCATCATTTTATTCATACGTATCGTTTCATTTCACCTAATTTACCGATTTACATCCATCAATTTTGAGCGAGGAGATAGGATTTGAAGTCTGATATATAGTATTCTGATTTAATTACAGGTAAGAAAATGAGGATTGGATGTGTTTGGGAAACATTGGCATGCCTCACCGCTGCAATAATGGTCCTGAATAGCTGCACGACGGCCGCCGGCGAAGTGACGACGTGTTCTGGAATTGTACCGATGGTGTACAGGAACGATAAAATATCGATAACGGATTTTGGTGGAATTGGAGATGGTAGAACGTTGAACACGAAAGCATTCAATGAAGCGATTTACAGGATTAAGCATTTGAGGAGGAGAGGAGGGACGCTGTTATACATACCTCCAGGAGTTTATCTCACACAGAGCTTCAACCTAACCAGTCGCATGACTTTGTATTTGGCCAAAGGTGCTGTTATCAAAGCCACACAGGTATATATGAATATGATGTTTTCTTCAAATCAAATCACTGTTCTATCTATCCTCATTACACTTTTTTTTTTGCTGTTCAAATTGATTTATGAATGGTTACAGTAGTCGACCAAATTCCATTCCGATTTGAACCAAACCGAGTTGCGATTTGATTATTAAAACATTTTAAAATATATATAAATTGAGTATTAACAGTTTGAGTTTTGAAGTTTAAATCCATGGATTATTTAATATTTTGTTGCTTGGTAAACTCTAATAATAAAAATAAAATAAATCATTTAAATGTAAATTAAAATTCATACTAAGAAAAAACATTATAAATTAGAGAAAACTTTACATATAAATAGACCAGTTTAATTATATCTTAATAGTAAAAATAAAAAAAAGGACCCTACTTGTACTTGTATGTGACTGAAAAGAAAGCAGAGAAAGGATAAGGTAAAGAGAATCCTAGTTGTAATTAGTATTTTGATTCTTTATACCATTTTGCAATAACAAAACTAACAAAAAAAACTGCATACATTTCAAAATATTATATACTGTTTTTCCACGTGCAGCCCAAATCATCTACGAAATCTTTCATTCATGATTCTGGGTAATGCGAATCTAGGCTATTCATTAATCTTGCTATTTTAATAAAAAAAAGGTTATAAATTTTGCATTTATTCTAAAAAAAATGTTTGATAATAAGTTTGTATTTATTGTTTTGGTATTTATGTTTCAGAACACTGCAAACTGGCCTTTAATCGCCCCTTTGGCATCTTATGGAAGAGGGCGAGAGCGTCCTGGAGGAAGATATATAAGCTTTATCCATGGCGAAGGCCTCCATGACGTAATCATCACCGGTAAATTAATGCATGCTCTCCTATCTTCAAATTCCGTTTACATTTTTAATTTATTTTTTAAAGATGCAAAACTGTTTTATTAGGTGAAAATGGCACAATCGATGGGCAAGGTGGGGTGTGGTGGAACATGTGGAGACAACGAACCTTGCAATTCACTAGACCAAATCTCATCGAGTTCAAGGACTCTAGAGGCATCATCATCTCTAATGTCATCTTCAAAAACTCACCCTTTTGGAATATTCATCCTGTTTACTGCAGGTAATTTCCCAATTACCCCATTTCTTATATATATATATATATATATATATATATATATATATATATATATATATATATATATATATATATATATATATATATATATATATATATATATATATATATATATATATATATATATATATATATATATATATATATAATCTTTTACTTAATATATTTCATATATGAAAACCAAACAGCAATGTTGTTATTCGGCATGTGACCATATTAGCTCCACCCGACTCTCCAAACACGGATGGAATTGATCCAGATTCAAGCTCCCATGTCTGCATTGAGGATTCCTACATCTCAACAGGAGATGATCTAGTGGCTGTAAAAAGCGGATGGGATCAGTACGGAATTAAATACGCTCGTCCCAGTAACGATATCACGATCCGCCGACTCACCGGATCCTCTCCCTTCGCTGGAATTGCAATTGGAAGTGAAACATCTGGTGGGGTGTATAATGTGTTGGCAGAGCATATAACTCTTAAAAACATGGGAATTGGAATCCATCTAAAGACAAACATCGGTAGAGGTGGAATTATAAGAAACATCACTGTTTCTGACGTTTATATGGTCAATGTTCGCAAGGGAATCAAGATTTCCGCTGATGTGGGTGATCATCCGGATAAAAATTACAACCCGAATGCCCTACCCGTTTTAAAGCATGTCAGGATCAAAAATGTGTGGGGAAAAAAGGTCCAACAGGCCGGTTTAATACATGGTTTGAAGAACTCACCATTTACAGATATTTGCCTCTCTAATATCAATCTCCAAGGCCCTATAATTAGTACCAGAAATGTTCCATGGAAATGCTCTTATGTTAGCGGAGGTGCTATTCATGTTAACCCGTCGCCTTGTTTAGAGCTTATCCGTACAAGATATAAATGTCGTTGACCATGAAAGGTTGAAAAATGAAATCGAAAGAAAATACGAATTTGAATTGATGCCAAATTCAAACTGATTATCACATTGAAATAACCTGCATAGGTTTTTATTCATCTAAATATGCTACATCTCTCATGGATGCAAAAAAGTAAAGGATTGTTGTATACAAGTGATTACATCATATAATAATTCAAACATGCTTTTAACGTTTTGTAATCTAATTGATAAGCATTTATATAATACACACGCAAGTGATACATACCTCGATCATCGAGGATTCATCAATCAAAAGTGTGCTTCAGAAACTTGCCGATGCGCCTCATGAAACTGCCTTTGTGTTCTCTCTTCTCCTTATGGTGGCGTGAAGAAGTAACCATATTCTCGCGGTCGAACATGAACTTTGGCACGAATTCTTCATCTCTGTCATGGTGGTGGTGGTGGTGGCGGCCGTACTTGTGCTTGAACTCCAGCCATTCTGTCGGAACCTTATCGCCTAATGCTTTCGGATCGAAAGTGTAGCTCTTGCTAGATAGGATCATATCGTTTCCGTACGACGTTTTTGTCTGAGGGAGCATGAACGTCTTCTGAAATTTCCGGCATGGATGACGTCGGACAAACCTGAGTGGGATCCGAGAAGTTTTATCAAAAAACTGACGTTTGATCGGACGTGATCTTGTCAACCTCGGACGCGGCGTTGAGTCAATTGTTTGAGTGTTCTCAGATTCCGGCAAACGATCATTACTGATAGTTTGATCTAAGTCCGATTTAGGCTTCTCGATTGAAAGATGAAAGTCATCTAACTCGGCGACAGCGACAGATTCTGCGGAAGACTTTGAGGTAAACGTGTCTAAGCCGATCCGAGCGGTGGTAAAGGAGAATAACAAGAACGTGAAGATGGTGAAGACGGCGATCTTGTTCTCCATGGTTATCGAGTACGCCTCTGTGAGTGTGTGAACCTGAGGAGAGAAAGAAAAGGAAGAAGCTGAGGTATAAGTGGGAGGAGGTGGAGTACGTGGACTGCATATCAGCCGTCCACGTGGTTGTGTATTTGGTAGTGAGAAGATTTGTGTGCCGTTGGATCCACCGAGGGGAATTGGAAAAAGAGTCGGTAGGAGACTTTTCCCACCGCGTCCCATTCCTTACGCCATTCTATTTCCGAAACTAATAATTTTATTGATTAAAATATCAAAAAATAATATTTTTTTAATTATCGTTATGATGTCGTTATAAATCGTTGATTTACTACGATTTGCATCTCAAACCCCCCCTAAAAATTTGATTAAATTAAATCAAGATGTGTCATGAATGACGCATTCTGTGTAATCTTTTTAATGGTTAAATGTCATCTAGAATGATTATTAATATAAGATAATCACAAAAAATAAATGTGTAGTGATTAATTCTTTCAATATCCGTCACGAAATAATCATCGATTCTACAGTTTATCCAGAAACTTTTATGTTTAGTGAAACTGGTAACGAATTGTTTTCATTATATATTGTTACTTTTATAATTTCGGTATTAATCATTAAGATTTTTAGGTTTAACCCGTTATTTTGATATGTACAGAGTACACAAGTTAGTATCGATCACTTGGTTATATTTTGTAGATCGAGGAACTTACATTTAATAAATTATTTTGATGTTGTGTTTCATTTCACTTTTGAAATATTAAAAGACAGATGTTTATGGGACCATATTAGCATGTTCTACTGAAATTATTTTTCACACTATTTCATTAATATTTTAAAGACTTTCAAGAAACCCACAAAAGGGTGTTTCACTTTTCCATATAGATGAACTTTACATAAATTGAGTAAGCAAATTCTGATCTTCATATGGTTTAGGAAGTTTTATAAATTACAAAACAACATTTAGAACTTTATATTTAAGTTTTGAACACCAAAATCTATTTCATTAATTTAAAAAATTATTCAATAAAAATAAAAAGATTGTTTAACAAATAAATAAATTTTGGTGATAAAAGATCACATATAATATTGAAAGGTAAGTTCCATATGCTAACTTAAGGTATTTTGTTGAAATATTAGGATGCCTAACAAGAAAACGAGGGAACATCGACACTCAAAATAAGGTCAAATTTGTAGAAGGGATAATGACTTAAAAGAGTAATATATTATTGGATTTGTACATATTTAGTTACTGAGTTTTTTTTTTTTTTTTTTTTTTTTTTTTTTTTTTTTTTTTTGTCTATATTTATCCCTTCCAACTTGTTAAATTGTACACATTCAGTCCTTATGACCGGTTACTCCAGGTTAGCCGAGAAAAATGACTTAATAGGGTAATATATTTTTCATTTTGTACACATTTAGTCCTTAATATTTTTGTACACATTTAATCCTTAATATTTTTTTGTTTCAAAATAAGTCATTTTTGTTTTTGTACTCATTCAGTAATTATGAATAATTTTTATAGGTTTTTCTCACAACATCTTACATGAGACAATCATTAATGAAGTGTGTGGGGCTATTGATGTTTATGTGTAAGGTCTCATTTTCACAACAAATAAAAACTTTATTTTTAAATAAGGCAAAACTCTCTAATTATAAATCTATTATTAAGAAAAAACGTTTATTCCAAAATACACTGATCAAAAATCAGAGTAATATAGGAAACACGGTATCCTCAATACTGTTGATGAGTGTGTACAATCATGTCTTCGCCTTCTCATGATCAACGATAGAACCTGAAAACATAAACAACTGGGTAAGCACAAAGTTTAACGAGTTTCCCCCAATATACCCGATATAACAAACGTATTATCATGCATAACGGACCCACACTCATTAGATTGGAATACATTGACCCAATGAGTCATCGAACTGGAATGCCAACATGCAACAGATCCAATCAGTCATCAGATTGGAATACCCAGGGTTTGTTGGTCTGTCGCCTTAACCCAACCGCTCTTCTCGAGCCTCCATGTCTACGGCTTACAGCCGGCCCACATCAGGTATCTTGGCGTATAACATATAGCACGGCCGCCTCAACCTATCCCACTACCATATGACTATCTCATGTAAGATGTCGTGAGAAAAATTTAAAGAAATCATTCATAAGTATTGAATGAGTACAAAAACAAAAATGACTTATTTTGCAACAAAAAAAATATTAAGGACTAAATGTGTACAAAAATATTAAGGACTAAATGTGTACAAAATGAGAAATATATTACCCTATTTAGTCATTTTTACCGGATAATTTGATGTAGCCGGTCATAAGGACTAAATGTGTACAGTTTAACAAGTTAAAGGGGTAAATGTGGATGAAAAAAAAAATTCAGTGACTAAATATGTACAAATCGAAAAATATACTACCCTTTTAAGTCATTATCCATTTGTAGAATGCCAATATGCTAATAATCCGATCACTAACATATTTCTTTATAAAATATTGGGAGTATGATTTATGAGACTAACTACCTTTTCCTTTTGTTTACGTCGAGGTATTTTTATTTACAAATTTAAATAACGAACTTGTTGGAAGTGTTCACATACGACTATTATAACTGACTGTAGCAAGTTACACCCAGTCATAATCGTCATATATGAACAAAACGAAAAGACAATTATATTGATAATTCAATTTCCTTTCTTTTTTATTTTATCTTCTAATTTTGTTTTGGTATAAAATTTTACATGAATGATAAATATTTTTAAAACCACATCATTTTGATAAATATCTTTTTAAAATATATTACTTTGGTAAAAAAAATAGATTTGACAAGGAAAAAACACATTGTCATTTTATAAAATTTTATTGTTTAAGATATTAAATATAAAAATTAAAACTTACTAAAAATTAAAAGTACCAGAAATGGAGATCAATAACATGAAGAAAAACACCATCTTTTATGAAGTTTGTTCAATGCATTAAAGTCAACATTAATAATATTGCTCTTGTCTTATATATATATATATATATATATATATATATATATATATATATATATATATATATATATATAGAGAGAGAGAGAGAGAGAGAGAGAGAAAGAAAGAAAGAGAGTTATTTGATAATCATTCTACCAAAACGACTCTCAACATGTCGTGACCAATTTAAAAGCTCATAAATTGTCATAAATATTGTTTTAAAGAAATTTAACCGAACATATTAATATTGCAAACATTATGATTGACCTTCTTAATAAAAAAGAAAATTGATTTATCAAGGTAATTACATTTCCTTTTTGTTCACATATGGGTATTTTTTTTTATCTTTTTTTTATACATGTAAGTAACAAATTTGTTATAAGTGTTCACATATGATTATTATGACCGGCTGTAATTTACTACAGATGGTCATAATGGTCATATGTGAACACTTCCAACACGTTCATTGTCTAGATGTGTAAAAAAATTATATAAATATAAATAAAAACAAAAAGTTAATTACTCTAATAAGTAAAATTCCCTAAATATTTAACACAAAAATTCACCATTTGTAGCAAAACGACATCCTTAACCATTCCATGTGGTCTTTAACCATTTCGTTGTGGCTCTGGAAATTGGTGATTAGTGGGGTAGTTTTTAAATAAAAAACCGAAAAAATCTTATTAACTTTACTGTAATATTAACTTTTTTATTAAATATGTTATCATGTCGTAAATTATTAAAAAAATATTAGAATATTAGCAAAGTCTTTTTGGGTTGTCCTCAAGCTTAGTAATTGAATAAGATGACTTTTAGAGAGAGATTGATTTCTTAATTTATTATATGATTAATAAATTAATTAGAAATCAGAATGAATTTATTAATATGTTATGAAATAATATATTAATTAAAAATCATACTATTTAATTAATAATTAATCAAAAATTAATTAGAATTATTTTTGGAATTAATTGGATTAATTAAAAGTATAGGGACTGTTTGGTTATTTATAGAAAGTTGAAGTAGAAAGACTCTAGAATCTCATGGGATGGGGTGGACAAAAATTGTCTAGGAAGTGCCTAGAATTTTCATCTAAGGGTGCTTGGATAAGAAGATAAGACAGTTTTATTATTATATTAATTAATCTAGGTCTTATCCCAAATAACCTAACTTTGGCCCCAAGTTTCCTTCAGCTATATAAAGACCTCCCTGACCTCATATTTCGTCCACTCATTTCCAAGAAGCTAATGCCGAAATTCGAGCTTTTCTCTCCTTTTTCTTTAAGCCTCCCTATTATTAGGGTTGGGTGTGAACCATCAAAGACACGTGATTTCTGGTGCTAGCTTCCAAGCAATTTCAAGAAGGGTTTTGATTTGATTGTCTACTAGCATAATTAAAAGGTATGTTTTCTATACCCTTTTATGAATTTCGAAAATCATAAGGTTCTTGTAGGGTTCTTGATAATCAAATTGATTATTGCATTCGATAGTGAAAACTTAGATGCTGAGGGTGTATGGGAATTTAGTGTTTTATCTATTTCGCCAAAAATATGTTTTTGTTATCTATAAAACCATCAGTGGTATCAAAGCATATTTTTTTCAATTGAATGACATAATAGTTGAATAGATCAAAATTAAGGTTTATAGAAATTAAACCTTAAGGGACTAAAATTTCGATTTAAACTAGGGTTCTTGAAACCCTAGCCTCCACCCTAATTTTCGAAATTTCTAGGGTTTCCTTAATTGATAATTATTGCTTTTAAGTTGTTTAAAATAGGATAATTAAATAAAATTGGATAACCCTTATCCCTTGAATTTTTGAAAAACCTAGATTGGAAGGGATTAAGATTAAACTTAAATTATTTAATTAATTGGTAATAGTAAATAATTATTTAATCCTTATAAGATTTAAATTAATTTAATTAATTGTTTAACTAAAAGATAAAGATTAAATCTTATTGGTTTATTTTAAATTACATTAAATTTTTTAATTTCAAAAATTAAATTAATTTTTAATTTCGAAAAAAAAAATAATAATTTAAACCTAGTATTTTGAAAATGGTTTTTAAAATACACCTTATACTATATATATTTAAAAGTTTAATATATATTATATGTATAAGACAAAGTCAATCAAATCGCTAGTACGCCTCATTCGCGAAGCCATATTATAAGAGGAGTTTAAGAAAGCGGCCTATAAAATGACCGTCATTGGATATCCATTCTTGCCCACCGCTCTCTTGTATGGTGGATGGGCGTTAGCCGATTGAATTTGATAGGACATAACCTCATTAATAAGTATAATGCTATAAAAGTAACTAAACCTTATATGAAATCTTACTCTTAGTTACTTTAGGAAAATGTGAAAAGTATGCTAATCCATAAAATTGCACTTTATACTTTATAGTACTTAGTGGAGTGTGTGTTGTTAACTGACACACTAACAGTGACTATAAAGAGTAATAATGGGCAACTCGAAAATAGAGCGCTTATGGTTAACCGACACATTAATATGAGATGATAGATTACATCAAGAGTGCCAAGCATATTTGTATGGTTATTCACATCTTGTTTGTGATCCTCGATATCCCAGTCACAAATAGAAGAGCATAATCTAATATTAAACATGTCATTAATAGATTCAATGAATCTCAAAAGATCCAAGAATTTCATAGTTCAAAACTGGTAAATTGCTTTTACTTACCTTCATAAATTCGCATTGAGATTATGAAATCCCTCTTCTTAGTTGTGAATTGTTATTTTGGATCCTAGCCTTAATCATTTATTATGGGTTAAAATATTAAGGATAATTATGATCTAACTAAAAATATTGTTTTTATCTATAGATTTCTACTCCTGTTGATGCTTCTACTCTATCATCGTCTATCCACCACTCGGGCTTCTCCATACTCTCCATCGTGTCCAAAGTGACCTTTGATGGCTCCAACTATAATGCTTGGATGTGCAATATCAGGATGCCTCTTCGATTTGAAGGGATAAAATATGTCCTTGAAGAAAAACTCGTTGAAGTCGATGAAGCCATTTCTACTCCTGAACAACTAGCCTCCTACAGGAAACACTACCACGATGCAACAAAAGTTGCTTACATCATGGTCACTACAATGAATCCTGAATTGCAGAGGTTCTATGAGGACTATTGGCCATTTGAGATGAACAATGACCTTATGAAAAAGCCCCACAAGAGAACTCGTCAAGAGAAATTTGAAGTGGTCAAGTCCATAATGGCTTGCAAGATGAAAGAGGGAGAGTTTGTCTGCAACCACGTGGAAAGAATACAAAGATACATATAGCGCCTTGTTAAGCTCAATGTGCATTTTGACAAGGAGTTAGCCATTGACATAGTCTTAAACTCCTTGTCAAGTTGTTATGATCATTTTATATTAACTTATCATTTAAACAACACAAAAACCACATTGGCCCAACTCCACAACTTGCTACAGACTGTTGAGTCAAGATTGTATGGAAAATTTTTGGCCCCTTCTACTAATGCTCTCGTTCTCGCCATTGAAAAGGGCAAAGGGAAGAAAAGGAAGGTTGCTCCCAAAGCTAACTGGAAGAACAATGCCCATGCATGACCATTAAACAATGGGCCAAAGAAGAGGCTCAACTCAGACATTCCAGATGTTAGTGACCCCAAAGAGGCCACTTGTTACTATTGAAATGACAAGGTCCATTGGAAGAGGAATTGCCCCAAATACTTGCAAGACATCAAGGATGGAAAAGTGAAGCCATCGCCAGCAGGTATATACACTATTCAAACTAATAACTCACCATGTACTCGTTCTTGGGTCCTTAATACATGATGTGGTTTTGCAGGGGCTAAGAGAAAGTGAAGAGGTGGAGCATGGGAAAATGAATCTGATCATGGACAATAGGTGATCTTCTCTTGTTACCAAGATTGGGACTTATCAACTTATGCTTAGTAGTGAAGTAAGTTTAGATTTGATAAACTATTGTTATTCGTCATAAATGACACGAAACATTATTTCACTTCATGCATTGTTTAGACAAGGTTTTTGCTACTCGTTTAATGATTTGAATGGTTCAATTCTTGTTTATAAAACTGGTGTTTTTATATTTGAAGCTTTACCTTGTAATGGTGTGTATGAAATTGTGACTTGTGTTGATAACTTAGGCAATAGTGTATTTCACATTGATTCGTCTAGTGGTTTAGACAAGGCATGCTTATGGCATTGTTGTCTTGGGCACATAAACAATAAACGCATCACCCATCTCCAAAAGGATGGATTCTTGGAATCATTTGACCTAAGGCCAATTGATGAATGTGAATCTTGTCTTTTGGGAAAGATGACAAAATCACCATTCACTAGATCTTGTGAAAGAGGTGAAGGTTTGTTGGATCTCATACACACAGATGTGTATGGGCCCTTCAGATCTACCACAAGAGATGCTAATCGGTTTTATGTAATGTTGACAGATGATTATAGCAGATATGGTTATATATAGTTGATCAAACATAAATCAGAAACATTTGAAAGTTCAAAGAGCTTAAGCATGAAGTTGAGAATCAATTACCAGGAAGATAAAGATGTTTGGATATGATAGAGGAGGAGAGTATCTTAGTATTGAGTTTCATGACTACCGCAAGGAATGTGCAATAGTTTCATAATTGATTCCTCATAGGACACTACAACTTAATGTTGTGGCTGAGAGGCTTAATCAAGACTTGTTGGACATGGTTCGTTCCACGATGATTCGAGCCATTCTTCCCATTTCCTTCTAGGGGTATGCCTTGGAGAGACAGTCGCTCATATCCTCAATCTTGTCCCTACTAAAAAGGTTGCAAAAACACATCACGAGATGTGGACATGTAAAGTTCCCTCGTTAGCACATATCAAAGTCTGAGGTTGTGAAGCGTTCGTTAGATAAGAGACTCGTGACAAGCTGGAAGCCAGAAGTGAGAGATGTATTTTCATTGGCTACCCACAAAAGTCTTGGATATTTGTTCTATAGACCTAGTGAAAACGTAGTCTTAGTAGCACGAAGACGAGTCTTTCGCAAGAGAGAGCTCATATGCAAAGAGGATAGTGGGAGTACAATCGACCTTGAACAAATTCAAGAGTCAACCAATAAAGGAACCTAAGATGATACTAGCGGTCAACCATCTTAATACATGAAAAGTGAAGCTCTAGAAATCCGAAGCAATCAAGATCCAAATTCAACTTGTGTCCAAGATGTGATGAAGTTCTGAAGCCAGATCAATTTCGAGATCAAGATGTTCAGAAGTCAGAAGTCTGTACTAGCATTAAATGCTTTTTGTCTTTATTTTGATGTAGCAGTTCTTAGGATTAAATCGTGTGAATCTTTTAAGTGTCAGATTGTCAAAAACTTAGTTATATCTAGTCCTTAGAATGTGTCGGCGGTTTGTACCAAGTTCCTCCTTTGCTATATAAAGAGTGAATGTTTCATGAGTTTTTATCAAAGAATCAAACTAAGAATAGAACTCGATATTCTCTTCACATCAATCTATTATCTCTTGCAAGTCAAACTTCTTTCATTTACATTCTTCTTTTCTTAAATTGTCTTTTCATTGATTATACTCAATCTTACTTCATTTGTTACTTGAATACTTTGTTGATTATTTATCTTCAACTCATAATTGGTTTACCATATTCGACTGAAACTACATGAGCAGACGTTGATCTTAAAGATTAACTCAAGGTTTGAGTTTTCAAACCTTGTCATTGTGCATTGATTCTTGTTCTCACAATTGGTATTATAGCTTGAGTGGTTGTCCTTTGAATCCATAAGAACATATTATAGGTTATATGAGATTACCTTGGTATCTCAGTAATTTCTATGTTAAGGATAAAAGTTCTTATATATACCACTTCTACTCTGTTGTGATATGTTTCCAGTTCGATTCCTACTCCGTGAGGGATACAAATAAAGGGCCTGAGAATCATAGCAAAGAAACAAAGACTGTCAGTCGTCGTCCGGGAGGTTGTCCCGGAATGAGGCTCCAATGATCAAGTCAGTTCGTTGTTCTAGTGAGGGGGTGAGAAAGTATGAGAAAAATGGTTGATGTTGAATGTTGGTCCATCCTCTTGGAGGAGAAGAGACCTTTTTATACTTGGAATTGGGGGGGGGACAGAACCCCGACCATATCTTCTACTTTTTCAGGTCTGGTAAGGACAGACGGTTTCCGATTGGTAGGTCGTGCCCTGTGAGTGGTTGTTTAATATTGGTGTAGGCTTGCCAGGGGATCAACGTCCTGAGCGTTACACCTATCACTCTGGAGGACAACTGGTATTGTTTTGTCTTGACGATGGCCTTGGCACTTGGGTGCCAAGGAATGAATACGAGGTTGTGAAGGACGATCGTGGGGATACGACGTTAGGCATACACCGTATTTTGCCTAGGTCGTCTATTAAATTGAAGGTCCTGTTATACCTGACGTATTCCTAATAGGATATGTCAACATGCTCTAATATCTTAACTTCATTGGCTACTGCTAATTCATCTCAACAAATGTATTCAATGCAAATAAGAAATAGTGTGGGTTGCCCTTCTCGTGACCCACTGCTAGGTGTTGAAGAGTATGATCACTTGAAAGTTAGAATGGAAAGATTTTTACTTGGTAAGGAAAAAGGTGAAGAAATATGGAGATCTGTGAAAGATGGTCCACATTTTCCGGTCAGACAAATGGCGAGAGATTCCGCTACAACTCTCATGGGACAAGAAGATCAACACTCAACACCTGTCACTGCTACACACATCGAGAAACTGCATGCAGATCATGTTGCATTTTCCGAGATGGTGTTCGGTGTTCCTCCATCTCTCTTTGAGCACATTAAGTTGTGCAAATCTGCAAAATAGATTTGGGACATTCTTCAGGATCTGTTTGATGGGTCCGGAAATATGAAAGATAAACGCCTGACTTCAATTGTTAATGATTTTGATACCTTCACCACTACTCCAGGTGAATATGTAGCCTCAACTTCAAATAGGTATTAGATTGTTATAAACAACATGATTGCACACGGAATAACCAGAACTCCTCTAAAGTAAAACCTGAAGTTTATCAATAACCTCGGAAAAAGCTGGGGGAATGTCAAATCATGTCTTCATAGTAATGGATATCTAAAGAAGCTGGAGCTCTATCAACTCTTTGACGAACTACAAGGCCATGAATCAAACGTTAAGAGAACTGTCAGGAGGTCATCTTGCTTTGGTTAGTCATGTTAACCCACTGATTTCAACCCCATCCATGCCAGGTCCCTTCGGAACTATCCCACATGTTACACCACTTCAAATAACCTTTCCGACTCCACCAACTACCTGTTCTAAACCATCCAAAGAATTTTGATCCCGATGCAGTTGAGTCCGAAATTCACGTTCAACAGGAGTTTGCATTACTGTCCATAAAATACAAGCATCCATGGAATCCCACTCACAAACCATATCAAAACCGTTTCCAAGCACCTCACCAAAATAATCCTTAACCATTTCCTAAACCTTCATAGAACCCACCTGCTTACAAACCCAACATGTCTTCATCAAGTCATCCCTCGGATCCCCATGATAATTTGAAGTCAAAAAAACCCAAGATAGTTTGTCACAACTATGGTCATGGTAATCATTTTTCCAAAGATTGTATGGCTAAAACCACTCAGAAACCAAAGATCAAAGATTCTGCATATTATGCCCGAAAAGTTCAAGAGATGGTTGCAAGTGAGAAAGCGTTTGTCACTACTGTGTCAAGAGATGTCGAAGGATACTGGTCTTCTGGAGACAAGGGATATGTGAGTACTGGAATAAATATGTGTCTTATGGCAAGACAATCGATCGAATGTGAAGAAGGCTACCGATCATCAGGTTCAAAAGGAGACGATGAAGATGTTGAGCCAAACTTTTGCTACATGGCAACCAATGATACACCAGACAAACGTATCGTTCAGCAGGTAAGATCTATTGTTACTGAAAATAATTTTTATTTGTCTCTTTGTGAACCATATCTAACCCAGATCAAATCTGATGTGACCATCCTCCATAAAACCTATGAGTCTGCTATAGAAGTAAGTGAGAAGCTGGAAAGTGAACTGACTCGCCTTAGATTACGATTCGAAGATAGGAAGCTTAAGATAGAATTACTAGAAATAGAGCTTGTAATGTGTCAAGATGAATGTATCATTTTAAAAGACAAATGGAAATCACTTATTCTGAAAGAAATGTTTTAGTTTCTGATAACAAACGTTTGAATGCCAAAATTGATGTTTTACATCATGTGGTAGATATTCTTGAAGCAAATGAATGAATGACCCATCTTTTTTGTCATCCATGCTCCAAAGCACCAAGCCTATGAAGTGAGTTTCTGAAACTTGTTGTTCGTACCTTGAAGGAGTTACATAGTCTAACTTTTATGGGAGACATTCCGAACCGCAAACATTCGGATACCCCTGTCTCACCATTTTCACCCCTTTTTGAGACCTCGGGCCAGTTTCAATCTTTGATTCCCAAGCTTCAACCCATAGTTGTCAAATGTCCTGATTCCACGCCTCTTCCGCCTCTGATGCACTTAGACCTGAATCAGACCTCATAATCATTCCCTAGCATCACCTATACTAGAGTTCAAGTTCCGAAACTTTGGTCCTCCTAATAATTGTGTTGTTAAGGAATTAATACCAAAGACAACTGGACCTGACTCTGATATATCAAATTTTGTTTGGGCATATTTAGATAGTGACATTGATGAAGAAATTTTATGTGATGATTCATCTGACTCGTGTGTTTCTAATTCTCAAGTGATTTAAAAAACAACCCTAGTGCCAATCAAGCCTAAGTTCGGTAATCTATCAGTTGAACTGTACACCCCGTTTATTTAATAAATAAGTAAACAAATTAATGAATGAATAGTATCCCTAAAATTAATAATTATATAGCAAGGTGTTGGTCTTGAGGAGTTAACTATCATAATTTTAGAAGGTGGGGATTAAAGTGTAAAATCCGGACTTAATTTGTATGTATTGTTGAAGGCAGGGACTAATTGGTGAATTATTGGGACTCAAAATGAAGAGATTTTGGAAGCTTAGGGGCTGAATGGTAACATATGGACTTCATTTGAGAAAATTTATAGAATAGGGGCTGATTCATAAATTCCGGACTTTATTTGTATGGGATTTCAGAAGATGGGGTTAAAAAGGTAAAATCTGGACTGAATTTTTAAAGAAAAGGGAAAGGAGGGACTATATTTGCCATTATGGAAACTATTTAAGGGGACAGTGTAATGCCCGTAGATCCGGGCTAGTCAATTTAGAGGCAATAGGGGTCGAAAACGACTTTTCGACAAAATATTATTTAGAATAAATAATCTTAACCAAGTTGTAGAATATGTCACAAGGTTTCCGTACATATAAAGAACGCCGAAATCCGAGTTATAACGAAGAAGTTATGGCCCGTCGAAGTTTTACGACAAAACCGGCACGACACCGGGAAGCGTAAATAGTGAATTTACGACAGAGTGAGATTTAGCCTTAGCGACCTAAAAGAAAGTCGTGGAATATGTTAAACCGAGAAAATCCATAAAAAGAACGCCCAAATCTGACTTCGTATGAAGAAGTTATGATTTTTCTAAGATTCGGCTTAGCAGTGCACGACCCGAAACTCGAATTTTAGTTCGAGCGGTTTTTGGCTTACGCGACCTAAATGAGATTTGAAGATCTCATTAATAGGAACTCAACGGTAAAAAGATGGACGAAAACGGAGTTCGTATGAAGGAGTTACGAATTCTTCGCGGTCGTTTAACAGTCTAAACGCCTCCGATTGTTAAATTTGAGATCGGTCGAGAATTATCCGACGGAGTCTAAATGAAAGTTGTAGATCTTGTTTTTACCTACGCGTGGAAAAAAAGAACGTCAAAAACGGAGCTTGTATGCGAAAGTTACAGGGTTTAGAAGTCGGCAGGGTGCTGCTGCAAAATGGGTGACGTGGCTGAATATGGGCCAAGGCTTTCTCCCCAAGGAAAGCCATCAGATGATGACACGTGGCACTGACTCAGCGAGTCAGTGAACCGAATCAGCGAGTCCGTCAGGAATTCACCCTATAAATAGAAGTGCCGGGTCTTGCCATTTCTTCACACCTTCAAACCTTTCTTTCTCTCTCTAGTTTCTCTCTCTAAAGCCCCTAACCCCCCCTAAAGGCCTAGGTAAACCCCCTAGCACCTGAAAGAAGCCCCAAGGCTCCCGAAGCCCTGAGAAAAGAGCCTTTCGGCTCGGGAACGCTGCTCCATCGAAGCCCGGTTTTCGAGAAAACCCGCTGTAAGTGAGCTATGCCTACAATATCTTTAGTATAGCTTATGTTTTAATATAGTAACATTATTAGGAACTTATAATGAGTATTTGGGATATTATTATGAGTTATATTGAGTGTTATTTAACGCTTATATAATAATAATAATAGCTAGACTATTAATTTTTTGTGGTTATCGTTAGACTAAACCCTAGTGGTATTGGTATTAGGTTTTATCGAAGGGAAATTGTTTTGAGAGTATCGAAGCGCTGTCCGAGTGCTGAGTCACCACCTTTCAGGTGAGTGCATGGTCCCTTTCATCTTACACATAGATATGAAGTATTTTATTATAAATTACGTGTTATGTGTGCATATTGTCTGAATACTTGCTGTCTATGCTGGTGAAAGATTTTTATACATGTTTTAAATGATGTAAACTGTATAAAGTATTTTATATCTATAAAATATGTTGGGTAAAACATGGGTAGATGAATAATGAGGGATAAAATCTGAAATAGAGGAACGGACCTAGTGCCCTATAGGTATACATTGGCAGCAGTGGACCTAGTACCCTATGGATGAGCACTGGCAGCTGCACCACAACCCGTAGATGTTTTAGATCTACGGTAAACGTCCTAGCAGCTGCGCTCTAAGGACAGTATCAGAAGCTGCGCCTAATAAGGAGCCTTATGACCATGACAGTAGTGTTTAAAGGTCAATACCGGCAGAAGCGCCTCATAGAAAATGTCCCAATTCTGGCAGCTGCGCCTAAGTGACAAGATTAGCAGCTGCGCTTAACCAATGTGTCATTGGCAACAATGGACTTCATGTTGTTTCCTTAGGATGATCCTTAGGAATGAATGAATGAGAAATAGCTGATTCTTAGGGTAGATCTTTAAGAATAAAGAAGATAATGGGGATGGGTAATTGGATTGATTGTTTGATTGTTTAAACACAATAATTATATTATTGTGGGTTGAAAACCCTATGTACTCACCAGGTTTCCCAACCTGACCCACTCAGTTTATTTATATCTGATAAGTTAATAACTAACTTGAAGATCGATTAGATCTATAAAACAGGTAAAGAAATAAAACGAGTAAACAGCAAGAACACAATAATGAATCAAACGATGTCGAATGATTAATAAACAATCCTCAGAAGAGCTCAATAAAGAACTTCTACTGTAGAGGATTAGGGTTTACAAGAACGATGAAATAAATCTGTAAAGCTATCAATCCTTACTATAAAATTGTTAACATAATATGCATGCAAGCACATTATTATATACTAAACCCTACAAGCTCACAGTTGGACAGGCCCAAACCGGAGTACAAAACTTGGACTATAAACCGAGCCCAATGACGCAATACAAAATAAAGCTACGCCTACCCAACAATCTCCCCCTTTGCGTCAATTGGAGCGAGATCATTACTTCTTGCTTGGGCCAGCAACAGCAGGAACCTTCTTCTTTACAGTCTGAAACAGACGAGAAATAAGGGCAAGTATCGTTTGTCTGAATCGGATGTACCACTGAATCATGTCGTCAAAGTATTTGATATCATCCGCTGTATTTTCTTTACACCTGTGGATGATCCCCATCACATGATCAAGACAAGCAGTTGTATAAAGATGTTTATCCGCTAAGGCAAAGAGACATTTCTGTCCTTCAGCCCTAGTGAACATGACCGAATTTCGCCTTGGGTCAATCTTTCCCATCTTCATCTGGTTCAGATCACTGGCCGAGCCAACAGGAGAGATCTTTGGTTTCTTCTTGAAGACATTTGCAATCTCCTGATCCATCAGGGCGACCTCCATGATATAGCATACCAACATCCTTTTGAGATGGTCAATGATCGGACCATATTCAGCTTCATTAGTCAAGAGGATGTTGTGCAGAACGATCCAGTCATGGGGGTTGAGGTTCGGTAGATCTGCTAAAGAGATGAGATGTTCGGTTTTTGCAGACCCTTTGATCACCCTGAACCGAACGTTGATGAATCTTCCTTCCGCATAAGGCTTCAGAACCCGAACGTTGACGATCTTCTGAGCGCTCCAGGTTTGATACTGGGGTTGAGCGGCCTTCAGATAGAACTCGATTAATTCCCGATCAACCTCCGGATGAGGATGAGGGACTTCGGCAACATTGGCGAAGGCGTGGAAGATAAACGCCTTTCGGGTTAACGACATGTCGAACTGCGAGTCGACCGAGTTGTAGCAGTCGAAGGAGATCACCGATTCGAGCCATAAGATGCTCGGAGTATCGATTGCCTCCTTAATCATTCTCTCTCGAGTCCAAGCAGGGAAAAGAGTCTTCCTGCTCTCGAGGAGGTCGTGGGCTTCTTTCTGTTTGCGTTCAGCTCTTCAGCTTCTCGCGCCACACGAACATTGTCATCTCCAGTATTGCGACGACTTTTGCGTTTCAGCAAGTCGGCAATAGTTTCTTGATCATCTTCCTCTTCATCCTCAGCTATCTTCTTTCCTTTATCCTTCACACCCGAACCAGAAGTTTGACTTGTAGGAGGAGGTTCGGTTGTGTGAGCAGCTTTTGAGGAAGGAGGTGGTTTCGATCCGGACTTCATTTCTCCCCCTTGTTTCGGAGTGGACACGAAACTAGGTAGCCCTTCAATTTTACTGAGCAAATCTAGGGCAAGAGCAAGTTTTTCTGCAAGGGTTCGTCTCACAGAATGGTTCAGGATCGGATCGTGTGCTTCCAGGATGTTGGATATGGCGGAGTGTACATCCGAAACACACGTCTTGATGACCTCCCGTTCGGATCGAAGAGTGTCAATTTGTTGCTGAGAGTTGGAAAGTTGAGCACTCTTGACCTTGAGGGCGGTGGTCTTACTTGCAAGAACGTCCATCAACGAGTTTTCTGCGGCCAGATCCTCTTGGAGTTTAGAGAGGCGCTCGTCGATGGAGGCACGAAGGGCCGAGTTGTCGTCATTGATTGATTGGCGAAGGGTGACAAACGACTTCAACTCCGTGGAGACGAACGTGGCCAGCTGTTGAACAATTGGTTCCAACGTTGTCTTGGTGGCATCGACACTCTCCTGTAAGGATTTTAACAGGGAAGAGGCGTCAGAGAATAGTTTATCGACTTTTTCGGTCGCTGCCTCACAAGCTTTCGTCGAGGCATCTATGGCGGCAGTGGCAGAAGCGACTGAATCCTGCTGAGCCCTGGAGAAGGCATCAACAATCTTCTGAAGAGCAGCTTCAGAGAGAGATGACTGAGAATTGGAGGAGGAAGCAATGAGCAAGTCGACATTCTCATGCGACTCCTTAAGGTGCTTCTTTGTTACTGGAGCATCCTCATCATCGTCGCTTTGCACCTGAAACAGACTAAAATAGACCGAATCAAATTGCATGTTCTCCCCGCCAAGGAAAGGGTTATCTCCGTCAGAGGCATGACCTGGAGATGGTGGTGGTGGAGAAGCTGGAGGTGTTGTGGTATGGGTAGGTTCAGGTTGAGTTTGAGCTGGGGTAGGTTCGCGTGGTTGTTGGGTTTCGGTTGTGTGTATGGGTTCGGTTACTGGTGGTGGTTCGGTTGCATCGGTATGAACCCCCGTATCAGATACGTTGGTTGTAACCTTTGCAGTAGATGTTGTTGTTGTATCAGTGAAAATGGGTGGTGGTATAGTGAAAGAGGTTTTAGGAATGTTGGTAGTGGGGTTTATGGTGGGAATGGAAGTGGGAATTGTTTGAGATGGAGAGGAAATTGTTGAGTTATGGATTTCCATGTCAGGGGTAGGTGATCTGTGTGGGGTGTTGCCTCTTGGAGGGGTGTCACCTCTTTGAGAGTCGTCCGAATCCGAACTCTCACCATCCGACTCACCTGAAGAGGAAGCGATAATGAGCTTTCGCTTTGGTTGAGTCTTTCGCCTCTTCTGCTGCGGGGATTGAGCAGCTTTAGTTGCTTTCCTCTTTTTAGGAGAAGGGCCTTTAGCCCCTTTCGCCACTTGCTTCCCTTTGTCTGCCTTTTTGCCTCTATGAACAGGCTTATCAGCATCGTGAATGGACTTGAGCATCTCCGGCGTGAAATCCCTCGGACCAGACCTTTTGAACTCCTTGTAGGTCCGGATGATCCTGCTGTCAGCTGGAACATCAGCGTACATGGTCTCCGGGATGGAACCAATAAAATGGAACTTCGATGCATCTGAGACGATAATCTTCGTGGTATGGAAAGTACCAATCGAAGACATCGATGCACCGGCAACAGTGGAGACTTCGTGCTTATCCATCGCCCACTTAGTAATGATGGCCCAAAACCTAGCATACGACACCTCAGAAGGTCGTGAAGAAGAGGATAAACTTTGGATGAGTTGTTGCCAGAGAACCAACCCATAGTCGATGTTGACGCCGTTGTAAACTCCGTACATGATGGAGAGGAAGAGCCGACTGGAGCCGTCTGAACCGGAGCTCCGTTCTGAGAGACCCTTGAAGAGTACAGTGAACATGCCGTTCCACTGTGGCGGCAAACATGACCTTTTAAACTTATGCGACGGAAGTTAACACCTCCGTGTACCCCATGTTATAGAACATGTTGAAGAGATGGCCCAACGGAATTGTTTCCGGATTAACCCTTGAAGGTTCAGCTGCAAACCCTAGCAGTGAGCCAAATCGTTGCTTGGAAATCGAGGCTTTGTGATCAGAAACCTCGAAGAAAATCCTATCGACTGCTTTGTCATAATGTGCAGTCGCATAGATCTGCGATAAAAGCTCCATGGGCACTGGTTCCACCCGTGAAAGTGCAGGTGCTATTGGCGAATATTTCAGGCACTCGATGATTGGGAACATGTAGGAGTCGTACGCCTGAGGGGTTAAATCAATCACCAAATACTGTTGAGGGAGAATGGGAAGGATGTGGGAAGTAGCGTGAACGGAGGATGATTCTGCCATTGTTGAAGTTGGGAAGAAGATGATGAACAGTAAGGGTTTCAGGGAATTTTTGCTCTCTTGGGAATTTTGATGCAGTAAAGAGGTAAATGGGAGAGGAAGTCGCCTTTTATAGTGGGTGTAAGGAGAGAGAAATATCTTCCCAAATCTTCTATCGAAATACGAAAGGTTTTCCCCGGAATTTGACTGATGCGTGACAGTTAAGGTAAGCGATGATCACGCATGAGAGAGAGTGTCAGATTCCTTGGAACACGCCGCCCAACAAGCGCCGTTTCTGAAGAAACCGTTTCAAATTCACACGCGCCTTTCTGTGCCAGAGAGGAACCGTTTCACATTCGCACACGCGTCCACTACGTCAGTTAAAGAATGGACGTTTCAAATTCACATGCGTTCCCTTTTTACCGCCGTTTGAAATTCAATCCATTAGACTCTCGCCTGAGTCAGCAACCCTTCATCTTATCCAATGATACACCCACGTGGATTAATTTTGACCACGTCTTTATAATTAATCACCGATCTAATGAAAAAACCTGTAATTATTAGAACCAGAATGTTGGAAAATCAAAGATTTTCGTGCTAAGGGTGTAAAAAGAAAAGAAATAAAGCAAATCTTTTTAGGAATAAATGTGATGTCAATAATGACACGAAACAAATGATCCCGGGCACGAATCTCTTCCTTCAAAGTCAAGAGAGACCTTAAAGTGTTAGTGTGGTTTCCCGTTGAATAACGATCAAACACTTATTAAGAAGTGTTGAAAGGCTTCTTTTAATTAGGCTCCTTAGGGTGACTTTAGCTTTGATTCAACAGTCCTAATCTTGAAATAAGATAGAAAGTGAACAAAGTACTTGTGAGACCGGTGTAGTCTGTTGAACAAGTAGGCATGAAATAATTTTAAAGTAGCTGGTAAATATAAAATCTCAAAAAAAAAAAAAAAAACTGGATCCCAAGGGAAGAAATGTTATGGTGTTTAACAATTTCATAGGAATCACACAAAAGAAAAAAAAACTTGAGATTTCATGAGGATACGTCCGTCAATTCATTAGTGAAAACTTGAGCAAATTAATTGTTCACCGTCAATTCAGATTTGGTATTGAATTTTGGGTTTCACTCAGCTCGTAGTGGCACGAAACTAAGATCATAAACACAGTGTTTGAGTAACCATAAACCTCAGTGGTAATTTCTGAGAGTCTCAAGGGTTACATTGATGAAACGAATTTAATGGAGAAATGTAGTGGAGATGATGTAAGAAAGAAAAGTACCTCTGCTATAAAAGTGGGACCTAGCAGAAAACTCTTATCTCATGTGAGAACAGATTTAGGTAGCTCTTGATTAGAATAAATGTGATAGCCTAATTGGGAAGACAAGGTTTGTGTATACCAAGTCATTAAGGCTGTTATTCAGAATCTGATGAGACCTTGGGCACATACAGCAGCATGCTTCTAGGGACACTTAACGAATCCATCACAAATTTCCCCATAAACGAACGAACACACATATAAAAATTAAAGACAAAAACCAAATGAAGAACAAAATATTTTTGGAGTTTTTGATATAAAAAAAATAAATATAAGAAAAATAAGACTAAGAAAGGAAATAAAAGATAAAAAAACTTTGAAAAAGAAAAGAAAAACAAAACAAAAAAACTTTGGAACCGAACCCGAGCGTTCGGTTGGTTTCGGTTGAGAAAAATTTTGAAAAACCGAACCCGAGCGTTCGGTTGGTTTCGGTTTTGAAAAATTTTGAAAAACCGAACCCGAGCGTTCGGTTGGTTTCGGTTTTGAAAAAATTTGAAAAACCAAGGAATTTAGACGTTCAAAAAGGAAATACTTTTGACAATTAGATAAACAACTTTGTACATAAAATTTACAACTAAGAAAACCACCTTTGGAGTGATGAGTGAGTGCAGTTGATTCAACCGAACCCGAACGTTCGGTTTATTTCGCTTCTTACGTTTGAGATTTAGAGGTAGTTTGTGGTACTGATTCTGATTCCATCATACCTAGCCCTTGTAGAATTTTGTTGAATGAGGCTTCAGGAAGAGCTTTGGTAAAGACACCAGCCAGTTGATCAGTGGTTCTAACAAAGTGTACTTCAATGTTTCCATCTTCCACATGATCTTTGATGAAGTGATACCTCAGTGCTATGTGCTTGGTCTTGGAGTGTTGCACTGGGTTATGATAGATCCTAATTGCACTTTTAGAGTCGCAATATAGAGGGATCTTTTTCATATTGAGTCCATAGTCTCTGAGTTGACTCTGGATCCAAATCACTTGAGAGGTACAGGATGCAGTTGCAATATATTCTGCTTCAGCTGTAGACAAAGACACGCACGTTTGTTTCTTCGATTGCCAGCTAACCAACTTCCCGTCAAGGAATTGGCAGCCACCAGTGGTGCTTTTTCTGTCGAGTCCACAACCTCCTAGGTCTGCATCTGAGTAGGCTTGAACGAAAAAGCCTGAGTTGGATGGATACCATAGACCTAAGGAGGTAGTTCGCTTGAGATATCGTAGAATGTTCTTCACTGCAAGCATGTGAGGTTCGCGTGAGTTTGCCTGAAATCTAGCACAGTAACAAACAGAAAATATTATGTCAGGCCTGCTAGCAGTGAGATACATCAGTGAGCCTATCATCTGTCTATAAAGCGTAATATCAACAGCCGGTTTGTCCAGGGATGAGGTGAGCTTGGTGCCGAACGTCATTGGAACTTTGACTTTGGAATCTCCCATCATGCCAAATTTTGCTAGGAGAGTCTTCGTGTAAGCTTCCTGATTAATAAAGATGCCTTCGGGTCCCTGTCTAATATTTAAACCAAGGAAAAAGTTAATAGGACCCATTGAGCTCATTTCAAATTTAGTCTCCATCAGCTTTCTGAAATCAGCCGTTAAGCTGGGATTCGTAGAGCCAAAGATGATATCATCGACGTAAATTTGAACGATCATAAGGTGGTTACCTTCCTTCTTGCGAAAGAAGGTTGGGTCAACCGAACCTTGTTTGAATTTGGACATCTTTAAGAATTTAGTCAGCGTTTCATACCAGGCTCTCGGAGCTTGTTTCAGTCCATACACGACTTTATCCAAAATATAACAATGATTAGGGTACCTTTCATTTACGAAGCCAGGAGGTTGCTCCACATACACAGTTTCTTCGAGTTCACCATTGAGGAATGCACACTTGACGACCATTTGGTAAACCTCAAAGTTTTTGTGGGCAGCATAGGCTAGAAATATTCTTACAGATTCCAGCCTAGCTACAGGAGTGAAAGTCTCTTCATAATCAATCCCTTCCTCCTGACAGTATCCTTTCACGACCAGACGAGCTTTGTTTCGAATTACGTTTCCTTCCTTGTCCATTTTGTTCCTAAAGACCCATTTGAGACCAACAACCGAGGCATTTGGAGGAGTTGGAATAAGTCGCCAAACTTTGTTCCTTTCGAATTCATTCAGTTCGTCTTGCATAGCTTGAACCCAATCGGAGTGATCAAGTGCAGTGTTAACTGTCTTTGGTTCAACTTTTGATACGAATGAGTTAAACATGTAGAATTCGACTTTTGAAAACAAGGAAGTATGTTTTGCCTTGAGTTGTGATCGAGTCAGAACCTTTTCAGATACATCACCAACAACTTGAGAGACAGGATGATATCTGGTCCATTTGGTGAGAGGAGGGTAGTTTGGATCAAAGGTTGGATCGAGTTCAGCGTTTATCATTTCTTCTGGTTCGGACTGGCTTTCATAGTCATAAGACATATCAGCATGCTCCCCCTCGATAGATGAACTTACAGGAATATCTTGAGAATCTTGAGGTACAGTGGTTTCTTGTGGTGCTGAGCTTTCGGGCGTTGATGCACCTTCGGATGGTGAGGCACTTTCGGTTGACGAAGTGCTTTCGGGAGCAGTTGGAGACCTTGGCTCCCCCTCAACTTGTGAGCTTGACTGTGATGATCATGGTGGATTCTCCCCCTCGACTGAAGCATTGGGTGATGGAGGCTCATCAGACCTTAATCCTCCTTCATTCATTCTTCTTGCAGCGTCTTCAACAACTTGCTTCATGTGATCTACCTTATTGTCTGATGCGCCTGCTTCTGAGAGAGTGGCTTTCTCTGGTTCATCAAATAGCTCCATCAACTTCTCGTATAGATTAGCGATCGATGCTATGACTTGGCCGGTTTGAGGGAAGATTTCTCCAGCTGTGTCTTCGTTGGCCTTTAGCTTTTTGACATAGCTATCATCGAAAGTCACGTAATAAGTTTCTTCTATTTTCCTCGAACGCTTGTTTAATACCCTGTACGCTTTAGAAGTGAGAGAATAGCCCAGAAATATCCCTTCGTCGGCTTTGACATCAAACTTGTTTCGGTGTTCTTTGGAATTGAAAATGAAACACCTTGAACCGAACACGTGGAAAAACTTCACATTTGGCTTTCTGTTGTTGATGATCTCATATGGAGTGAGAGTGAAGCGCTTGTTGAAATATGACCTGTTTTGTGTAAAACAAGCAGCAGAAATAGCATCAGGCCAAAGATAAAGAGGTAAAGAAGCGAAACTTAGCATTGTTCGGGCTGCTTCACACAAAGATCGGTTTCGTCTTTCGACAATCCCGTTTTGTTGAGGTGTGTAGGGAGCTGAGAAGTTGTGACTAATTCCCTTTTCTGCCAGGAATTCTTCGAATTCTCTATTTTTGAATTCCAGACCATTGTCGCTCCTGATGTTGCGAACGACCTTCTTCAGCTGTACTTCTATTTGTTTGATGAACACTTTTAGCTTATGAGTTGCTTCAGATTTAAGCTTCAGAAAGAACACCCATGTAAAATGCGAAAAGTCATCAACAATAACAAGAATATATTTGCTACCACCGATGCTTTCGATAGATGATGGACCACATAAATCAATATGAAGTAATTCTAGTGGTTCAACAACTTTAGTGTTTATTATAGATGGATGACTTTGACGACTCTGCTTCCCCATTTCACATGCAGCACACAGATGGTCTCTATCGAACTTGAGCAGTGGAAGACCTCGAACATGACCTCCAGTGACAAGTTTGTTGATGTCCTTAAAGTTAAGATGAGAGAGCCTTCGGTGCCACAGCCAGCTTTCGTCAGATTGCGCTTTTGATAACAAGCAGATAGCTGGGTTTCCTTTGATGGGTTTGAGGTTTAGAGGAAACATTTCACCTTTACGTTCGGATTTGAGAATAACTCTTTTCGTCTTCTTCTCAATTATTTCAGAACCCTCATCGTCGAATGAGACTTTGAGACCGGTACCTCCAACAAGATGAGATACACTGATGAGGTTGTGTTGTAGCCCTTCCACGTATGCAACCTTCCTTATCGTGAAATCACCATTTGTAATCATTCCATAGCCTTTTATGGTGCCGAAGGAATTGTTCCCGAACTTGACGTTTCCACCATTTGAGAGAGACCTGTATTCCCTTAGCTCTTCCTTCCTTCCTGTCATGTGACGCGAGCAGCCACTATCAATGTACCATTCTTCGTCAAACTGCTCGTCACTAATAACCTGCAAAAATTAAGCAGATTTAGGAACCCAAAGCTTCTTGGGTCCACGTGAGCCTTTCACAAGAACAGGAATAGTAAGAGAGATGTCAACTAAATATGTTCTTTTTATTAGAGTTGTTTCATCTTTGTTTTTGATGGTAAAAACTTTAATTTTATTGGGATTTGTTACTGTTGGTTTGGACTCTGGTTTAACTGATGAAACCTTTGATTTTCCTTTCGGTTCAGTTGATGATTGAGGTTTTTGAGAGCGAACATAATGGGATTTTGAACGAGGTGGAGAGGAATTAGAAGAGTTTGAAGAATTAGAAGAGTTAGAATGAGAGAGCTTAGATTGAGATGACTTTTTGACTGGAGACTCTAGGTGACCCTTTTGCTTTTGATCATTAGTGGGACCGACCCTAGAGTTTTGATCTCTTTTGATTTCAGAACCGAACCTTTGCTTTCGGTTGTTGTAGTTCTCTGAACCGAACTTCTGCTTTCGGTTGGAATCATTTTCTGAACCGAACCTTTGCTTTCGGTTGATGTTTTTCTCCGAACCGAACCTCTGCTTTCGGTTGTTGTTGCTCTCTTGTGATTCAACAGGACTCTTCTCTGACTTTAAGTTCCTATCTTGATGTGAGAAATAGGCATTCTGAGATTGCCAAAACTGCTTTCTTTCAGAGAGATTCTTCTTGTATCTCTGATTCGTTTGACGTTTTTGATCTCTCATCTGCTTTGGTTGATGATGGATGTTAGCATTCGGTTTCTGTTTTTCTTTAGCAGGTTCACTCTAAACTGATGAGGTTTCACTAGGGGATGTGACTTCTTTTGCAGGAATTTCTTTCTCCTGAGGAATATCTTTCGTACCACTAGTACTTGGCACATCGAAGCTGTCAGGTTTATTCAAAGGTTCTGGCACATATCTGCCTTTGCTTTTCCATGAAGTTCTTTCAGACAAACCTACAGTTTCATCAGCATTGTCAATGGGAGCTGACCAGAAGAATTCGTCACAGCCATCAGCATTGTCTTCGTTTACAATAGCTGTGAGTTCGGCAGTCTGATGTTCGGTTATGCCTGTGACCTTGTACACCTAATTTGGAGTGGTTCTAACTTTCTTATATACTACTGCCTTCTCTGCAAGAATCGGGGACTTTTGTTGGGACATATGAGCGAACTCCACTGAATTTTCTGAAATTAGATTCTTGTGGTTTTCATGTTCGCTTTTTACAAATTCTGAACAGTCAACCGTGTCCTCTACAAAAATTTCACTCATATTATCGTCCTCATTAAGCTCAGATGCATTTTCAACATCAATTTTATTTTCTGATCTCAAGTTGGCGTTTAAAGAGTCAAATTTTTGTATGGTTTCGGTTCTCAGTTTCAGTTTATCATTTTCATCCAAAAGGTTTTTAAGCATGTCCTTATGGTCCTTGGACTTAATAAAAGATTCAATTTTGTCCAGTCCATACATGTACGTCGGATTAACGTCCTCATATGAAATAACACTCTCACAATTATACGCTTCAACATCAATTTCATCCTCCTTAAACTGAAGGAAGGGTAAAATCACGCGATGAATCTTTTGTCCTATTTCACAATCCAAATGAAGCTGAGTAATATTAGTGTAAAGACGTTTGGCAATCAAACAAAAAACATTTCGCTGTTTCAAAAGCTTTAAATTGTCTCTTTGTAAATAAATGTTTTCATCTTTTGTTTTGATTAATTCCGACTCCTTCAGTTCGATCCACAAGCGCCGTTCCTCACTCTTCGAAGACACCCTGCTTAATTGGTCAGTTAGGTTAGAATTGGTGACTCGAGTTTGAGTTAGACTACTATCTAGATGAGAGATTCTTGAATTAACACTTTTTAGTTCTTTTTCATATGAGCTTTGTGGAACTTTAAATGAGACAAAGATGGATTGTACCTTCTTGATTAGTTCGTCAAGTTCGTTGAACTGCATGCTGAGCGGTTTGGCTGTAAAGCACAAATCCGGTTGCTCCTTCGGTTCATTATTCCCACCATCAGTGTTATATCGCCTCATCTGAGATATGTCGGACACCATCAAGCATCTTCCTCCACTGCTCTCTGCTTTAGCCACATAAGCCTTTCCATGAGAAGGCTTCCTCACTTCATCATCTTCAGAGTCGGTTGACCAAACCTCTACGCCACCGAACTCATCATCAGCAACCGAACCCTGCACAATTAGAGCATTCATAGAAGGGTTAGTGGTAGATTTCTTCTTCCTAATTTCATCCAGATTTTTCTGCAACAAAGCTTCTTCACCTTTTTCCTCATCCTTCTCTGCCATCTTTTTGAGGACACAATCCTTTGCATAGTGGTTCTTTCCTCCACAATAGTAGCAGCTTACTCCAGAATCACCCTCAGCTTTTGGTTCCTTCTTTGATTCTTCAGCCTTCGATTCATCTTTAACCTTTTCAGAACTGTAATTTACCTGCCAATTTCGGTTTTTGTTAGTGGGGAATTTCTTTTTGATGAACCTCTTGGGGTTTGACACCATCATTGCATAATCCTCAGAAATGAGGTCATAGTCATCCAAGTTGAGGTCATCGTCCTCCATCACTGCTTTGCTTTTGGACAGGAGGGCCAACGAACCTAGGCTTGAAACCACATTCTGCTCCTGCAACACGATCTTCTCCTGAGATTTCAAGATGCCCACCAGTTTCGCCAAAGAGTAGGATTTAAATTGCTCGTGCGCTTTAACTGTGGACACAACTGCTCTCCACTCGGATTTGAGACCGTTCAAAAATGTAACCTTCTGCTCAATAAGCTTCCTTTCGATGTCATGTTTGATCATCTTGCTAAGAAGATGATTGAAGCGATCGAACGTTTGGGTCACAGTTTCTTCGGCTCCTTGCTTGAATTCACCAAACTCATACAAGAGTAAGGTTTGAATGGAGTGTTCAAGATCTTCATCTGTGGAGTACAATTCACGTAGCCTGTCCCATATCTCTTTTGCCATCGTGCATGAACTCACCAGCCTAAAAGTATCGGAATGAAGGGCGAATCTGATCAATCTTAACGCCTTGATATTGCACTGGAATTTATCTTTTTCATCTTGTGCAATATCTTTAACATCTTTCAGAAGATCGTTATACTCCTTTTGAGTTTTAATAATCCTTGAAGTTGCAGAATGAGAAAACGGTCCAGAAATAATTGCTTCCCAGATGAGGTATCCATTATCCTCAAAACCTATAACATAATCTTCAAAGTGATGCGCCCAGACTTCATAATCATGGGTGTATAGGATGGGAATCTTCGTTGTTGATCCAATGTTGTTCGAAATATTGATGGGATTCGATTGCGACTCGTCCATAATGATCGAATAACCTGTTCAAAGATCAAACTTGTAATAAATCAAATTAGGGCAAAACAATAAATATCGAGATACGTCAATAATGAGATGACGGCTCAATAAATATCAGTAATTGCGGAATAACCCTAATCGAAACCTTTTTCACAGAAAAGAAGTGTATCGATTACACAGCCTCCTGCTCTGATACCAATTGATAAGTTAATAACTAACTTGAAGATCGATTAGATCTATAAAACAGGTAAAGAAATAAAACAAGTAAACAGCAAGAACACAATAATGGATCAAACGATGTCGAATGATTAATAAACAATCCTCAGAAGAGCTCAATAAAGAACTTCTACTGTAGAGGATTAGCGTTTACAAGAACGATGAAATAAATCTGTAAAGCTATCAATCGTTACTATAAAATTGTTAACATAACATGCATGCAAGCACATTATTATATACTAAACCCTATAAGCTCATGGTTGGACAGGCCCAAACCGGAGTACAAAACTTGGACTATAAACCGAGCCCAATGACGCAATACAAAATAAAGCTACGCTACCCAACAATATCACAGGTGTTGATATGAAGTCACATTACATTTAGAGATTTAAATAGATGTAGATCACTAGTGTAAATAAATGTAAGTTCCGTTTATGCTTATGTTCCTGTATTGACAATGACATCCCAAACGTTTTAAAATAAATAAAATACGTTTCTCTGAAAATGTTTTGATAATGTATTTATCATGTTTTTTCTGGGGACAAATTCCACAACATTTTTTATTAAAAGAAGTACTCTGATTTTTATAAAGCATAAACAAAATTGATCTTTTCTGGCCGTGAAAAATGGGGATGTCACAGACCGGGTATATAACCCATCACCCTTACGGCAAACCCTAACCCTAAATGGAGGAACAACCGTCACATCCCCCTTATGCCTCCCTCACCGGCCGCCACCCTACCCCTTTGCTTCTCCGACCATCGAGCCACCCCTGTGCCACTCTACTGAAGACGTGAACTACCGTGACCCTCCAGCCGCCATCTTGGTGAGGTGATCGCCACCTGGTCGCTGCTACTTCTGCGTCATGGAGCCTCCTAGTGCCGCTGCCATCCTCCTCCGTCGCTGCTGCTTCACTTCATCTTTT
This sequence comes from Lactuca sativa, assembly GCF_002870075.4. Lineage (NCBI taxonomy): Eukaryota > Viridiplantae > Streptophyta > Magnoliopsida > Asterales > Asteraceae > Lactuca > Lactuca sativa. Next base: position 15,730,770 of record NC_056625.2, on the reverse strand, counting down.
ATTCTCCCTCAGTTCACCGAAGCGCCACCACCACAGTCGTAGCTTCTCTCTGCCGCCTCCGTTCTCCATGTTCGTTGACGACCAATTGTCGCCGCTTTTGTGTTCGTCGACGACAACCATCAAGCTGCCGCCGCCAACCACCGTTGGACTTATAGGGACCCGCTTATTGGGTCATTGGAATGGAATTGTGAATTACGCCCGATCACACCATGTGATTTATCTAATAGAGTGATGGGCTTAATGGATTAAGTCCTTAATGAGTTAAGTAAGAAACACTTAACCCTAATCGTCATTTTATGTGAAAACCCTAATTTCACTTGGGCCTTGAGTTGGGCCTTTCTATTGGGCTTTAGTGATTAGGATATTGATGGGCCATCCAAGAACAATCATATGGACTAGAATAATTTAATGGTCTTTAGGGTAAGGCCCATGTGAGGGTTTGGGCCCAATTTGGAAAATTAGTCCATAGATGGGCCATAATTGGGCCTTTATGATTATGAGATATTAGGCCATTAGAAATGCCAAATGTTTGGACTATACTAAATGGTTGGGCCTTAGAATAAGACCATGTAAAGGTTTGGGCCCAATTTGGAAAATTGGGCCATATGTTGGGGTTTGATTCATAGTTTGACTTTTAGGCATTTGGATTGGGCCTTGAGTTGAAATCAAGCTAACGTGGGGGTAAAGTAGTCTTTTACCCCAAGCATGGACTTATAGTTATGTGTTAGAACCCAATTATTAATTGGGTAATGTTTTGATGTTGACAGTTCGACAATCTGTCATCCAGCAGTCTGGGTTTTCGTCTGCGGGACTTCAGCAGTGCGAGGTGAGTTACCTTCCAGTAGAAGTGGGTCTAAGGCCACAATGTAGACCCACTAGTAGGAGTTGTTTGTTAAATAATTGTTTCTATGATAATTGTCTGGTTAGCCACTATTTGATATGTTTTATGTGCTAGCATGATATGACATTATGTGATAGTGGTAGTAGGGGAATAGTCCCCGGTTACCGGTCGATAAGGCCAAAGGGATATTCTAGTAACCAGATATGCTAGACAGTATGTTTATTTTATGTTATGTTATTATATGGTAGCGGTGGGCGTGAAATAGTCCCCGTAACTGGTTGAGATACACCGTAGGGTAGGTCAGGCACCCAGATATGCCTGACAGGGTAGGCCGGGCACCCAGATATGCCCGACAGTATGTGATTTGTATGGTATGTGGTATGATAGGGGAACTCACTAAGCTTCGTGCTTACAGTTTTCTGTTTTGGTTTCAGGTACTTCGTTTTCAAAGGAAAGGAGTCGGCTCGATCGCAGCGTATCACACTATGATTTTCCGCACATGAGATCTTTGGTATTACACTCTGATATTATTTTATGATAACATTTTTTTGTTACAGACGCTTTGGTCTTGACATGTGATGTTATTATGAATGTTTTTATGCTGTTGGTTTTATAATAGCTTAATTAAAAACGAAAATTTTGGTCTTGAATTTTGAGATGTTACACGAACAAACTTCCAAGTCATCATCTGACTCCCGAAAGAAACCATGGTTAAATAGAAAGATGCTGTCGACCCTAAGATCGAAGCCAAAAATACCCTTAAGAAAGAAATTAGGTCAAGGCAAGATTCCAGATTCATTAAACGATCCGCAAAGAAAGTATCTCAGACAATTAGCCCAACCACTAGGAACCACAATACCTTTGCGCCTGTTAAGATTCTTAAAAGGTCATCCAATCTTCCTAGTTTGGTTGTTCAAAACAAGTCTGTCAGTCCTAATCTGAAGAAGGTTACTGTTGATACTCATCCTGTAATAACTGATTCTCCTGGACATTTTCTTATGTATTTATTGGAAAATTTGATGGTACTATTTTCAACCCACAACGATTTCCGAAATCAAATGTACCATCAAAATCAGAAAGGAAAGAACGAGTTAGTAAGAACACTATTGTTAAAAAAATCCTCAAAAGATTCAAAACAAAAATTTGAATAGAAAATTAAAAAGGTTGAAAATACTTCTGTAAGTTTTGACAACACAGTGATTCCTACATCTCAGAAAACTGTTGGTCAGAGAAAAGCAGTGTCCAAACCACCTTTGGTTTAATATGATTTCTGGATTAATGAAAAGACCCTGACATTTTGCTTCTTTCCCAAAGGTTCTCAGAACATACCCTCCGAGACACCCGTTGTTCCAAAGTCACAGTTGAAGTCCAAAGCTCGTGCCAAAGTCCCTAAACCTAAATCAGAGCCTAAAAACTCCAAAACTCACTGATTTTGCAGGCACTCTGTGCTTCGGAACAGGATACAATATGGTATATTGATAGTGCTTGTTTCATGCACATGACGGGGCAGAAAGACTTTCTGCATGATCTCAAGCTCGCTCCAAACGCTGGATATTGTTTACATTTCATGCATTTTGGGTGGTTAGGGTTTACTTAGGAATTAAAAATCCCAAAATTGGTTGAATTGGTTAGTATTTTCAGTTTGCATGACCTTAGATTAGTAGAACAAACAAACCCCAAGTATGATTTTTACTGGATTTGGACTATAAATTGTTCGATCCAGAATCACGTCCCGACTGCGTTTCACGACGTGGAACGTTATTCCACATCGTGAATTCTGGGCGACCAGGTTTCCTGCTTGCTTTTTAATAAACTGTTTTGGATGTTTTGTTTTTGTTTTGTTTGTTTGTAGTCATTGCAGGCAAATGGCTCCTAGAAGGGTAGTCCAGCAGGAGGATAACCCGATTAATGTAGCTAGCATTCACCCGTTGTATCGTTTTCCATAAAATTTATCTCAGGCTTTGTTGACAACTTATGAAAACCGGTTGGGATGGATTTATAACCTCGAGTTTGCAATAGCACCCATTATGGATTGGAGATGGCTACGAGGTGTGGTCATAGTCTTGGAATTGGAGCGATATTGGACAAAGGTGTATGAAGGAGATGGTTTTTCATTTACGTGTCATGGATGGAGAAATCTTTTCGCTATTCAAGAGCCCATCTATCGAGAATTATCGGTAGAGTTTTTCGCTACCGTAAGATTTGAGGAAAGGACTATGGATTTTGATTACAATCGGGCACTTGTTTTCCGGTTGGGTGGAGTTTATCGCGAGTGCAGTCTTCGCGAGTTCGCAAGGCGCATGGGCTTATACACGGAGGTGGAAATTCAATCCCCATTTTTTGTGCCATTCTTGCTTGGATGTGTTTGGGATTTTACACCCGGAACTTTAGATTCCCAATTTCGGAGGACTATCTCCAATCACAAGTATGTTTCTCGTGATGCTAGTGAGGCACAAATTTGAAGTCTTGTTCATCGATTCCTTCATCGCCTTGTCATTTTTTCTATCAATCACAAGCATCATGGCGATAAGGTTTCCGTCCAGAATTTGTTTTACTTGTGGAGTATCATCACGCTAGGGGTTTGGTCTGATCTTCCCTACATGCTTGCACGATTTTTGGGAAAAAAGGCGTCCGATTCTAGGCAAGTGAGTCCGATCACGGGTGGACATTTAGTCACCCGCCTTGCCCGGTCTTACGACATTTTGACTCCTAATTTTCTTCGGAACCTTACTCATTTCCCGGACAATGAATTGACAATTTAAGTGTTGGGTATTATGAGGGTGGTGGTGAATGTTGGGGGCGGTTATGTGATACCCCCGGAGGATGTTGAGCAACAAATGGAGCAACCCGAGCAACAACCTCCACCGAGGCCCAGAAGGCGGAATGTTAGCTCCTGGGGAGACGTGGAGAGAGATCGTCAAGCAGCGCAACAATATGAGGGTGGAGTACCCACCGACCCGTTTCAAAGTCGGGTTGGTTCTTATTTGGATAATCTTCGCGGTTGGATGACTTATAACACCCAACTTCTTGAAACCATGTTTTCTCATATGAGTGTGGTTCGACCACCTTCCATGCCACCACAATGCCCATACATACCTACATGGTAGGAGCTATGGATACCAAGGGGTCATGGAGAGGGACCAAGTGGAGCACGAGGCGAAGAAGATGATGATTATTACTTGTTTATTTTATTTTGGTTTTAATTTGTGTGGTTTTTGAATTGTTTGGTTTGTAAGACTTATTAAGCTATTATGTTACTCTTCTATTTCTTTTGGTTGTTTAAATTTCAGATTTGCTTAAGGAGTCATGGAAAGGAAGTCGGGACTTATGAGTGTTTACGTTTAGCCAAGGGTAATTTAGAGTTTCAAGTCAAGAGTCGAGACCCACAATTAGAAATAAGTGTGGGGTGCGTCTAGAGAGAGTAGAGTTATAAAAGAGTCTTAAAATCTTCCATTAGAGCGTCTTATTTCCTTAAGATGCTGGTAACAAGTCCAAGTTGAAAGAAGAAGTGGAGGATTTTATTTCCTGACTACCTAGCTTTCACGACGTGGCACACTAATTCACGTCGTGAATCAAAAGTCATGGATTATCAGAATATGTTTTAAGCGACATCATGATGTGTTCCTTACTTTCACGACATGATTCTTAATTTTTCACAACATTGAAGTCCATTGGCGTATTTTACTTTATGGTTCACTGCGTTTATTCTTGAGATCATTATGAAGAGTATTATGGCTCGTTTTCTTTACCGTACAATGTGGCATATGCTTTCCCATATTATTATTTACACCTTGGAGATTTGCACCACCTTTATTGAAGGTTGAAGTTTCGATTTCGTATTTTGTTGGCACTTTATATATTTCGCGAGTTCAAGCTCCAAGTTCCGATTTAGAAGAAGTCCATGTTCGAGATGCACATTTCATCCGCACGACTAGAGTTCGATCTCGCCACTTCTATCCCAGGGGAGTCTGTTCCTTTTTCTCCCTTTTATTTTATGCATACAATGAGGGCATTGTATGTAATAAGTGTGGGGTAGGGGGTCGAAAAAGTAAATATTGCTAGAAAATTAGTAAATTTAAAAATTTTAGAAATAGATTTTAAATAATAATCTAAATAAATAATAAAAATTCTAGTAATAATGAAAACCTAAACTTAAGTTGCTAGCGTTGTGTGGGATGATCCGAAGAGAACTCAAATGTTTAGTTGAGCCAATACATGTTATAATGCATTTGTGGTCTCCTTTATTCTAGTGAAATCATGAGACAAAAACACAACCTCGCTTAGTTTGAAGAATGCGATATGTTTAGCAGCCTGTACTTGAAATGTATCCAGGAAAACTAATATCTCTAACTAATAAGGGTTGAAGTTAAGTGCCTATGCTTAAGCATGTAGGTTTTGAGTAAGAGAAAAAAGTGAGTACATGTAAAAAAAGAGAGAGAAATTACCAAAAAGTGAAAAATTGAAGAATTTTTGGAGCTATAGAAGTATCAAAGTTTGAAGATCAAAGATCAAAAATTCAGAAGAAATTAAAAGTTGAAGATACCAATAATTACACAAGAAGGTGGTGAATTCGAAGAAATCAAATATCAAATATCAACGAAATGAAGAATTCAAGAGCTTCATATTGTGGTATCTTAAAGTTGTAATTCTCTAGTTTATGTATGCTTGGGTAGCTTTACAAAAATACCTTGAGGTTAGAAAGTTTTATGTGGATGGATTCGGAGGGATGCATGAAATGAGCATTGTTCAAAAGAAGTGGGCACGTGTTTATGAGGATTGTTAGTATTTAGAATTGAGGGGGGTTACTTAGGAAATTTTTTAGATACAAATGCAAGCGTTGAGGTCTTGGCATAATGGCTGAGTTTGAGTCGGATTGTCCTATGTGATGTTGGTAATGAAAGTTTGTATTAAAAAATGGTTAAATTTGCTTGAGGGCAAGCAAAGAATATGTGTGGGGTATTTTGATATTGCCATATTTATACATATTTTAGGCAATATATATTTACATTTTTGTTAATAATTGGTTATTTATATAGAATATTGATACTTATAAGCTTAAATTATATTTTGCAACCAAATTGAAGTATTTTTGAAGAAAGGGACCAAAAATGACAAAACATGGAACTTTGGAGACTTGGAGTACAAAAGTAGAAGAAACCCACGAATTCAGATCAAATCACGACGTGAACTAGAAGGCCACGATGTGACATGAGTATTCTGGAAGATCAGTATTCGCAAAGTAAAATCCTCGCCCGATAAGGATTCCTCTGAAGTCACGACATGAAGATGTCTTTCACGACGTGAAACACATAATTTTGAGATTAATATAAAAACCGGAGATCATTACGACTTGAGAGACTTTTAGGCTGCCTTGGAGGGTTCCTGGAGACGAATTAGAGAAGAAGAAAAGTTCTAGAATTGGTTTTCAACACCAAGGAAGAAGTTCATAAATTTATTCATATTTTGGTACATTTTAACATGCTTTTAATTATAGATTTTGTTTGTTTAGTTGCTAGTATGTCCAGCTAAATCTAGTTGCTTCTGTTAGCTAGATGAAGTTGGAACTCATGGTGTATTTACTTTAGCTTTGATTTACTAGTTGGTTAAGACTTGTGTTGGATTGATTTTACCTAGCATGTTTGTTTGATAGTTGATTGCTTTAAATTCTTATTCTATGTAGTTAATGAATATGAAGTTACATGAATTTAAATACCTAATAATTCAACACTAGTTTATTAGAGCTAAGATCAAACGAATCTTAGTTAAGCAATTGAATTATTAAAATTAAGCCGTGCTAGAGAACTCATTATTATGACCATAATGTGTGTTTATCAAATCAATCTTACATAGCTCAAATTTCATTTAATAATCTATTATGTGTTAACTATTGTGTGACCATGCATAGATTTACATGAATTGATTAATGTTAGTAGATTTAGAACTAAATTGCTAATACTATCTTAATTGGTAACCAACAGTAATTGTCATAGCTAATTATTACCTATTGAGTGAAAGTGGATTCTAACTAACAGAAGTGTTTGTTTATTGATTGAATTTGTGTTAAAGAATTAAGTTCATCTAATCTTGCAAAATTAGATAAAACCATTTCCTTTTATGATAATTAGGTTAGTTTAGTAGTAAGTAGATTAATTAGTCAATATCATTCCCTGTGATTGACACCCGACTTACCCAAGGCTATACTATAGTCTGACTAGGTACATTGCCTAGGTGCAAGTAGTTAGTTAAGGTAGTTAGGTTATAAATTTAAAATTAGGTGTAACCATTTGCACACATCACATAATCCGATTCAAACTATGGAGGTCTTCAACTGGATAGAAAAAGCAATTTTTGGGTGGACTATTGGTTAGCTCGTCATCTAAGATACATAACTGCATTGCTCTCTCAACAGCCGAAGCGGAATACATTTCTGTTGCTAGTCGCACTTCTCAAGTTCTTTAGACGAAATCTCAGCTTTTGGACTATGGTTATCGATTTCAACAAATTCCAATCTATTGTGATTCTCAAAATGCTATTGAGATTTCTCATAATCCAATTTATCACTCCATGACGAAGCACACCGATATTCGGTACCATTTCATTGAAGGTCATATTTTAAAAGGAAAAATTGAACTTATTTTTGTTCCATCTGACGATGAAATTGTTGATGTCATTACTAAGGCATTAGAGGAAACCAAATTCAACGGGATTCTGAACAAAATGGGTATGATGATGTCTGATCCTCAATTCTTCCAAGAGGCTTGTACTCTTTGATGGAAAGATCAGGAAGTGAAATAATTCCGAAGCCAAAGTCTTTTTCATCTCAAAATAAATAGGATCATTTTACATGTCTTTTTGTCTAACCTCTTTTTCTAATTTTAAGTTGTACAACTTTCCTCATCTCTTGAAGATTATGAAAAATATAGTTACATTGGTATGTTTGTATTTACCTCTCCTCGGAATCTATCTCAAATGAAGTATTATGAAGTTCATCTCTGAATTCAAGTTTGATACGGTAATGAGCATTCACCTCTTACCACTGTCTGTGTTTTGATCGTTCATGTATCGGAATCTCAAATCTGTTTAAAATTGTCCTCTAAGATCTTCATCCATTTTACCTCTGATATTCAGTCTAAGATTGTGTCATCTTGAACTCTATATCATGTACTAGTAATGTGTTCATATCTTCTTCGAAGTATCTTATGACATCTCATCTCGGAATTTTCGTATTCCGAGATCCTCTGTTTGCAAAGAAGTTCAAAGGTTTTCATTAAAGTTTTTTTTTTCAAAATGTTTTTCTTAATTGAATTAATGGTTATTTTTTTAATGATTATCCTTAACTCCTTTATAAATGTGCGTCTTGCACACGTCTCGATAAAGTGCACGTCAACTCAAACTGAAACGACGGTTTTCTCCTTCCGCACGTATGTACATCCCATATTTCATCCTTGCAGTTTATAAGCATGCTAATTTTGGAAACACATTTAATGCGATTCATTTGCCAATTGTGTGTCATCATTACACTTTTTCTAACCCGACCGAAAGTCCAACCTATAAAAGGTTTTCAAACTCCAACTGTTCATTTTTTACGCCTTTATCCATCTTCTTCTCCAAAATTCTCTTTGCAACTGTTCTTCAAGCTTTCATACCTGCAACAGTGGCTTCCATTCAAAACATCCCTAAAACCTCAAATCCTGTTAAAAAGAAGAAATCATCAAAGGGTCCAACCTCATCTTCATCCACATAACCAATCCTACGTGAAACAACCCAACTATTTTCACTCGATCCTATGGATTACGTTGAATCTATTCGAGTGATAATCGAGTTTATCTCACATCACCCCATTGCCATTCCAATCACCAAAATCCCAAACCCTCAACTCCTTCTACGCATTCTTCACATAGCCTTCGAGAGAATCAAAATTCAATACGGTGTTCTGGAGACAAAAATCATTGGAGATAGAATCGTTCGTGTTTCCAAGCGATCCTTTCTCAGAGCAATTAGGATTCCTGAAAATCCCAAGAGTTTTCAAGTGCAGAACCCTCCTGAATGAAATTTTGTACACTTAGGAGTTCAAGGCAAAGAAATTCAAGAAATCGGCGGTTCCTGGACTTTGGACCGTGTTGATGCACCTCATTATTCGAGGTATTTTAGGAAAACATGGCAGAAAAGACACAATGAGAAAATATTGGTTATACGTCATCTACAACATTTATTCAAAAAGGAAAAATGCAGTCGACTTGACCGAGGTCTTATGGCAAGACTTTCGCACGTTTGCCATCAATAGAAAGACAAACGAGATTTCTAGTTCGAGGTTACGGGCTCTTACACTACAACAACTCTACATGGAAAGACAAGAGCCAATCCTTATCAACACAGAACGAAAAGTGGTATTTCTCTCATTTAAATCTATTAAGATGTATAGACTTCCGAACCAGTCCACTTTCGGACCTATTTGTAGGTTGCCACAAAATATTTTGGCTGTTCTTCCATCTAATTCACAATTTCTAAAACATAATTTGGAGACCTCGACTGTGTTTGTCCCAACACAGTCTACCCTGGTCTCGGATGAACCTCAACCCTCAGATGTGAACAAACTAACCAAAAAGAAAAAGATGGCTACACGAAAAACCTCTCATTCCAAAGCTCCTGCAAAAAAGAGATCTAAAGTCAACGGTTCCTCTCAGAAGGAATCACACTTTACCATTTCGACTGAATCTGGTCATCTGATTACCCCACCTGGCCACTCTTCCAAAGTACCCTCAGGAGCTTCAATATCACAAGCACACACTTACGGGGAGTCTCCACATAATCCACCCCTATCTTCCCAAGAAGATGGTGTAGGTGTTGGAAAAAGTTCCTTACAGCCTCCTGGAACAAACCCATGTGTCACTTCACATATTCCTTTTCTTTCTACACAAGCACATTCTGGGTCCCGTGCCTCGGATTGTAGGCTCTCAGAAGTTGGAGTTGCCCTTCTAACTTCTAGAGCCTCACCTGGTCTGATACCTGGTCCAGGTGAAGGACGACCAGGTTGTGCTGACACTAAGTGGAATGACTTTGTTAACAGGGCTCATATGAGACATCCAGAGCTAACTCGAGCTCAAGTTGAATCCACTCTCATCTCCATGATAAAATGGGCCATTTAGAGCAACTTGCCATTCGTTTCTCCCACAGAAGAAGAAACAGACCAAGAGTTTGCCACATGAGAAGATCATGCCACGACAATCATCTTGAATGGTTCTCCCAAGTCTCCATTTACTAATGCCTTACAACGACCCTCGGATGAAGAACACTCAATGGAGTGCACGTTTGATGATGATAGTGCTTCCGTTCGCACTTTCCATTCTTTTCCTCATTCAAGTCATTCCAAAAGCCTTCTTCTTCAAATCATGTATATGATTTCACACTGTTATCCTCCTCCTCGGAATATGTAGATGAAGAAATCTAGATTGATAACGTCCAAGTAACTCAAGGAGGTGAAACATAAACAAATCCTCCTCAAGGAAATCCAACAGAAAATCATCCATATCCTTCCGAACCTCAAGGAAATAAAGGTGGTAATGATGGTAAGTATGAGAGTTCTACCTAGGACACTGGATCATCAGATGAAAATATTGTTGATCCATTTGCCCTCCTGGAAACTCTGAGACAATGCAACAATAGTTGTCTCCAAGGTTGACTCACTTGATAAATCTGTGGCAATTAGACTCCAAACTTGATCAAAAAGTCTCCGGTCTCGACTCAAAGCTTGATGTCATTCTCAAGTCTCTCTCCGAGATTAAGCAAACTGAGCCCTCAGAAGCTAAAAGAGCAGATCAACTTGATTAGTTCATATCTCTATGATTCAAGCACAACTTGGAAGAAGGAGGACAAAAGTACAACGACAACTTGGATCACCACATCTCCATCACCACCATCATGCTGAAGATCTATGATGACATGATCAAACTAACAAATGAACTGATCCAGTAAGCACATGTCCTTCATGAGAAACAAATCCAGAGGTTAGAGAAAGAAATCAGAAACAAGGACGAACTCAACCTCATCACGCAATAAGTCCTAATCTCCGAACTTGTTGGAACATCATTGACGCTCCAAATAACAAGTTCGACAAAATGCTCTCCATCCTTGCCTCTTTGTTCGATCATTTGAAAGCCCAAGCCCCCACTGCCAAAGCATACGATACTCTCTCCAAGCAAATCAATATGAGACTTCAGAGAGTATTTGAGTGATTATCCGAAGTCAAATCCATTGCTAGACTTTCCTCGGATGTTGCGCCTCCGAAACAAGAGGGGAGAAGGACTTAGTCAAAAGGGTTGATCCATTCAATGGAAACCTGCCTTGGAGTTCACTCTCCAAGATGAATCAGATGATGATGTTTTACAGGTTGAATCCATGAACCCTCCAACAAAAGATGATGATGAAGAAGAAGATGATGACTTAATCACAAATGCTATTGTAAGACTTCAAGCTCCTCAAAAATATCCGACTAAGGTTCTACCGGAGGAAGAAAGAAGGATATGGTCCGCTATCACATGGCCATCATCCTTGGTAGACGTACTTCAAATAAGTCGTGAAATGGATAAAATCAAGATGAAGCTCACCATTGATGCATTCAAAGCTACTCAGTCTATGCTGCCTCATACCCTTTCTCTAAGAATAGTCCTAATTGATGAAGGTTCTACTACTCGGAAACCAGACGATATTCCAGAAGAGCCTCTGATCACTCCTCCTCCAAAGTTCACTATCTCTGAAACCATTCAGCAAGTCATTTCTTACTTGAACAAAATGCATCAAGACAAAGGGAAGAATATTGCCTCGGAACCAAGCCGCCCTCAAAGGACCTTCAGAAAGTCTGAAGGGTGGTCTCAATATCAGATTGATCATGCACTTGAAGAAGGCATCCAGATCCAAGCGTTGAAAGATAATCCAAATCCGATGTTGGGCATATCCCCACTCTTTCGAGAAGGGATAATTCATGATCAGGATATAATTCCCTTCGTGTACTTTGATCTACTCACGTAAGACTTCGACCAGATCGATCTCCTAATCTCTCCCTTCGGAAAGTACTACGTTAAGTATGCTCCACTTTATCTTAATGATGATCCTCAAACCATCATCAGAACTGAGCGAGAGAGGTTGAAGACATTCTACTACATTAACGCATGTCCTAAAAAAATAGTGTGGTCTTAGAAGAAAATAAAAAAGATTGTTGAGTATGGAGACAAGGTTCAAAGCAAGTTCGATATGAATTGCATGCTGTACATATATCACATTTCTCGAAACAAATAAGCCACCATCACCATCATAGATGTAGATTTTCCATCTATCAACCCAAACGATATTCTCACTATTGCTGCTCATTTCCGAATTCGTCAAACTGATCAATTGATCATCGGAGCATATAATGCTGCAATTAACTTCTTGAAGGATTATGTAGTCGAATTCTATAGATCCGACATTGAGTTTTCACACTTGTTTGGAACTAAAAAAGTGTTGGCGAAATTTTCATGTCAACTTCCTGAAGCCCAAATTCTAGCAGAAGGTCTGATTGAAGTACCAGAACTCGGATACGTCTATCTTAGAAAGAAGACCAACTAGAAAGAATTCTTCCAAGTCTTGGATAAGAACCTCGTTCCTTCAACGATTCTCCAAAAGTTCATCGTCAATGCTGCCAAGAGTGATGCTAGGGGGCATGTGAACAATAAGTTTATCAATCATCTTAAGTGGTATGTGGAAGTCCGAAGTGGGATCTGTTGGGTTTTGAGCAATCTAACACTTCCTAAGTGTGAATGCAACCCTAATAAACCTTGGATCTATGTTTGTCTAAATACATGCAAAATAATAATTTTCCATGGTTCATAACCTATCTAACATGGCATGGGGTACTTTTAAACATAAAAGAATTAGATGAGATTACATACCTTTTTGATGAGCTTGATTCTTAAGGAGTTTGAGGGCCAAGCACCAATAGTGTGAATGCCTCAAATGGAATCACAAATAACCACAAACACTTGGAAAACTTTGAGAGAGTGTACACACACTTGTAACTTTCGGCCACACACAAAACACACACACTAGTGTCACTAGTGGCTATTTCATGCAACATAAGCATGCTTATATAGTGTACATGATTAGGGTGAAACCCTAATAACCCATGTCTTTTCCTTTCCAAGGATCCATGGGTTAAAAGCTCCATGGATCATCCATGGACTTCCATATAAGCCTAGCCCATTAACAAATGAGTGTTAGCCCACACTATATAATACCAATAGCCCACAATCTAATTAGTCTTCCTTTTAATCTCTAAATTAATTCATAATTAATTTAAGACTAAGACTAATTAAATAACATGACTTCATATTAATATATTATAACTTATAATATATTAATAAACATATGTGTATAACTCTCATAAAATTATCCATAAATAGTTTGGATGAAATGCAACCCAAATGGACCATGTCGGGTCGGGTCAAGTATATACCAAATAAGTTATGGACTTAGACACCTTATCCAACAGACTCCCACTTGGATAAGTCTAATAACTCTATTTGCCTATATAACTTTAGGAACCAACCAGCAATCGTAGCTCTCGAAAACTCTGTTGAACTATGAAGCGCCATTTTAGATAAGTGATCGTATAATCCTCTGTTCTCATGATATCAGCCGGACAAATTCATGGAACAACGTCGTACTTATTGTCCAGCAGTTTGTTTCCCGATTTTCGATTTGTTTGACAAAGAACTTAATCGAACACATCAATTTAGTTCTGACCGGCCGGTACATAGGTCACAACAAAATTATCGAGGGGCCCAGATATCGCTTCTATTTCTAAAAGGAACAGATAAACTTCGACTCATATGCTTGTTCTACTACTTGTTGAATTGTACACAAAGGCACGTTTTATAACATCAAGTTACTGATGCGTTTATGTGCAATCAATGCACAACCAACTCATAGGTAACAACTCATATATCTAGGTTTGAAGATTTATATGATATTACCATCTCACGATCACTCGAGATAAATTCCATGAAGTGATACAAGTGAGCGTGGGTTTAATCCAATACTCCTAACTTATGATCACTCATGAATGTTGTAGCAACCACTGCTATGACTAAACCTATTTAGCCATCTACAAACTCGATTCATGACAGTCTTGATTCATACCTACTTCCAACATATGAATGACTGTGGAGTGTTTAAATAACTTAGTCATTTCGAAAGAATAACCTAGCTATTTTGGAAGTCAAAACATGCAAAGTGAAACACAATAATAATCGAATCCAATATGGTCTCATAACCCTTTTGAATATAAGTAGAACCACCTTTTATTTATCACCATATTGATTACACATTATTCATTGTATAATGTTTCAAACAATCAACTTAAGACTTGAATAAAAACAACAGTCGTCCCATGCTCCTAGCATGTACACTTTGTTTTTCTAAACAATAGTTATGCCATACTCCAAGTATGCACACTATGTTTGTCTATGATCCTTACATTGTGATGTAGATCAATTGAACATGATTTCAATGATACTCATTTCACAATCCCAAATCCTTATTGTAAATGTGAGAATCCCCGATTCCTATCATTTACCAAAAAAACTGTTAGATTTTAAACTTTTATGCAATGTTCCTCTTGTAGTGATTATGCAAAAAGTCACCAAAACCTTGTCACCAGTCATTACAGAGTATTCCAAAGAAGGTCAACCTCTATGGAACGGAAGTCTCATATTCAAAGTACATTGCTTTGAACATCCTTCTTGCATTAAGGTTTTCTAATCTTACATAGATTGAATAACTTCCACCTATGGAGACATTTCCATAGTCCCATTTTGACTATCACTTCCGAACAAGAGTTACTTCTTTTCAGAATATGTCAATATGGTCCTTTGCGACAACTTACATCATACTTCCAACTGTCCCTGAGCAACCAATCTTTGGCGAACCTCAGATTTGTCCTCGACAATTGCTTAATCACTTTAGTCATATCCAGTTCTAGACTTTTCCCTTCTCAATGCCTTAAGCATTTGGAAAATTTAGAAAAGATGAATATTATAGCACATGCAATCGATCCTATATCCGAAGCATATGGGACACGATTCATGATGTTTGACATAAAGACATGATACTAGACCAGTCTTTTGCTACAATATTTTTTATTTGCCATGTTTTCAAAATTTAACTATGAAGAGGGATGCTGTAATCATAATCAAATTTTGAAAACGCAATATATATAGAATTTCTTCAAGTTGAACCATTCCAACATAAAACTCATATATATGTCCTTGACTAAAGATGATTAAAATCTCAATCTAAGCTTTAGAATTGAAATGAAGTATAATTTCCTCTCCCTTAATTATAGCAAAACAACTTTTCAACCCCTGCAACTTCACGAATTGAAACTTTGTTTTCTATTATTAACATTGCTAACTTGCAACACTAAACGTAATAATCATGCTCCCACTAACATGATGATTATCAGCATAACACTTATGCTCCCACTAGCTCTGACATATTTCCAGAAATCTGCTGGACTTCTGAAATTTAGATTCATACACCCTTTCTTATAGCTCACATGTGTGTCTAAACAATTTTCAGAACTATGAAAAGGGATACCGTAATCATAGTCTTAATTGTTTAGACCGTTGCCATTTCTCACAAGTCCATGTTAGTGTGCCGGTGAACCACACGCGCTCCACTAACGACTTTTGAAAATGCAAATAACACAATTGATATCTACTTAGTGAAAGCGTTTCCTCACCATCATTTTCATGAATCAGAGAGAAACCTTATGATACTTAGATTTTATAGTGTACGAGTTCCTATCCATGTGAATTTGTCAAAACCATAATCACAAGATAAGATTAGTGACAAATTCAGCCTTACATGGATTAAACTTGTTCAATCTTAGTTTCTTGTCACCTTGGTAGCACAAGGCCCACCAATGCTTCCAAGTTGAACTCTGATAACTCACATGCAAATTCAACTTATTTGAAGTAGGTATAGAAATAAGAATTATGTCAACACGATAGGTTGCAAACCTTAAGTCGTGTGCTAGTGATAAATTATAGGTTTTACTCTTGATTAAATCTTGAAACTCTTTCAGGATCTTTAAGGCTCCTATTGTCCCCTTGACATATAAGTTTCCCCAGTCAAGAACCATTCCTTGACAAAACAAATATTCAAGGGATAGTGCGGATTCTTATCAAGACTAACACTTCACACAATTGGTCTTAGTTGGTCTTTGTCTCATCCAAGACATCACAACTTACCAATCTCAAATGTACAAGGGTAGAAACATTCTACACTACATTTGATAAGTGTTTTAAACCTTACTTTATGTCACTCAATGTTACAATCTTGGAGTATGACTCTAAGAATTGTTTTGGAACGAAGTATGACTCATCTTCTCGATCTTAACCAATCCAACAATTCATGACTTCTCTTCTTAGCCATTACAATGCACTAAGACGTCCTTAGAGTATGAATTTGTGATATGGTTTCATAATCATTAAGATGATCATGAAATACGATACTAAAGTACTCTCCCATCCTTTCAGATTTGAGAAACTTTTATCTTCGTGCCTAATTTGATTCTTCTCATTTGTTTTGTCATACATTGTAACCTTTCCAATGTTACAGAATTATACTTAACCTTATAAGTATAATCATATTTATTAATCTTCAGTAAATCATGACAAATCAATCTTTGTGGTGGACCTTGACCAGCGCACACCCAGTGTACCTAATTCCTTAGTCCTTCAATTTACTCACATATACATGTGATCAAAGAATTAGTCTTAATTTTCAAAGATGAAGATTCTCATTCATTATACAATACAACTTGTATGATTCCAAGTTTCTGTCCAATTGAAACTTGGGTGATGAAAAACTTTCTTCATTTGGTAAATTCAGACAATACCACAAATGAAAGAATCAAATCCACTTTCCAATATTGCTATTACTGGAAACATATAAGCAACAATTTTCCACAGATGCCATTGTAAGAATATTTTTAAAATAAATAAAATTAAAACCCTTTTTTTCTTTTATTTTAAAACTTTGCGGAAAAACTTATCCTTACAATCCACATGAAAACCTTGTTGTTATCTATTCATAAGCAATATATTATAACTCTTAAGCAACAGCTCAAAATTCTGATTGCCGAACCATGTGATCGAAAACCCACCTTTGCAATCAGAATCAACATATACTTACTTTAAGCTTCCTATCTTTTCTTTGATTCTTAAAAACATCAGCATGTGACCCATTCACATTATGTAATAAGAATCTCCAAATAGGAACTTAATAGAGTTAGACAGTGGACTTTACCCGAAGTAGAGTCAAACCTCTTGACTTGATCAACCTTATGACCTTTCAGGTGAATAGGGTAGCTTCGCAACCAATGCCCCTTCCTTTGGCAACAAAACACATGGACCCTTTGGTAATGGCACATGAGACTATCTCAGAATTTGCCTTTCTCTTTACTATTCGGTCAACCGAGTTGACTATAGCCGATCCCTTTCCATTGGGAAGAGAAATCCTTTTCTAGATATCCAATGCTACCATTGTCAATGTCCATGTAGACTTGGGAAGTTGTTCTTTTAATCAAATTTGCTTTACTGGTGTTCCAAATCATTGCTGATTCCACAACACCAAGCAAATAGATAACATCATTAAGGGTCATGTCATAGTCTGTCTCATAGTAGTCCCAAAGAGACTCACTATGTTACTAAGAAAGTGATTGAACATCCAACCTTCAGGAGACTTTGACACCCAACTCTCCCGGCTTGTCAATATGTGACTTTATCTCCAAGATGTGAGCACACATAGACTATGCTTGCCAATAGGGATTGAGTGACTTTAAACTTTTCAAGAACTTGTGGGTGAGGGAGAATAATTGGAGGAGGTGGAGGAAGTGAAGCATGATGTTGAGGGACACCATCTTCAAGAGATTTGGGAAGATCATAGTTGTCTGAACCAGACATCTATAATGGGAGAAAATCAAGTTAGTTGATTCAAAGTCCTTAATATAACACCCAATATGAAATATTAAGGCTAGGACCCAACACAATATTTTATAATTTGGAAGAGGGATGCCGTAATCCAAGCTATAAAATATTTGAAGGTAGGCGAATGACGATTCACCAATTTCCACCATGAAAAACGAAATAGTTTATTAGGTTTTAATTGGATTTGAAATTCCTAGATCTTTTGAGATTCATTGAACTTTTCAATGGCATGTTTCAATCTCGAGTGTGCCCTCTCAAATTTTGTGATTGGGATGCCGAGGATCACAAAACAAGGTGTGAATAACCATACCAATTCACTTGGTACCCTTAATATTATCACCCAATCAATGTGCCGGTTAACCTCACACGCTCCATTGATCTATGACAAACATTAAGTCACCCTTCGTGATCCTTACTAGTCCAAGTTAGTGTGCCGATTAACCACACACGCTCCACCAACGACTTGGTAAGGTACAAAGTGTGAATTCCATGGGCTAGCACCAAATTCACATTTTTCCTAAAGTAACTAAGATTGGGAATTAAATAAAAAAACATTTAGTTACTTTATAATAATCATTATACTTTTAATGAGAATTTAAAGTCATTGTCCTACCCGTTCGGCTAACGACCCTCCACCGATCAAGCAAGCGGTGGGTGAGAGTGGACACCCATTAAGTCGCCATTTTATAGTCAACAACCTCATACTCACCTTATAGACCGGCTTTGTGAATGAGGCTTACTAACGGTAAAACGACTTGTTCTTATACATATATATACTAATTAACCATTAATCTTATAATAGTATAAGGGTAGAATTTTAACTATTAAAACTTCTAGGGTATGGAATTAAAGTTTGTTAAAGTGTGTGAAACTTTTCTAAATTCCAAAACTTGAGGGCAAGTTTTGAAACTATTCAAAACTAATTAATTCCATGATTTATGTGTTTAAAGTAGTTTTAATCTAAAAACTCTTCAAGTTCCATAACTTGAGGACAAGTTATGGAAGACTTTAAACTAATAAAAGAATTACTTTTCTTTATTTTATAACTTATGGAATTAATTAAGGTTACACTTTATTTATATATTTATTAATGAAGTGACTCTTGAACCTCCATAACTTAAGGACAAGACTCTTCATCTTTTGTAACCATCCAAAACTTTTCATTTCATAACTTATGAATTAAAGGTTCATAAAAATGAAGACTCTTCATTTTCATGTAACTTATGTGTTTAAATGTGTGTTAAAGAAAAGTGACCTTTGGATATCCATAACTTGAGGACAAATTATGGACTTCATTAAAACACATAAATGACCAAGAATTAATTCTAAACAATTCAGCAAATAATTCCTATCATCTTCTAAATTCATAAGAACATGAACATGATCATCAAAATTTTAAGAATTATATGAACACATAAAAAATCATGGAATTTTGATATATGCTATTGTAAATGGATTAGAACAGCCATTACACCAACTAAAAAAAGTTTTAAAACACCAAAACAGTTTAGGGTAATGTTTCTAGTCCATTTCCAGCAGCAAAAGTCGAAATTCTGCATTCTGTTCATTCTACTCGCCGAGTGCACGAACCTACTCGCCGAGTAGGATGAATTTTGCCTTGAACTCGGCGAGTCCATCAGCCAGACAGCAACAATTTCAACTTTTTTTTACTATTTTGCATCAAGTATCAAACAAGCAAGCCTAGGCTCTGATACCACTGTTGGGTTTTGAGCAATCTAACACTTCCTAAGTGTGCATGCATCCCTAATAAACCTTGGATCTATGTTTGTCTAAATACATGCAAAATAATAATTTTCCAAGGTTCATAACCTATCTAACATGGCATGGGGTACTTTTAAACATAAAAGAATTAGATGAGATTACATACCTTTTTGATGAGCTTGATTCTTAAGGAGTTTGAGGGCCAAGCACCAATAGTGTGAATGCCTCAAATGGAATCACAAATCACCACAAACACTTGGAAAACTTTGAGAGAGTTTACACACACTTGTAACTTTCGGCCACACACAAAACACACACACTAGTGTCACTAGTGGCTATTTCATGCAACATAAGCATGCTTATATAGTGTACATGATTAGGGTGAAACCCTAATAACCCATGTCTTTTCCTTTCCAAGGATCCATGGGTTAAAAGCTCCATGGATCATCCATGGACTTCCATATAAGCCTAGCCCATTAACAAATGAGTGTTAGCCCACACTATATAATACCAATAGCCCACAATCTAATTAGTCTTCCTTTTAATCTCTAAATTAATTCATAATTAATTTAAGACTAAGACTAATTAAATAACATGACTTCATATTAATATATTATAACTTATAATATATTAATAAACATATGTGTATAACTCTCATAAAATTATCCATAAATAGTTTGGATGAAATGCAACCCAAATGGACCATGCCGGGTCGGGTCAAGTATATACCAAATAAGTTATGGACTTAGACACCTTATCCAACAGGATCTACAGTGCTTACCTCTTCATATCTGAAGATTCCAACTAAGTTGAATGATTGTTAAGTTCACTTAGGGGGGAGATTGTTAATACATGAAAAGTAAGCCTCTAGCAATCTGAAGCAATCAAGATCCAAAGTCAGCTTGTATCTGAGATGTGATGAAGTTTCGAAGCCAAATCAATTCTGAGATCAAGTTGTTCAAAAGCCAGAAGTTTGTACTAGAATTAAATGCTTTTTGTCCTTATTTTGATGTAACGGTTCTAAGGACTAAATTGTGTGAATCTTTTAAGTGTCAGATTGCCAAACACTTAGTTATATCCATTCCTTAGAATGTGTTAGCGGTTTGTACCAACTTCCTCCTTTGCTATATAAGGAGTGAAGGTTTCATGAGTTATTATCAAAGAATAGAACTCCATATTCTCTTCACATCAATTTATTATATCTTGCAAGTTAAACTTATGGATGTCAAAACTGCTTTCCTTAATGGGAAGTTGGATGAAGATGTTTACATGAGTCAGCCATAGGGTTTTGTTGATGCAAAGTTTCCCAATAGAGTGTGTAAACTTGATAAATCCATATATGGATTGAAACAAGCATCTCACAACTGGAATCTTTGATTTCATGAAAAGGTCAAAGATTTTGGTTTTTCTAGTAGTAAGGATGAGTCCTGTGTATTTTAAAGCTAGTGGGAGTATAGTAAAATTTCTAGTATTGTACGTTGATGGCATACTACTCATGGGAAACGACATTCCAACCTTGCAAGAAGTGAGATATTGGCTTGGAAAGTAATTCATTGTGAAGGATCTAGGAGAGACTGCCTATATTATTGGGATAGGAACTTTCAGAGATAGAAAGAGAAAACTAATTAGACTTAGTTAAAATACGTACTCAGACAAGGTACTAAAACGGTTTAGTATGGAAAATTGCAAGAAAGGAGAGCTACCTATTCAAAGCAATGCTAAAATGAGTAAGACTCAAAGCCCAAGTACGAATGAAGAGATAGCTGATATGATTCGAGTCCTTTATGCTTCGGCTGTAGGATCGATCATGTACGATATGACATGCACTTGCCCTGATGTGTCCTTTGCTTTAAGCATGATCAGTCCCTATCAGTGAAATCTTGGCAGAGCTCATTGGACATCAATTAAGAACATTCTCAAGTATTTGCGAAGGACAAAGGATATGGTTCTAGTCCTTGGTGGCAGTGATACGTTGAGAGTGATTGGGTATAGTGATACCAAATTTCAAACAGATAGAGACAACTTTCGTTCTCAATCTGGCTGGGTATTTACATTAAATGGAGGAATAGTTACTTGGAAAAGTTCCAAGCAAGACATAGTTGCTGGTTCTACCTTTGAATCAGAGTACATAGCAGCAAGTGAAGCAACAAAGGAAGCAACATGTTTGAAGAACTTCATTGGAGATCTTGGAGTTTTCCCAACCATTTAGGAACCAATGGAACTTTTCTGCGATAATGAAGGAGCGGTTGCTTTCTCTAAAGAACCGAGAGATCATGGGAAATCAATACATATTGATAGAAAGTATTGTTATATCATACATAGAGTTGAAGAAGGTCATCTCATAGTGAAAAGAGTATCGTTAGAAGATAATCCTCCAGATCCTCTCACAAAGGCTCTGAGTATGATTAAGCATACAAAGCATGCTAGGAGCATTGGATTGAGAGATGACATTAGTTTTAGTAGTTAGATGATTAGTTTGGAATTTTTAACAAAATAAATGTAATTGACTTATGGTGATTAAATAATAGAGATTATTTATGAGTTTATTTACTGCCTTTGTCAGTTATTTATTCTTGTGTTTCGTTTTGAATGTTTTACTTCCCGAATAATTTAAAATGGATCCAAAATCACCAAAATGGATTAGGTTAGGGTTTTCTGAGTTAGAGGGAGGTGGAGGCTGAGAAATGAGCCCTAAAACCGAGTTAAGGGGGCTTAAATACGAAGGGAACCCTAAAAGATCATGGACTTGGGCTGCAACGCTCCTCACACCGTGAGCTCTTATTCCTCACATTGCGAGCTCAGTCCCGGACAAAATCTTCATGCAATCCTTCTCATGTCGTGAGTCTCTATGTCTCATATCGTGAGGATGATTTTTCTCCAAAATCCAACCTTGACTCCTTGAAACCCTAAATCGATTCGTCCTGGAAAAACGGGTGTTACATAAGGGGCATATTGAATTATCTGTAATCATTTTTGAAGTTATAAAATTTCTAATTATGTTACATCAATGTGTAACATTAATAAATTATGATTTCAACATAATGCTTTGGTCAAGAATAAATTATGGTATAGTGTGGCGGTAAGCAGGACATTACACAAGGAATAATTTATACCCAAGGTTGTAAAATAGAATTGCGGTTGAAGACACGCATGGAAGATATCATAATATAGTACATGAAATTTTTTGTATATGATTACTTGGACACATCTATATGTGTTATATCGCTTTTGTGATCTTAGGAAATAGTAACTTGGGAAAACTGTGAGACAACTTTTGGGACGAGTTTGAGTAGGTGTGGAAGGTAGTATGGGCCCATACTACCAGAAGCATAGGACTCGTACATAGATCAGGAGGAGCCACAATGTTACTAAGACACTAGTAATTAAATTCATTCTTGTTTATTTCCATCATTGCCTTTCTTTCAGTGATGATTTTTGTTCCAACCCTAGTGGTCAAAGCAAATCAAGTTTGACTAATCTACGAAGTAAATTCTTCATAGCATCTTACTTTAGGTTGAAGGAATAAATAGTCGAAGCGATCGATAAAAATATCGCAATTGTCGTAGCTTGTATCTAGAACTGCTACATGCTAAAATGTGATTGTGTCACATTAGAACATGAAGGAAGGTATCCTTCGTGTTAAGAGTCTGACACAAAGAAACCTGAGTCTAACCATCGTATCATCAATGAGAGGTCATTAAGGACATGACTCATCGATATGTTACAATAATTAAATTAAGGACCTTAATTTAGATTAAGAAATAGCAGGAGTTTCCAATGGACATAAAGTTTAGAAGGAAGAATAGATGCAACACTGTCAGTGATCAAAAAGTCTAAGAATTAGAAGCTCAACAAAAAAAGTCATAAGAGTTAATATTACCACCTAGGATGGAAATGTAACGTGCATGGTCATTATACAAGCCCTGTTTTGTTGATGATTCTAGGAAGTAATCATCTTTAGGGGGGAGATAATTGTAACGCCCACAGATTCAAGTTGGTCAATTGATAGATAATAAGCATAAAAATGTCTTTTTGATGAAAGATTATTTAGGACAAATAATCTTAAAAAAAGTTATAGTATATGTGACAAGGATTTCTTACATATAAATAACAATAAAATTTGACCTTTGTAAGAGGGAGTTGTGATTTTTCTATGTTTCAACACAGTAGTATACGGCTCAAAAACCGAAGTAGAGATCAGTTGATTGTTAGGAAAAAAATCTAAACGGGAGTTGAAGATCTCCTCCACATGGTTCCGTTGATATAATACATTCAAGAATGCATATCATATGAGAAAGTTATGAATTTTTAATGGACTTTAACAGTTTAAGCCTTTTAAAAATATAGCTTTAAAAATCAAAATCAAAATTAGTCGACAGAGTCTTAATGAAAGTTGTATATCTCGTCAATAGCTACGCGTTGATATAAAGAATGTCGAAAACGGAGTTTGTATGAAGAAAATATGATTTTCTGAAGTTTCCGTGAAGCGACATGGACAGGTGGGTTGCGCGGTGTGCACCTTCTAGAAGGTGGGGCGTAGACCAACATATTTGTGACACATGGCAGAAAACGAGAGGAGCAACATCTCAGGTGTCCGTGGCATGCAATTGTGCTATAAATAGGCTCCGGATGCTCATTTTCTTCCTCACTCCCCATCCTCCTCTCTATTGAATTCCTCTTGAATTTAGCTCATTTTCGTTAATTTTAGTCTGCGGTGAAGCCGTGTGGCCCCTGAAGTATTTAGCTAAGTAGTAGCCATCCAGTAGGATCCCCACGACTGTGATTTCTAGAATTTGGTCAGGAAGAATATTTCTAAGTTAAGCTATACTCTATGACTTTCAATGTAAGTTATATTTATAGTCATAAGTCTTTATTATGAACCTATAAATAAGATTTATCAATAATTCCTTGTCATTTCTACTTACCGGAGAGGTGTATAGAATGAACACGTTGGCTTGGTTGTTGGATTTCAGAAAAGCTATTATGCTTAAATGATCCTGTCTCCCAACTATCATGCCTGGTTGATCCTTACTTGATAGATCTTGATGTAGACATTGAGATTTATGAGGATCTAGACTATTATTAGTCTCCAAGATCATTAGACAAAAACTTTATATTAATATTACTTAGGTCACGTCAAGGAATATCTAATCTGTTAAGCAAAACTCTGCCCAGATCACCAATCACCCACCTAAGTCATGTGAGTGCGTAGTCCCTTTCATGAACATGATTTAATATAAGTATTAATTAAAATATTAAATATCTGCTAGAGTTCGTATGTGAATTATATCCTTATTTCCTGGACTATCTATTAGGATATATATATATATATATATATATATATATATATATATATATATATATACTGTGCTATGTGCAAACCAAATATGGTACTATTTTTATGTTAGGATAAATAGATAACATTATATAATAATATTAGAAGTAATGTTTCTGTGAAGATAAATAAATGATAATAACTAACACTCTGTATGGAATAGATATACTAAGATAGGTTAGTGTCGCCCAAGAATATAGTTGGTCTTAAAAGCTGGTTACAGACATAGTAATATAGTCTATGGATAAACTTGGACTTACGGAAGATACCTAGATTAATTAAGTTTGATATTAGGTAGTCTCATTAGGATAATGTGCATAACCTAGGAACAGAGAGTAAAGTTTCGTTCCATGACACTGTAGGTTTTGATGTACGGTAGCTCCGTACGGGATAACCAGAAATGATAGGTCTCAATAAGGCACCTATTAGTGGTATGTCTGGTCATCTCTCAGAGTAGGATGACAACACCTGACCATTCTAGGAGGTCTTGTGAATTACTTTGTTAGTGTAGGCTCATAACCTACAAACGTAGATGAAAGGTAATACCATATTCATCAAATTACTTTAAAGGCTTAGGTGCCTTAAGACTTACACTGGAAAAGAGAGGCCCTAACTGTGTATTCAAACCATTAGCTTAAATGATTCATCGGAGAGATAATTATTTTTGATAATCTTGGATTAGGATATGTGAGGATAGGTAAAAATAGAAATGTTGGAATGTAAGCCAATATGGATTTAGTATGGTAACGGTTGGTTTTGTGGGCCTGCTAATTAAGTAATACTATCATATCAATGTTGTGGGATTGAAATACCTATGTATCTCACCAGGTTTCCCCAAGCTGACCCACTCAGTTTATATGCATCACAGGTATCAAGACTTAAGCTAGTGAAACTTGATTAGGATGCTGAGTGATTAAGAGACAACTTACAATAGTATTCAGGACCATCAGGTCTTTACATTGTAACTTATGTATATGTATTGATTATGACATCCTTAGGGTTTTAACATTTTGGAAACAAAAAATGTAATTAAAGTGATCTTTTGTACTAGGATTTTCCGCAAATATAAATAAATGATTTTAAAAGTGTAAAGAAAAGTTTTAATTGGTTCTAAAAATTAGAGGATGTCACAGATCTGGGATTAAAGTTTCAGTGGGCCTAAATTATGGGATGCTATGAGTGGGTGAGGAAGGTGAGGTGGTATTTTTGGTTGAGGATGACTGAGATGATGATGAGCAGGTTTCTGTCTCTGAATCACTTGAAATGGGAACTTCTTCCCAAATGTTAATGACACAAGGAACGGGTGATGAAGAGGAACCGGAATCTGTGCGAAAAAATCTTGGCATACATAATTAGTAACACTGTGTCCCCGACAACGGCGTCGATTTGTTAGGTGTGTCAAACCCAAAAAATAATAAGGGTACAATAGACTCCAAATACATTGTTTTAATACACTAAAAAGTAGTACAAGGCAAGCAGGGTCGAACCATAGAGACACGTGATAAAAGTTTATACCTATTTGTGCAAGGTACTTTGGTCACAAAGGGGGTTTTGTTTGCAAAAGTTAAATAATGAAAATAACAATCTACTTTGAAAACATGCAAAAAAAAGAAATAGATTTGTAAACAATTTGTTGGAACAGTTCTAGTTCTAGTTCTCAATGTTGTCATTTAACTTGATTATGACTTGATTTAATTCATGATTGCTATTCTAAGTTGACACTGAAAGAAATTAACACGCTCTAATAATAAAACCTATTGGTTGTTACCAATCATTAACTTTATATAACGATTAGGTTCCCTAAAAGTTAATTGACTACACGGGAATTCAATTCATATAAGTGGCCAATCAAACATAAATCATATTCAAGGATTCTAGTTTAAACAAGAACATAATCACAAGAATAGAATCATAAATCAAGTACCAAGCCATATGCTTCAAGTCAAGCAATCAACATGTTTTGAACAAGAACTAGAAATTAGGGTTTCTTAGTCACACATGGCGAATAACAAATTAACCAACAAAAAGATGGAAATGAAGGTATTTAATTCTTACAAATGGAAATAAAAAATGTTTGCAATGATTAGTAGCCTTCAATAACTCCCAAAAATCTCCCAAAATTGCTAAAACTTCCTCCTAAAATCGTCTCTCCTGAAAAATGGTGACTACCTTTATTTTATTAAGGGCTCACATGATTACCATAAGACTATGAGTTTTTAGCATGACCATGCCTTTTTACCCATGTTTTTAGCATGGCTGTGTGTTTTGACCAGGTGTTTTTAGCATGAACAAGTGTTTTGACCATGTATTTTTAGCATGTCCATGTCTTTTTGCTAAAACTCCAATAAGTCTTCAGACTTGGCTCAGTCTTTAGTCTAGCTTCACCACAAGTCATGTTGCTCAAATATGTGATAAAAAGGACAAACACCACATGTTTCGATGTAACACGGCCTGTGTTTCAAACGTAGTCCTTTGCTATGATGATATCCACTGACTCGGGTTATGTCTTCATGTTTTCTTCCGTGACATGACGGATCCATCTTCTCTTCATGCTCCAATGCTCCAAGCTCCAAGGTCGCATCCATAGTTCCAATTCTCCAAGATCCATAATGCCTACAAAATTAATCAAAAATATTGAAATACTACGCATTTCAATCAAAACATGCAAGTGCCAAAATTAACTAAATGCAAGAATTATGAAGTAAAATGCAATGAAAAGATAGAAATTGATGTGCAAAATAGGTGCATAAAATGCATATATCAATTATTACTCCCACTCTCTCTCTCTAAGTTATTTATTTATTCATATATATATATATATATATATATATATATATATATATATATATATATATATATATATATGTATGTATGTATGTATGTATGTATGTATGTATGTATGTATGTATGTGTAACGACCCAATTTTCACGACCAAAAATTTTGTTTTAAAACATTACTTTAGAAATTATTAATAACTAAAAACATTGTTTGATCAACCATAACACAACGTGAATCGTGTCTAAAAGCCAAATCATACAACCAATCAAAATATCAGAGTACAAATCCCAGTGAAGATCATAAATGCGGAAACCAGAGAGTGTGTGTGTGACATGCTGCTACCGCGCCGGCTCCTTTCCCCTAGCTGAGGAGGTACCTGAAACCAAAAATGAAAACCGTAAGCACAAAGCTTAGTGAGTTCCCCCACCGCACCACATACCATAATCTCATAACATACATATATTGTTAGGCATATCTGGGTGCCTGACCTACCCCTTCGGTCCTCTCGACCGGACATTGCCTAGCATATCTGGGTGCTGGCTTCCCCTTCAATCCTCTCGACCGGATACTGGGAAACTATTCCTTCCCTCTACTACTACCACATAACAAGTATCGTAAGATCAGAATCTATCTATCATGACTGGGTATAACTACCCCTTCGGCCCTACCGACCGGGTACCTCGGGGACTATCTCCCCCTACTGTCACTAGCACATAGCATCATATCATACTAGCACATAACATAACACAGGTAGTAGTAATCCCTAGATGAATATCACAGAGACAAACATCTACATATAACTCCTACTGGTAGGCCGACATTGTGGCCGTAGACCCACCACTACTGGAAGGTAACTCACCTCGAAGTAGCTGCTGATCTGATCGGGAACTGACTGCCTACTGCTGCTGCTGCTGCTCCGGAAATCCTCCGGCTGCAATTCCCACAACATACTCAATCAAACACTGCTCACTGACCTTTGGGTAAGATGACCCTTTTACCCCTGACCATGCCCTAAGTCAAAGTCAGAGTCAACTTTCAGTTGACCCGACTCGCCGAGTTGGCTTTCCAACTCGCCGAGTCACCATCCAAACGATTGTCCTGGATCCCGTTTCTACTCGTCGAGTTAGTCAACGACTCGACGAGTTCTCCTTCTAAGCTGATATTCAAGTCCTTCATCCTACTCGCCGAGTTGTATGAACAACTCGTCGAGTTCATCTTCATCTGAT
The DNA here is from genome assembly GCF_002870075.4 of Lactuca sativa. NCBI lineage: Eukaryota > Viridiplantae > Streptophyta > Magnoliopsida > Asterales > Asteraceae > Lactuca > Lactuca sativa. The sequence continues at coordinate 15,701,840 of NC_056625.2, read as the reverse complement.
GAATACTTATGCTAAGACTCGCCGAGTTGTATGAACAACTCGCTGAGTCTGTTCTTGATCTAAGGAGATTGCCTTGAACCCGCCGTGTCAGGGCATTGACTCGCCGAGTTCCTCCAAAGATGAGTTCAGCTTCCGATTCACTGAGTCACACCCCGTGACTCACTGCTCACTCGACACTACGAAAAGGGGACAAACTCGGAGACTCGCGAACAGACTCGCCGAGTCGTTGCTATGCACCCACTAAATACACAGATTTGCTCGATTCCAGTCCATGCCATTCACAGATCTGGACTTCTAGGACACGAATCACACGTAAAGTGTCCAACTTTACGTGTGGATATTCACCAATATGGATTTTAGGGCTCAAAATGCCTCAAAAGGGTAGATCTAGGGTGAACAAGCAACATGGGGCCATAAAGCTAACAGATCTGAGCTCCTGGAGCTCAATCTTGCCTAGATCTAGAGGCCAATCGACTTATTACAAACCCTCAAGCATACACAATCTTGGAAATGGCTCAAAAAGGACTTTTATGGAGCTATAAGCTTAAAAACAGAGGGGAAACGAGCTATACCTTAGGGGAAACGTGGGAATGACACAGAGATGCTTGGCCTCCTTCTCCTCTTCTTGATTCCCTCTTCTTTTCCTTCAAAGAAACTTCAATAACACCACAAAACACTTCAAACTCACAAGAAAGCAAGGCTAGAGAGAGATACAGGGATCTGAGGGTGAATGGGGGCTGGCTTGGGGCAGTTAAGTCGTTTAAATAGGGTGCAAACCCCTGAAACTTAGGGTTTCATCCAACAGCTGTGACTCGCCGAGTCCAGGATATGGACTCGCCGAGTCGCCAACTTAAACTTGTCCCGGGTCCCGCATCCACTCGGCGAGTCGGACCTATGACTCGCCGAGTCCAAGGCTAAAAGAAGGGAAATACTCAAATAAGATTTACGTACCAGGAACCGGGTGCTACAGTATGTATGTATGTATGTATGTATGTATGTATGTATGTATGTATGTATGTTTACATGTGTTAGAGTCATGTACATGAGCATGACAAAGAAGAATAAAAAAAGGATTATATAGATTATATTCCTATGTAATATTATGTAAATGTGGTTATACATGTAAGACATGTACATGAGCATGTATGTATAACCAAACTATGAATAGATCTATAAGAAAAAAATGTTATGGGTATTATGAGTAATACCCTTGAGAGTATATAAAGAAAGAATGGGATTATATGTAATATAATCCCTTGTATGATTAGAGATAATAGTGGTATTTGTTAAAAACACCTAAGAGAAAATAGATAGAAACAGAAGATGATTATATGTAGTATAATCATAAGAGTAAGAATGTATGTCTAGACATTATTAGTATTATGTAGAATACCAATATGTTATTTGATATAGATCAAGATTAAGTACTTAATGAGTTAATTACTAGAAGAGAAAAATTAGAATGTCTCTTGATGAGACAAATAGATAGATTGTCCATGGGACTAGTGTTATGTGACGAGTTACATAACAAAGATAGAGATGCAGAGATAGATGGTTCCTTCGGGGACAAGAGATAGAAGGTTTATTTGGGGACAAGAGTGTGGTTTCTACGGGGACGAGAGTATGATTTCTTTCGGAAATAAGAGATAGAGGTTCCTTCAGGGATAAAAGTATGATTCCTTCGGGAATAAGTGTTATTATTAGGGATATTTGAAAGAAATAGCAAGGTTCTCGTTTCTTAATGATTTGGGTTATTTCAAGTAAGAGAGCTAATTTTTAGGTTTTAGAAGAAGGATTCAAACTAAAGTTTCATATTGCTCAAATACTATACATTCATTGTGAGAGGTTGTCATACTTGTGCTTCTATCAATGATACTAAAAGTAAACTTAAATTTGATTACAAGTCAATGATGTTAAAGATTTCTTGGGCGATCAAAAGCAGATTTTTTTTAAAGAGTTTTTTTTTTCCAAACTAATGTGATGAAAATATCCATGTAAACTATGTATATTATAAAATTTTGTAGCATATATGATGTTGATATTAGAGTTTAATTATGTAACACCCCTGGAAATATCATCATAATTATGGTTTAATGATCAAAATTTTCATTGTTCTAAGTTATCTTTTTGTGTTAAAAGTCAGATCCTTTCTTTTCTACTTTCATAAATTCTTCTTTCTAAATTCAAATATAACTATTAACTAAGCAACCAAAATCATATATTCCATCCGTCCCAAAATTATTGTCTACCCACAAAAAACACACAAATTAATGAATCATTAATTATCTTTAACTTGATCCACTAAAATGACAGGTTTACTATTTCTTGCATTTAACTTCATCATTAAATATTTTGGTTGGTTAAGTAATAATAATGAACATTTTTTTAAAAATGATATTTATTTTAAGTAAACTATTATTTTGAGACAACTCAAAAAGGAAAGATCGACTATAAATATGAGACGGATGGAGTATTTACTTTCTTGGTTATAAATTTCTTTGTATATCTAATATTTTTGTTTAAAAATTTTAATTATATAATTATTTAAATAATAATATACATATTTGATCAATAGCCATTTAAATTTGATAACATTTTTTTTTCTTGAACCGGATGTTGGTTTTATTGTGAACCTTAAGTGAGAAATCAAGAGCATCTACTATTTTATATAAATATTAAACTAATATTATTTGATGAATATTCATCAATTTTGCACTACTTAATTGCAATTATGTAATTCCAAATTGTTCCAAAACTTACATAACTTTGGTGTAAAATGAAAGAAAATTGTTTCCTATTTGATTTAATTTTTCCATTACAACAAAAAAACTTAGGCGGAATTTTAAAAAATATATATAATCATATTTTGATTTTCATTACGAAACAATACATTTTTTTAACTTTAACCTAAAGAAACAATATTTATTTTGAACAGAAAACATTTTTCTTTTTAACTCATAACGCCGATATAGTTTTATTTTTAATTACACTGATATTGAAATAAACGGAAAAGAAAATAAAGCATTTCATCCAACAAATCACACACATTATTTGAAATGTTGTTTCTTGACCAGTTGTTTTTGGTCTTTAAATTTGATGATTACAGTTTTCGAAAATTATTGCTTTACCTATTTATCCAAAACATACATCATCATTTGTTTAAACAATGATATTATATAAACAATAAAATAAAATTTATTTTTAGGGGTAACATTTGATCCTCTTTTATCTATTTCCTTTTTTTTTCTTCTACCAACTACTATCATATTAAAATTGATGGATATTATACTTGAAAGTATAATGCTGTAATAAACAAATCAACGAATATACATCGCTCTCAATGCTTTGTCCTCAAAAAATAATCAACATTATATGAATGATACAACTATAATTGGATCGAATTGTCATGGTATAATGTTATAATAGGAACAAATGAAAGTAGAGTTTTATAAAAGAAAATAAAATCAATATATTTGTGTTATATCGGTCAACCCGTTTAGTTTTGTGTTTATATTTACACGCCCATTTAGCACGTTTATATTTTTGATTTAGCTTCTATACAAATGTGTAATATTCTAAGGCAATATAAACATAATTTTACACCAAAGGCTTTCCAGCTCAGTATTAGATATTGCCCTCCTGAAATACAAGGTTCAAATCATGTCTTTGACAAACATAACTGTTTCATTCCTTACCAAAAGGCTTTTGCGTTTTCCAGATTTAGGCGGAAATTATTGTATTCGGTAATAATGGAATTAGAATCAGATATAACCAGTTGTTTATACTTTATATGTATATAAAGGGCTTTTACTTTTAATAAAATAGAGGCCAAAAGCCCACAGCCCAATTTGCTGCCTCACAATCAAAAACCCAAAAAACTGGAGGCCCACATTCAACAAGATAAAGACACCAGTCCCCAAAATGTTTTGTAATACTTTCGATTTATTAAAACTTTTAGCGACTGTATTGCATCTAAATGGAATAGACCGAAGAAATTATTAATATGGAAAGTGATTTGAACACTATAATCATACCTAACTATAACGTAATAGACCAAAGAAATTATTAATATGGAAAGTGATTTGTACACTATAATCATACCTAATTATAACGTAACGGAACAAGTCGTGTAAACGTGTTGGATAAGCACATAATATAAAAACAAAATGTTAAAAACTTGAAGAATTCTAACAAATTTTTTATACAAATAAGTGAATAACAAACATCACCTAAATTTAACCAAGTTTCTAACACAAAATGTCTAAAAATCCGTTAACTCCAAGACAAAATAACTAACATCATTTATATTAGAAAATTGATTAAGATGGCGCTAAATTTACCAAACAAACAAATTGGACGATATGGACCTCCAAACTTAAGAGAAGTGTTTGTTTAGAAGAGTCTCATGAACAACAATAGTCGAATCAAATAAAAAATTCAACAATATGCAATATATTGGATAATTTTTTATCAAATCGAGTTTATCATCCAAACACTAAATACGAACTAATGTTCGCTTTACATTGAATATATCATTAAAACAAATGATAAATATTAAATTTATGAAAACTAGTATAAAAACTATTGTAGTTGCATCATTGTTTTTAATAAAATCACATGGTGCTTTTTATTTTCACTAGAATCCGAAAACATTGGAAAAGTACCTCCACCCCATGGAAACCGACCCCCTGATGAGATTTTGAATCCCTACTTTTCTTAGGGACAAATGTAGCACTAAACTTTTGGATGAACCTATTTTGTAGAAACCAGCCTACAAATCCATAGTTGGACAGGGTGATCGTAAACTAAGATAAATAATTGTATACATTTTAGATTTAATTAAAAATATAATAACTTGAGATCATTATTAGATCCTTAACTTATTGGCTTAAAGACATTTTTTTTTAACATGTACTGTATATAAGAATGATTTGGGTCATTTAAGAGTATTAATCGGATCAACCCGGCCAGGATTCGGGTTAAACGGGTCGAATTAGTTGGATCTGTAAAAAGAACTTTTTTCACCCGAGACGACCTATTAAAATTCGGGTTAGTTGGGTTCGAGTTATTAGGGTCGGGTTAATTGGGGTGGAATGTACGATGGACCGAAAAAGTATAAAGATGTTGTACCGTTTTAGTAAAAAACCTAAATGCGTACGGACTTAAAATGTAAATGGTAATAAAGCGAATTTGTGGTGTTGTTTGTGACTAATATATACAGTGTAATTTTAGACAAATTTTGTGTTTTTTAGCTAGTGAGGCAACGATGTGTGCGATATTTGCAATATAATCTTTAAAATACACCATATGCTTGTACACAATACATTGTATTTTAGTATTGAAACTATTAATCGAGTTTACCTGAACCCGAAGCAAAGAGCTCGACTTGAAACCTAACATTATATTTTTGACCTCCTATGCCTGCGGACAGAAAGACATACAAGGAAAACACTAGTATTTGTTTTTCGGAAGTCCAAATCCATAAAAAAAAAATCTTTTTATTTTCTTTTTTCCAAAAAAACATAAAAATAGTCTATGATTTTGGAAAACGTTTTCTAAATTTCAACCCTAAGGACCACCATTGCTGTCGACACCACTTTCGTTGCCGCCTACACCGCATCTTCTGCCACTACCATCAACGCCACCAACACCACCATGATGGTAGACATGAACACAGATTAAGGTCATAAGGTTTGCTCCTCACGTTCCTCTACCTCACCACCATCTCCATCCATCTCACCAACATCTCGTTATCTCATTTCCACAACCTGGGTGGTGTACGTACATATGAAGTCACCATCGTGGTGTATAGAAAGTAGAGCACAACGAAGAAATTGATTAGTTGTGTCCGTCTTACCACATGCCACGAGCCATCACGGTCGTTGCACAGCGTAAGAGTGGGGGTAGTATTCATAACGCATGTACGGAACCCTCTCATAAGATATGTACCATTCGGCCTAATTAAATAAACACTTTTGACGTGTTAACCTTTGTCAATATTTTATTTAAATAATTTTGTCAAAATAGGAAAAATAAACATGATCCTCTCACGTGTGGATATCAGATGACAGCAGGGAAATTGTCGGTGGTTTTAAAAGAACTTTAGTTTGTCAGTATGTACACGTGTCAGTATTTTATTGTTGCTTAATATTAGACCCCATAACGTACGGTCTCTAATACGGCGACACGTCACAAAAGATATTGTTTTCTACTATCGTTTTATATTATATTAATTAATTTAATTAATTAAATAATATTCGGTACCCTACACGAACCTACACAAAAAATACAAAGTTTTCCAGAAATATCAATATCATCGAGCAAAATAAATTTAATAAAGTAATAAACCCGGTTCTTCTTAAAAACTAATAACTAAGTTTTATTGTTTTTCATTCAGCCCATTTGAAAATATTAACAAAAAAAATTATATTTTCGTGTCAGCGTTATATCTAAATGTTTGGAGCATTGATTTATTTATTTTTTTCTTTTACCATCAATCTATTACAGAGCTCAGATTTTTTGAAGATAAAATTATCAAAGTTAAATAAAAAATATATAATCTTACTAAGTTTGAATACAGTGGCCAGTTTTTATTAAATTAGTAATGCGCTAGAATAATAAAAAACATTAAAATGACAAAATAGCGATTGAAGTGTTGTAACCAAACAAATTACTTACTTAATTAATTTTAATTTTTGTTGAGGCGTCAAGTGTTTGTCCATTGGAGCTGATTTGTGGCCATTCCATCGTAAGATTTTGGTTATTTATTGAACAGCCCTAATTTTACTCCGTTTAAAATGAATATAAATAAAGTTAATTAATGGTAATCGTGGTTTGTGCACGTCTCATTGTAACATGGGCAATAAATTTGTGGCTTTAGATTCAAGAGAATCTGTTGACTTTTTCTCTACAAGCATACGTGCGTACGTGTGGTGACCGATATTCTGTAAAATTTTTTAGCTTAAGACCATGCATTGTAAGATCATTTATCAGAGAAGCTTCCATGCATGATTTAAGGAAACAGGTCCTTTGTAATATAATAATATTCTTAATCAGGGTCACTTTGACTAATTGCCATTTAACCAATGATTTATTTGGTTATATAAATAATCTCTTCACTAAGTCTCGAATTGCAGGAACTATCCCTTTAATCATTTATAAATACATTTTATGCTTTTAGCCCTTATTACTATCCCCTATTTAATTGATATGTTTATCTACCATGAAAATTTGAAAATAGGGAGACAGAGAGAGGTGAAAAAAAAAACAAATAGGTTAGTTTAACCCGATGAGTTGAAATAAGTTCAGGTTAAAATAATAAATTTGTGTTGTATTTGTAAACTGAGAAGGGTCGGAATATTATCTTGAAACAAATGATTAATTTAGACCATAGATTGTTTTGCGGAAAGCTGTTACTTCGGACCATGAGTTGTTTTTGTGTGTGGCGACAGCATTGAAGACGTTTTGTCAATGGATATGCGAGGATTTCATGAGACTACATGTATTGAGTCGTTTGTGTTACCACCCCGATGGTTTGGTTAAGTCTATTGAGGAGGTTGATGACGTGAGCGGACATATTGTTGTCATACAAAAGTTGCTACCCAAGGAACCGGAGGCTGACCTCAATGAAGGGGGTGGTTTTGGATGCTAAGTTTTTTGATCGTGTTTTTAAACTACCTCTCATAACAGTCAATATCGTCCATTATAATTGTCGTATGACTTTCTCTCAGACTTTGAAAGCAGCTATTTTCAAGGTGGTTGCTTATCCGCGGCTTCATGGAAGCGTGGGTACCATTGTTAATTCTTCCTAGGTGTACTCTTAAGTTATTTAGACCCAAGAATAAGAAGGAAGGTAGGTCTAGGAACAGAAAGTCCTTGTAGTATCGTAATATCCTGAGCACTTTAGTTACTTGGGGACAGAAGACGGTATAACCAAGCTAGTTAAAAACTTGGTTGACAATCAAGACTGGAGCAACAATGCAAAAAAGAAGAGTACATTCAGGAGGAAAGAACACTAGCAGCAGCAACGTTAAGAAATGTGTCCATAAGGTTGCAAATAAGCATTTTACAGCAACAGTAAAAGTATTATGCTCATCGTGAGTTGCTCCATACGGGGGTGATACCATGAAGGCATTGGATGACAAACACCTACACAAGCCACCACCATCCATGTCGAGTATCATATTTTCAAAACCTCCCCGTGTAGTGGATATTGATAATGTCCTTAGGGGTATTAACTCCTTCCCTAAAGGAACCTCATGTGGAAGAGACAAGCTGAGAGGTCAACACATTTTGGATGCTTTTTATGGAGAAAGGTTGGTTATAGCCAAACACCCTCCTACGAGCTATTACATTTGTGGTTAATCTATAGCTAGGGGATGATGCATGTCGATTTTGGTAGAATTGTTGTCTCTGCTCCTCTTACGTCGCTCTTGAAACCTGACAATAGAATGCGACCTATTATACTAGGCAATGTATGGAGACATATGGTTTCCAAGTTGGCTATGAAAGGTGTTGGTAAAGAAATGGCCAAGCATCTCAATTAATTTCAGTTCGGGTTCAGGGTGTCGAGTGGCACTGAGGCCATATTACATAGCGTCAACATGGTGTTGAGTGAGCGCCAAGTCGACGGGTCTCTTTACATGCTTACCGTGGACTTCTCCAATGCCTTTAAAATAATGGACATATAAACATTACTTCATTAGGTCAGATTGAGGTGTCATTCTATATCCTTATGGTTAGAATTCTTATATGGTCAAGAAACAAGGTTGTATCTAAGAGACACACATATTTGGTCCACCACCGAGGTTCAACAGAGACCCATTGGGTCCATTTTTCTTTGCTTTTGTGTTGCACCCTTTCTTGCATAATATTATAGACAATTGCAAGGTTGTTCTCCATGCATGGTACCTCGATGATGGAACACTTATTGAAGATTCAGAGAAGGTGGACAAAGTGTTGGACATCATTAAGGTGATTGGTCCAGAATTGGACCTTCGATTGAATATCAAGAAAATCAAGCTCTTTTAGCCCTCTTGTGATGGTAAGATGCTTCAAAAGGGGTTATTCCCGCTTGACATCTATGACATCCCCAAATTTCACAGTCAGAAAAGACCGATTTCGTTTATGCTTTTTAAAATAAAATCAGAGTAATCTTTAAAAAAAATGTTGCAGAATTTGTTCCCAGAAAACATGATAAATACTTTATCCAAGCATCTCTGAAGAGATGTATTTTATTCGTTTTAAAACATTTGGGATGTCCTGGTCAATACAGACACATAAGCATAAACCGAACTTACATTCATCTATACTAATGATATACATCTCTTTAATCTCTCTGTGTAATGTGTCTTTGTATCGATACTTGTGATACAATAATATTGAGTGGGTCAGGTTTGGAAAACCTGGTGAGTACATAGGGATTTCAATCCCACAATGTTATAACATATATAATTTAGAATTCACACAATATAAAATTTTCTCTGTATATATATAACCAACTCTTACCCCACCCCGTCAATCCTCTCAACAATACTATACATACCCTTGGACCTTAAATTTTAACTCTTACTCCTGGATCTAATCCATATTCTCGAGTCCATGATTGTGCCCATTCCATACTCCCGGATAAGGGACAATTGGTCTATGTCTAAATCCATACTCCCGGACTAATGACGGATTCTATGTCCTATCCATACCCCCGGACTAAGGACAACCGACTATGTCTTAATCCATACTCTCGGATTAATGACAACTGTCTAAGTCTTAATCCATACTCCCGGATTAATGACAATTAACTAAGTCCAATCCATACTCTCGGACTAGGGACGAATAACTATATCAAATCCATGCTTCCGGATCAATGACATATTTTAAAGTTCTATTATCCGTATATATCTCGCTTGTAATCATAAAGAGATATTACCCCATAACCATTACAACAAACCTTAGGTTTACTCTTTAACCTAGGTTATCATAAACAATCAGGTATGTTCTTTAACACTTAATATAGACATCATCAAATAACTCACACAAAACATATGTTTAATACATTCAAACAATACTTGTATTAAAATCATGTTCATGAAAGGGATTATGCACCCACCTAATAAGACAATGATCGGACAACACTACAGCTCTATAAAGTAATATTCTTCGATGAAACCGAGATGTCTTCAAAAACCGGGCTTCTCACGGGTAGAGTTTTGGCTCGAAAACTCTTTTTCTTGGGACCTTTGAGGCTTCAGGACTTGCTTCGGGTGTTGGGGATGATATCGGGACTTAGGGGGGGGCTAAAAGTAGGCTTAATGATGAGAAAAGTAGGAGAGAGGTTGAGAAATTAGCAACCAAAACCGGCTGCCTTCGATTTCTATTTATAGGGCTAAATTTTGCTATTCACATCATGAACCAAGCTTGTTCACGTTGTGAACTTGGTCGTCATCAGGTGCATAGTCGTGAAATCAGTCTGTCAGACTCTGAAGGTGTCAATCACCGAGTTCACGTTGTGAGTTCTAACACAGGTTGAAGTTCATGCCCCGAACTTCAGAAATTCATATCTTTCGCATATGAGCTTCGTTTTCGACGTTCTTTATATCCACGCATAGTTGAGATTATGCTCTACAACTTTCATTTAGACTCCGTCGGCTAATGTTGACTTCATTTTTAATATTATATTTTTAGTAGGCCGGTACAGAAAAAGTCTGTTATAAATTTATAACTTCTTCATCTGACGTCTGTTTTTAGCTGTCTTTTTACAGTTGCACTACTATCGATGAGATCTTCGATTCTCGTTTAGATTGTTTAGGCTAGAGATCGCTCGATCTAAATATTGAGTTTTAAGCTGCATACTGCTAAGTTGAAACTTAGAAAAATCATAACTTCCCCATATGAAGTTAGATTTGGACGTTCCATTTATGCACTCTCTCGGTTTAACGTATTCTACAACTTTCATTTAGATCGCTAAGGCTAAAAATTGCTCTATCGTAAATTCACTATTTACGTCCTACAATGTCGTGCCGAATTTGTCGGGAAACTTCGACATGTCATAATTTCTTCGTTATAACTCGGATTTCAGCGTTCTTTATATGTACGGAAATCTCTTGACATGTATTCCATCTTGGTTAAGATTATATATTCTAAACACTCTTCTATCAAAAAGTCATTTTTGACGCTTATCGTCTCTAAATTGACTAGCCCGGATCTACAGGCGTTACAACATCGGGAGGCCAACATTGGAGGTGAAACTTTTTGGGGGAGCTATTAGTAGAGAACCTGGTTTCATTAGCATCTTAGCCATAAAGTGAGTCGTAAATGATGTGAATTTGATGCACCTTATTCCACAACTGTGAGACCCCCAAAATGAGTTTCTTTTGCTTTGTTCTTGTATGGGTATTGCTAAAATTTTCTTTGGGATGATGATGTGTTAACCCATTCACATGGAGGCGGTAGTGTTATTCTTTGACAAAGGAGTGCAGGGCGATGGAGGACATCCTGGTTTGTGGTGGCCCTTTCTTTAGCGACATACAGTGGCGACTTGCTTCTTTACCTATTAGGTTTAGTGGTTTGGGTTTGTACTCAGCAGTAAAGACTACCTCATATGCTTTTGTTGCGTCAAGGGCACAATCATGGGTATTACAAGACCACATCTTATGGGATAACGACATATGTGGTATGGATTTTGATTATGCTTATGCATTGACTTCTCTTTGTAACATGCTTCCAAGCATTAACTTTAGTAGTTTTAGTAATAAGGACACAACCCCTCCTAAATCCCAACATACACTGGTGAATTTCATTTTTAATAAAATTGTCCAAAACATGGAAGTGCATTTCGACATGACGGTTCGGTAGAAACCAGTTTTCGAGTGTTTACGAGTACCACATGCTCAAGATTTTGTTCTAGCTATCCCTATAGATGGGTTTGACAACATATGTCTACTATGGAGTATCGTACTATCCTTAAATATCGGCTCACGATCCTAATAATCCAGCTAACGAGATATGTTCGGTGTGTTGCAAGGCATGCTTGGACTATTTTTTAGAGCATGCAGTTCATTATAAAGAACTCACGAGGTTCTAGTACCGACACGATATGGTGAAGGATGTTTTGTTTGACATATTTAAGCGGGTCGGGGTTTCTGCTAAGAAGGAGGTACTTGTGAATTTTCTTGACTGACCTGACAGAATGAAGCTCAACCCTTAGACCAGGTGATGTTTTGGTTTTTGGATGAATTGGAGGGAAACACGTATGTATGGACCTTACTGGGTTATCCCCTGTCATGGGTTTGAGGGTTGGGGTTTTCAAGGCGGGGCAAACTGCTTTAAAAGCCGCTACATGCGAAGTCACAAAACATGAGAAATCGTACATAGAAAATCAACATGTGCTCATATCATTTGCTTTTGATACGTTTGGTTTCCTTGCGGCGAATGCGGTAGAGCTTCTTAATAGAGTAAAATGGTTCATGCATAACAGTTTTATGTCCCCTAGATCTATGAATATGGTATTCAAAAGGATTGACTTTCTCATACAAAAAGGTTTAATGATGCAACTTGTTGTCTGTTTGCCTTTTCAATCATTGTATTATGATCAGTAATCAAATCATGAAATTTTCAAATAAGATTACAAAGAAATATATTAGTATTGTATTACATATATTTTGCTTTTGCAATGGGGGGTCGTGATTGAGGTATGAATTTCGACATAGAATATGTGAAGTTCAAATTCTAGCATGCCTAAAGTATTGTTAGGGTTCTGCGATTAACCTTATATGTGGGCCTTGAGATGGGTCAATATGGGATAATATGGGATGATTATATGGTGCATTCAACACAAAAGATCCAAAACTTAAACCAGGTATGTCTAAAATACTGTTAGTCTTATGCAATTGACCTTTTACATAGACCTTAAGGTGGATCAACTTAAACTGCTTATATGGTGCATTTGACAATTAAGAGATAAAATTATTGTTAGTATTCTAACTTTCTTTGTGGGACTAGTGGTGTATCAGCTATATGGTGTAGTTTATCAAAATTTTTAATGTATTAAAAATATATTTGACAATCACTTGTTTATATATCATAAAATACAAAATGGGCCATGGGCATTTGAATTTATCGCAAAACGACTATTCTAGTTTGGAAAAGTCTACAGCAGGATTTTTATGCTATCACTTTTAATAAAATACACTAAATATGACAATTTAAATCATATCATTGAATAAGGAAAGCCCAATAACACGGTTCTTTTTTGCAATAAATCTAAGTCTGATTACATCAACATAACCAACACAATTACATAACTAATCAAAAAGATAACACTATCCAACTAATACATGGTTTATAATATACAAATTCTAGCATGATTCTTGTGCTCACATTTACATGATTTTTCCCATCCACTAATGACTTCGGAGTCCCTAGCTAGCTATGTGATCCACATGCACACCATAAATGTTTTTCATGCAATCAGCTTTCGAAACATATTTAGACTGTTACATCATATTAAACGATTTATTTTTGTTTTACCTTTTGGTTGAACATGATATTTAAATAAAGTTTTATTTTTTTTATTTATCTTATTTTATTTATTATTATTATTATTATTATTATTATTATTATTATTATTATTATTATTATTATTAAACTTAGATATTACAATAATATTAATGCTTTATGGTGTTTTAATTTGATAAAAATATGAACATTTGCATGGACTGCATCTGATATAAATTACTTTAAACCACCACTACATTTTTTGAAATTATAGCAAGCAACATTAAAATTATATAAAAGTTACATATGGTTGAATGCTTTATATTTATCAATTAAATAAATTTTCAATGTCGATCGGCGAAAAACTAGATATGCATTTTCTTTCTGGCCAATGCCAAAAAACTATATGGTACTTATGTTATGTGCTTTCCTTTTCAAAAAGTAATGGTCCATTTTTACTTTCTCAACTTTAACCCTACAAACGATATAGTATTACTTAATTATATTTAATAGAAAACTATATTTTCTTTAAAAAAAATTAAAATTTAGATCCATATATCACCATTTGACAGAGTCAAAGTAAAGTTGTTGGTTTGCTATAAAAGGGCAATGACCAATGGATCTTATCACTCAAAGCTGCCCAACTCAACAATGGGCGACAGACAAAGACATCTCCATTTTGTCTTCATGAACTATGATCCAGAATACGAACGCCTGCAATCTGACAGGTCAGTTTTGTAATTTCACTTACTTCCTCCCTCCGGACTCCGGCCTCCACCACCATTAATTATCCCATGGTGATGCTGATGTATCATGTATGTAATATGTGCAGAACAAAGAGAGGGGCAAGGGAGGTTGAAATGTACTTGAGCACCAAGCATAACGATCTATTGGCAAAGAAACTTGCGCCTGGAACTTACCACAAGACCTTATCTTTGTTCATCGTTGATGCTTTTGCTGTTCAAATCACTGATGCTCAGGTCAACTTTACATATACTTTCTCTTTCTCTGTACATCTTTCTTCCTCTCGCTCTTTTGACTGTTAAAGAACATGATAGTTTGACTTTATTCTGTCACAGGCCGATGTGCTTAGATCTGCAAAAGAAGTAAGGGTGGTGGAGAAGAACCAAGAGCTTCCTTGAAATAATATTATTGTTTCTGAGGTGGGTTGGATTTGATGAGGAAGCATTTTGCTTAAAGATCTAGTTTTACCTTGAGACATGTGGTCTTTAGTCTTTATATATTAACCTAAGCTACCTACATTTGTATAGCATAAGATACTATTGTATTGCTTATTGGCTTTCTTTCAGATGGTTAAAAATTAAACCAGTGTTTAAAAAAGATGTATAATGTATTCCTATCTCTAATTTTACATACATCATGTAAGATTCGCTTACGTCAATATTATGATCCTTAGGCAATATTATTGCCAAAGATATATCAAAATATGGCTCGCTTTTATTTTCTGATGTGTTACAAATGTTAGTCTTCATTTTTTTAGAAAAATCCAAGAAATCATATATAAAGAAATAAAACTTCATTAAAACATAGATTATATACACAATTTTCTCAACACGAAAAAAGGTTAGCCATTCTCCGGTTGGCCCACATTGAACCCGCCCAGGCCATCACATGTGGGGAAAGTATGGAACACTTGATATTTTAGTCATGTAAAGTTTGAACTCCTTTATGAATTTTGCATGTCAAAACAAAGTTCTCAACATGAATATAACGGGTATTATCCCTTGAGGCTCTAGTGATGTCAATAACTTATAGGGTATAAAATGGGCAAATAAATGAGACTTTTTGGCGTGAAGTTCTCTATTACCCCTTGTTTTATAGAATAAGATAACAAATATAGCTTTCATGTAATACTTTTCAACAAAATAATGTATCGCCAAAGACCATGTAATACTTTTCAAAAAGATAATGTATCGCCAAAGACCCGTGTAAAGGATTGGTGCATAGGAAAACATCAAAACATATTTTTATTTTGCAATTAAAAGTTGGTAATAATTTTAGTGTCAATCTAACAATTTACTGTAACTAAAATTTTGAAGAAGTGTCAAAGGGGAGTCGGACAAGGATCTAATACAAACACACTTGTATAAGAGTTTGTATAAGGGCGTGTTCGGCACGGAGCGTTTGAGAGCTTTTAGCTTCTAGCGTTTGACAAAATACTCCGTTTAAAACCAAAAACCTCGTTTGGCACTACAAGCTTCTAGCGTTTAGTTTAATCAAAACGTTCCAAATCCAAATGCTACTTCATGTAGCGTTTAACAAAACGCTACAAGCTACCCGCTACCAGCTAGTTTTGCCGAATATGCCCTAAAAGTGTTGGGTATAAGTCCAAAATTCCCTTTATGGCTAATGTGGAAGGCTTCATAACATTATGAACAACGCCCCACCTTCGGTGTTATTATAAGAAATGTTGTCGTTATGACTTGGTGAAACAGGGAAGCTTCTCTCTCTCTCTCTCTCTCTCTCTCTCTCTCTCTCTCTCTGACTTGGTGAAACAGCGAGCCATGACGTTTTTCAAGGTGTGATGTAAGGCGGCGATTTTGTATTAATTTATAATTATATTACCGCATAAATATAAATTTATATCAAATATACCTAGTTTTTAGAAGTGTTATATTAACAACTAATAACAGAAAGTTAATAAAAAACACAATACTTTTATGTCCGACTAGAAAAGGTATAAAAAAGAGCAAAAAAACGTGTCTCAAACGACTAGCAGCAACGTTATGAAGCTTTTCGTAACGGCGACGTCGTGCCTCACTTCATGGCGCCCACCATGACGCGCCTTTTATATATATATATATATATATATATATATATATATATATATATATATATATATATATATATAACATGTTATAACATTTGAACGTCATTTCCTACATAAATGATATGATGTTAACGGTGATGTGGCATGTGAGATGATAGATTTTTGGTGTTATAACACCGGCTCATACCTACCAGTCTAAGGCAAATATGATCCTGACCACGACGAATCACAAGCATCAACGTGTTTGCGGAAAAATACCCTTAAAAACCTAAACCTAAAAAGGTTTTCAAATCTGAAATATAGTGGAAAACGCCCATCTAAGTACCTGATCACCTTAGAAGGTATGGATTTGGCCTAGGTTGACGTAAATAACATGGGTCCGCTTTAGCTAACTTTGGTCGGTTTGGACAATACTGAAATGTTGTTGGTAATCTCAAGCTAACTTTCAGCTTTGGGTTAGTTTTAGGGGTGTTATTTGGTCAGTTTAACGGTGTTTTTGGTTAGGGATGAGCATACGAAACTGAATCCGGCTGAGATTCTTGAATGCTAAATTGGATGGAAGTAGATATTGAGCACCGAACCGAACTAACATTATCAATACCAGTACCAGGAATGATATCGATTTTCGGTATTAGCATTGGTACCAATGACACCGAATCTCGAATTTCGTGATTTTAGAGTATTGGGTATCATCCCATACTAACATAAACACTGTTGATTTGGGTCGGAAACTTCGGTACTCTTGCTCACATATTTTCAATTTATTCGGGTCGGTTAAATCGTTTTTTAACATTTCTAACCTAATTGTAACCAAATTGTATAAGGTTCAATTTAATTAGTTATTCAGTTATTCAATTTGGCTTACGGAGTAACTAATTAAAATTTTGATTCTATTTTTTTTAAGAAGCCAACCATATATTAATAAGCCAAAGAAAACGCACTAGCAAGAAGCTAAGAGCAAAACAATTACACATGGTTTAGAGGGTTTTGTAACCTATTGACCCAAAAAATAGAACATCTCATATTTCAATAGCAAACTAATGAAAAGAAAATTCACTAATAGAGTCTATAATATCACATTATCTCATTTTTCCCGAAGCAACAACCTTTTCGTTTCTAAACCACCAAAGATATTAGAAAGAAATACAAACGAGCGTATCAAGCACCTTCTTTTTTTCGAAGCAAGAGACAATTGGTAAATATTTTGGAACAATTCACGAACCGTATGAAACTTCAATATTGTTCTACCTCCACCCCTTCATATTGCATCACAGGTTCTAGCCGCCACTTCACATTTAATGAACAAATGATCAAGTTGTTCCACCTCCAGATTACAAATAAGACAAATGATAGATAGGATATCCAACCCTCGGTCTAACAGATTAGGTCTAGTAGGAATTCAATTGAAGATAAATTTCCATATCAAAATATTAACTTTACTAGGAAGAGGAGAGTTCCATCTAGTTTATTGATTAGAATAAGGAAGAAAAGTGCCATTGATCCATCTTCTAGTATCATTCATAGTAAAAGATCCTTCATTTCCAGTATCCAACACCAACTATCTTTTTTGTTATATAAAATTACATCCTCCGAGATAGAAACCAAATTTGAAATTTTTTCTAAGCTCTTCTCCACCTGTAATCAAATGCTTCTAACTACAAAACCATCCCCCCCCCCCTCTTTAAACAATATGCAACAAAACAATCTTTGTTCGATTCTAATGTAAAAAAGTCAAGAAAAATATCACATCCCCGACCGGTGGCGGAAACGTTGGGTTGTGCGACGTCATCATGGATCACAAATATTGATTACATTGAACAATGCACAAAATATAACATAAATATTACTTCTATTATAAAATAAAATATTACATATCGTACTAAGTTCGGGATGGTAAAATTAAGGTATAAGCAATGCCTTAACAATTAGTCAGTTTAAATAAACAAAAATGATAAAAACACTATGCATGTGAATCCATGATTTTCCAAAAGATGATACGTGTCTGACTTTGGTTCCCTGTGAATACATGTGATTTTAAAAATGTCAACATAAAGTTGATGATTTCACATGTTTGTAAAGTTTGGATTGTAAGTACTTCTTTAAAAAAAATATATGTTTTTATTGCATAAAAGTATTTCCAAACTTGTATGTACTTTTATATCAAAAAGTATGCTTTCTAGAAATGTACTTTCTCGACTGAAAGTATGTTCATTAAAAATGTACTTTCTCAATCTAAAGTGTGTTCGTTAAAAGTTGTAATGCCCGTTTTCCAGATTGGATCAGAGTAGGGCATAAATGAGTCAATGGCATGATTTTTAGGAAAAATCATGTGTCACGACGTGACCATGGGGAGGTAATGACGTGATCATCAAATGAAGAACGTGCATCTGGAGGTTAGTCATGACGTGACATGTATGGGGTCACGACGTGATAAGGGTTGCAACCCAATCCCATGATCGTTTTGGTTTTCCTTCATATTTAAACATCATAAACTCGGATTTAGAGTTCATTTCTTAGCCTCGATCTCTCTCCAACCTCAGAAACCCTAACCCTAGTCCATCTTGGCGGTTTTGGCTCATTTTGGTGGTTTTGGTGCTCTTTGAAGGAAGGAGAAGGAGAATTGGAGTAGGGATCAAGCAAGCAACACTTTCTTATCTTTTATATCACCTTCTGGATCTTTTGTAAGGATTCAAGCTTCTACCTTTATGGTTTATTCTCTCATATCTAAGTTGCTTTAGTCCCTTTTGGTTCATGGTTTTGATTTGATAAGATGTATGGAATAAAGCTGGCAACTTTATGGTCCTCCAGAATCCCTAGAGCTTCACATCTTATGGATCTAAGGATTAGTTGTGGATTCAGAATATTACATGAGTTTTAGGTCACTTTTATGAACCTTTAGAGTCCCTTAAAGTTTTTTTGGAAAGTTGGATTTAAAGACTTAATGGATTAAGGACTCAAACCATTTATATTTTGCCTCAGACTGTCGTCACGTCGTGGCATGGGGAGTGTCACGGCATGACGGTGGGTGATACCTCGATTATCTTGTCCTGTTGTGCTCATGACATGACCAAGGATGGTTCAAGCTGTGGTGCATATTGTGTGAGTTGTTTGTATCTAAGTTGGCTGAGTTGGAGTGTGGTTGAGTTTAGATCAGGTTGAGTGCGTTCTCACGACGTGAGGGTCAGTCATTGGTGACGTTGAGTGTTGGCTTTGGCTGTTGACTTTGACTTGACCGTTGACTTATGACATGTGTGGTTTTTGTAACATCCCAAAGTTCAAGACTAAAAATTTCTTTTAATAAAGCATTACGTTAAGCAAATTCATCGTTTTCAAACATAAACAAAGTATTAGTTTCCAAAATACATATTTGTTATCAGAGTAAACATTCCCAGGCTGTCTAAGCTATGGTGTGTGCCATGCGATCATCCCGAGCTCCATCATCCGCTACCGGAAGTACCTGAAACCAAAACTGAAAACCGTAAGCACGAAGCTTAGTGAGTTCCCCACCCTACCACATACCATGCATAACCACATACTGCACATACTGGGCCGCGCCCGCTATCCTGGGCCTCGCCCCCTACCTCGGGCCTCGCCCGTGTAACACCCCAAAGTTTGGAAAGCCAAGAAAAGAAAGAAAACCTCAAGTTTAGGGGAGACTCGGCGAGTCCATGGAGGGACTCGGCGAGTCCGAGCGGGATCCAGGTTGTGGTGAAAGCGACCGACTCGGCGAGTCGGCCAAGGAGACTCGACGAGTTGGGTCTGATCGAGGAAAACCCTAAATCCGGGACTTGGAGCCTATTTAAGCATCTCATCCTCTTTCCTAGGGTTCCTTTAGTGCCTCTTTACCCCCAGAACATCAACCCTAGCTGCCATATCCGTTTTTGAGCTAGATCTTGCATTGAAGAAAGCACTATAAGCTTGGAGAAGGAAGAAAAGCCTTGGAAGTGCAAGAAGGGACTGTAAATCCGAGATTGAGAAGACATTTCAGATCAATTGGAGGTAATAAGCTGCTGATTAGACTCCCTTTGCATCTAGATCTATTCTTATGTGTGAGTTTTGGTCATTATTGGTATGTTATGCAACCAATTCGAGTTGGAGGTTCAGATCTGAGGTTGCTACCTCAGATCCATGTTGGTTTTGGTCTTGAATCCCCTAAAGTATCAGCCCTTGGTATGTTGAAGAAGCATGTTTGCCATAAACCCTAGTTTAGTGTGTTTTGAGCTTAGATCTCTCAATCTACACGTAAAGTTTGCCACTTTACGTGGGGAATAGGCCCTAGAAGTATGGATCTATGAGTTGGAAGTTCTGTTTGGCTCGAAAAGCCACTGCATGGATTGAAGACTGGATAGACTCGGCGAGTCCTTCGAGTGGACTCGGCGAGTAGCTTGAAGATGAGGAGGAACTCGACGAGTAGGATGAACAGCTCGTCGAGTCGGTTGAAGTTAGGCATGGACTCGGCGAGTTGGATGAACAACTCGACGAGTTGGTTGAAGATTGTCTTGAACTCGGCGAGTCTGTTCTTGGACTCGGCGAGTCAGATCGCGAAACCCTAAACCCTTTGAGTGGAGACTCGAATCAGTGAGTCGGGTGGTGACTCAGCGAGTTGGACAGGACAGGTCATGGAACTAGTTGGACTCGGCGAGTCATGGACTGACTCGGCGAGTCGAGTCGCGAATAAGAAAGACCCTGAGCTTATGAACTCGGCGAGTCTTTAGGAAGACTCGGCGAGTAAGGTTGACCTGGAAGGTTGACTTTGACCAGAGTTGACTTAGTTGACTGTCAGACTAAGTGTTATATGTATATTGATAGCTTGGAGAGCTAGAGGAGCAGCGGTTCAGGGGATTGTCGAGTAGCAGCCAGAGGTTTATCAGCAGGGCTCAGCAGTTCAGGTGAGTTTCCTTCCAGTAGGAATGGGTCTAAGGCCATAATGCCGGCCCGTTTAGCTAGCAGTAGTTTTCAGATTTTGATCTGATGCAGTAGTTAGTATGTTTGAGGCCTTCGTGGCTCAGACAGGATTTATGTGTTATGTGTTCCGGGCTACGGCCCGAGGTAGTATGCAGTATATGTGAGTTTATGCCAGTTGATATGTTATGATATGCTGTGTTCAGTCAGCTTCGGGCTTCGGTCCGATGGAGGGGCAAGGCCCCAGTCAGTTAGCTTCGGACTTCGGTCCGATGGAGGGGACAAGGTCCCAGACAGTCAGCTTCGGGCTTCGGTCCGATGGAGGGGCAAGGCCCCAGTCAGTTAGCTTCGGACTTCGGTCCGATGGAGGGGACAAGGTCCCAGACAGTCAGCTTCGGACTTCGGTCTGATGTAGGGGACAAGGTCCCAGTCAGTCAGCTTCGGACTTCGGTTCGATGGAGGGGGCAAGGCCCCAGTAAGTGCTTGATATGTTATTGTTTGGTATGTGGTAGATTGGGGGAGCTCACTAAGCTTCGTGCTTACGGTTTTCAGTTTTGGTTTCAGGTACTCGGTTTGCGAAAGAGGAGCTCGGGAAGATTGCAGAGCACACACCATAGTCAGTTAGCCTGGGAATGTTTGACTCTGATAATGATATTACGTTTTGAATTTAATACTCAAAGGTTATGTTTGACTTATGATAAGTTGTTATAAATCTATTTTTAGTAATGTTTAAAAGAAATTTTTAGTCATGATTTTTGGGTCGTTACAAGTTGGTATCAGAGCCTTGGTTTGAGGGATTCGGGCGCACTCCTGAGTGTGTCTGAACTCAAACTAAGGAAGTGGTATATAGTTTTCAAAAGAAAAATCGTAATTACAAAAAGAATTTTGAGAAAAGAAAACAATTTTAGAAAAAGCAAAAAGAGTTTTGAAAAGAGAAAAAGGTGTGGTGCATGCAATCAGCCGAGCTCAAGTAAGTACTCCCAATTTACCCATACAAGTTATATTATGATTATCAGTATCAGTTTCAGTTTCAGTTTCAGTTCCAGCTTCAGTAGAACAGCATGCTAGAATAGGACTAAGGATCTAGGATGATGCCTTATGTGCCTGCTTTATGTGTTCAGCTTTATGAGAATTGCATGCTAGTATTGAGTAGACAGCAGTAGGATAGCCTATTTAGGTTATGCTTGGTAACGCGAGCTTAGCATTTTATGCTAGTGTAGTTTCCTGTTATGAGAATAGTTTTGCCTGAGTATGTTTCCTTTATCCGAATGCTGCTAGCTTTGTGCTTTGTGGGACTCTGAGTGATGGGAGTTAGCCATTAGGTGAATACATCACATCACATATGATCAGGGTTGAATAATCTCAGAGTGTTGGATTTGGCCCTACTGCGCAGCTCTTGTCTGAGTCCAACCGTTGTAGGGACGAGTCTCTTACTTGAAGGATTATCCGAGCCTCGTCACATGTGATGGTATTCAGGTGGTGACTAATTGGCATTACTAGGAGGCCTTCAGCAGCGGAGGACTGTTTGGGTAGAGTCAGAGGTTCCCTAGGGCAAGCCTATGATGAGAGTAGCAGAGATCAGTAGAAGAGTAAATGGGACTTGGTGGAGTTGAGGTAACTCTTGAGGAAAGTACGGATAGATGTGGAAGGTAGTAGGGGCCCATACTACTGAAAGCAGAGGATCCGTACTCGATTCAATAGGGGCCGAGGCAAAACCAAGGAACTAGTAGAGTATGTGAGAAATTCCTCAGCAGTAGTATGTAAATTGATCAGGATTTTGTTATATTTTCAGCATGGTGACGTTACGCGAGATACCAGTTAGCAGTTCAGGTGTCGAGGAGGGGTCTGGCTCGGGCTTCAGAGCCGGGCAGCTTGATGATCAGATGAGGGATTTCATTTCCGCAGAGATTATGCGCAACATCATTGATCAGACTCCAGTGATTTTCGGTTCAGTTAGAGAGGCCATTGTAGAGCTCATGGACAGTCATCTTGAGGCCTTTAAGGCCGGGTTAGTTTCAGGACAGATTGGGGCTCGTCTAGGTCCCGAATCTTATGGAGTTCAGGGATCCATCAGGGAGGGAGATCCCATTTCTAGTTCCTGCCATCAGGGGGCAGGGGTGAGTGGGGAATTCTGTCTCCAAGAGAGACCATTGCATGATTGGATAGTTGAGGAAGTTTCGCGAGCCATTCGCGAGGATCTGCCCGACATGGTCGTGAGGATCACTGATAGATTGATAGCGAGGCTTCAGGATCAGACATCTGTTGTTCAGTCAACAGGCATTGCCGTTGGAGTAACGCAGGAGCGAGAGTCGGGCAGGGAGTCGGAAGGGAAAAGGAAATTTGATGAGACTCAGGTAGCCACAGGTTCGGGTAAGAGGCCCAAGGGTCCAGATTTGAGGACGAGGAACTATCAGAGCCGCAGTCGATGCGGGAAGTGCGGAAGGACGCACATGGGTGTGTGTAGGCGTAGAAGTGGTGGCGATGCTGGGTGTTTCAAGTGCGGCCAGATTGGTCATTTTAGCAGAGACTGTGTTGTTACCATCGCCCAGGGGCTTGAGCCGTTATGTTTCCATTGCAGTCAGAGGGGCCACAAGAAGGCCCACTGTCCAAGTTTGTATCCAGCAGGGCAGGTGCCAGCTCCTGCCCTTGGGACTTCGAGTACCGCCAGCAGTTGTTGAGGCCGGGCAAGGGTGCCTACGGCTCAGAGCCGAGTTTTCTGGTAGGTTTCAGCAGGGATTCGAGCAGCACTGAGTAATGAAGGTACGTAACTTTTGTTTTTCTGTCAGCTTATGTCATGATTATAATGTTATGGTTCTGCATCAAATTGTGGTATAAGTGTTGTGTTATAGTGTGGCTTGCTTGTGATTATGTTATATGCCATTTGCATACCTCGGATTTACAGTCCCTTCTTGCACTTCCAAGGCTTTTCTTCCTTCTCCAAGCTTATAGTGCTTTCTTCAATGCAAGATCTAGCTCAAAAACGGATATGGCAGCTAGGGTTGATGTTCTGGGGGTAAAGAGGCACTAAAGGAACCCTAGGAAAGAGGATGAGATGCTTAAATAGGCTCCAAGTCCCGGATTTAGGGTTTTCCTCGATCAGACCCAACTCGTCGAGTCTCCTTGGCCGACTCGCCGAGTCGGTCGCTTTCACCACAACCCGGATCCCGCTCGGACTCGCCGAGTCCCTCCATGGACTCGCCGAGTCTCCCCTAAACTTGAGGTTTTCTTTCTTTTCTTGGCTTTCCAAACTTTGGGGTGTTACAACTCTCCCCCACTTAAACTAAACTTCGTCCTCGAAGTTTGCTATGATCGATATGGTGAGTGGCTGGAGTGTCGGACAAAAGGGTGTTAGATTTTCCAGACAGAGAGTTGGAGGCAGTTCGCAGGCAGTTGATCATAGCAAACTTCGAGGACGAAGTTTAGTTTAAGTGGGGGAGAGTTGTAACACCCCAAAGTTTGGAAAGCCAAGAAAAGAAAGAAAACCTCAAGTTTAGGGGAGACTCGGCGAGTCCATGGAGGGACTCGGCGAGTCCGAGCGGGATCCGGGTTGTGGTGAAAGCGACCGACTCGGCGAGTCGGCCAAGGAGACTCGACGAGTTGGGTCTGATCGAGGAAAACCCTAAATCCGGGACTTGGAGCCTATTTAAGCATCTCATCCTCTTTCCTAGGGTTCCTTTAGTGCCTCTTTACCCCCAGAACATCAACCCTAGCTGCCATATCCGTTTTTGAGCTAGATCTTGCATTGAAGAAAGCACTATAAGCTTGGAGAAGGAAGAAAAGCCTTGGAAGTGCAAGAAGGGACTGTAAATCCGAGATTGAGAAGACATTTCAGATCAATTGGAGGTAATAAGCTGCTGATTAGACTCCCTTTGCATCTAGATCTATTCTTATGTGTGAGTTTTGGTCATTATTGGTATGTTATGCAACCAATTCGAGTTGGAGGTTCAGATCTGAGGTTGCTACCTCAGATCCATGTTGGTTTTGGTCTTGAATCCCCTAAAGTATCAGCCCTTGGTATGTTGAAGAAGCATGTTTGCCATAAACCCTAGTTTAGTGTGTTTTGAGCTTAGATCTCTCAATCTACACGTAAAGTTTGCCACTTTACGTGGGGAATAGGCCCTAGAAGTATGGATCTATGAGTTGGAAGTTCTGTTTGGCTCGAAAAGCCACTGCATGGATTGAAGACTGGATAGACTCGGCGAGTCCTTCGAGTGGACTCGGCGAGTAGCTTGAAGATGAGGAGGAACTCGACGAGTAGGATGAACAGCTCGTCGAGTCGGTTGAAGTTAGGCATGGACTCGGCGAGTTGGATGAACAACTCGACGAGTTGGTTGAAGATTGTCTTGAACTCGGCGAGTCTGTTCTTGGACTCGGCGAGTCAGATCGCGAAACCCTAAACCCTTTGAGTGGAGACTCGAATCAGTGAGTCGGGTGGTGACTCAGCGAGTTGGACAGGACAGGTCATGGAACTAGTTGGACTCGGCGAGTCATGGACTGACTCGGCGAGTCGAGTCGCGAATAAGAAAGACCCTGAGCTTATGAACTCGGCGAGTCTTTAGGAAGACTCGGCGAGTAAGGTTGACCTGGAAGGTTGACTTTGACCAGAGTTGACTTAGTTGACTGTCAGACTAAGTGTTATATGTATATTGATAGCTTGGAGAGCTAGAGGAGCAGCGGTTCAGGGGATTGTCGAGTAGCAGCCAGAGGTTTATCAGCAGGGCTCAGCAGTTCAGGTGAGTTTCCTTCCAGTAGGAATGGGTCTAAGGCCATAATGCCGGCCCGTTTAGCTAGCAGTAGTTTTCAGATTTTGATCTGATGCAGTAGTTAGTATGTTTGAGGCCTTCGTGGCTCAGACAGGATTTATGTGTTATGTGTTCCGGGCTACGGCCCGAGGTAGTATGCAGTATATGTGAGTTTATGCCAGTTGATATGTTATGATATGCTGTGTTCAGTCAGCTTCGGGCTTCGGTCCGATGGAGGGGCAAGGCCCCAGTCAGTTAGCTTCGGACTTCGGTCCGATGGAGGGGACAAGGTCCCAGACAGTCAGCTTCGGGCTTCGGGCTTCGGTCCGATGGAGGGGCAAGGCCCCAGTCAGTTAGCTTCGGACTTCGGTCCGATGGAGGGGACAAGGTCCCAGACAGTCAGCTTCGGACTTCGGTCTGATGTAGGGGACAAGGTCCCAGTCAGTCAGCTTCGGACTTCGGTTCGATGGAGGGGGCAAGGCCCCAGTAAGTGCTTGATATGTTATTGTTTGGTATGTGGTAGATTGGGGGAGCTCACTAAGCTTCGTGCTTACGGTTTTCAGTTTTGGTTTCAGGTACTCGGTTTGCGAAAGAGGAGCTCGGGAAGATTGCAGAGCACACACCATAGTCAGTTAGCCTGGGAATGTTTGACTCTGATAATGATATTACGTTTTGAATTTAATACTCAAAGGTTATGTTTGACTTATGATAAGTTGTTATAAATCTATTTTTAGTAATGTTTAAAAGAAATTTTTAGTCATGATTTTTGGGTCGTTACAAGTTGGTATCAGAGCCTTGGTTTGAGGGATTCGGGCGCACTCCTGAGTGTGTCTGAACTCAAACTAAGGAAGTGGTATATAGTTTTCAAAAGAAAAATCGTAATTACAAAAAGAATTTTGAGAAAAGAAAACAATTTTAGAAAAAGCAAAAAGAGTTTTGAAAAGAGAAAAAGGTGTGGTGCATGCAATCAGCCGAGCTCAAGTAAGTACTCCCAATTTACCCATACAAGTTATATTATGATTATCAGTATCAGTTTCAGTTTCAGTTTCAGTTCCAGCTTCAGTAGAACAGCATGCTAGAATAGGACTAAGGATCTAGGATGATGCCTTATGTGCCTGCTTTATGTGTTCAGCTTTATGAGAATTGCATGCTAGTATTGAGTAGACAGCAGTAGGATAGCCTATTTAGGTTATGCTTGGTAACGCGAGCTTAGCATTTTATGCTAGTGTAGTTTCCTGTTATGAGAATAGTTTTGCCTGAGTATGTTTCCTTTATCCGAATGCTGCTAGCTTTGTGCTTTGTGGGACTCTGAGTGATGGGAGTTAGCCATTAGGTGAATACATCACATCACATATGATCAGGGTTGAATAATCTCAGAGTGTTGGATTTGGCCCTACTGCGCAGCTCTTGTCTGAGTCCAACCGTTGTAGGGACGAGTCTCTTACTTGAAGGATTATCCGAGCCTCGTCACATGTGATGGTATTCAGGTGGTGACTAATTGGCATTACTAGGAGGCCTTCAGCAGCGGAGGACTGTTTGGGTAGAGTCAGAGGTTCCCTAGGGCAAGCCTATGATGAGAGTAGCAGAGATCAGTAGAAGAGTAAATGGGACTTGGTGGAGTTGAGGTAACTCTTGAGGAAAGTACGGATAGATGTGGAAGGTAGTAGGGGCCCATACTACTGAAAGCAGAGGATCCGTACTCGATTCAAGAGGGGCCGAGGCAAAACCAAGGAACTAGTAGAGTATGTGAGAAATTCCTCAGCAGTAGTATGTAAATTGATCAGGATTTTGTTATATTTTCAGCATGGTGACGTTACGCGAGATACCAGTTAGCAGTTCAGGTGTCGAGGAGGGGTCTGGCTCGGGCTTCAGAGCCGGGCAGCTTGATGATCAGATGAGGGATTTCATTTCCGCAGAGATTATGCGCAACATCATTGATCAGACTCCAGTGATTTTCGGTTCAGTTAGAGAGGCCATTGTAGAGCTCATGGATAGTCATCTTGAGGCCTTTAAGGCCGGGTTAGTTTCAGGACAGATTGGGGCTCGTCTAGGTCCCGAATCTTATGGAGTTCAGGGATCCATCAGGGAGGGAGATCCCATTTCTAGTTCCTGCCATCAGGGGGCAGGGGTGAGTGGGGAATTCTGTCTCCAAGAGAGACCATTGCATGATTGGATAGTTGAGGAAGTTTCGCGAGCCATTCGCGAGGATCTGCCCGACATGGTCGTGAGGATCACTGATAGATTGATAGCGAGGCTTCAGGATCAGACATCTGTTGTTCAGTCAACAGGCATTGCCGTTGGAGTAACGCAGGAGCGAGAGTCGGGCAGGGAGTCGGAAGGGAAAAGGAAATTTGATGAGACTCAGGTAGCCACAGGTTCGGGTAAGAGGCCCAAGGGTCCAGATTTGAGGACGAGGAACTATCAGAGCCGCAGTCGATGCGGGAAGTGCGGAAGGACGCACATGGGTGTGTGTAGGCGTAGAAGTGGTGGCGATGCTGGGTGTTTCAAGTGCGGCCAGATTGGTCATTTTAGCAGAGACTGTGTTGTTACCATCGCCCAGGGGCTTGAGCCGTTATGTTTCCATTGCAGTCAGAGGGGCCACAAGAAGGCCCACTGTCCAAGTTTGTATCCAGCAGGGCAGGTGCCAGCTCCTGCCCTTGGGACTTCGAGTACCGCCAGCAGTTGTTGAGGCCGGGCAAGGGTGCCTACGGCTCAGAGCCGAGTTTTCTGGTAGGTTTCAGCAGGGATTCGAGCAGCACTGAGTAATGAAGGTACGTAACTTTTGTTTTTCTGTCAGCTTATGTCATGATTATAATGTTATGGTTCTGCATCAAATTGTGGTATAAGTGTTGTGTTATAGTGTGGCTTGCTTGTGATTATGTTATATGCCATTTGCATACCTCGGATTTACAGTCCCTTCTTGCACTTCCAAGGCTTTTCTTCCTTCTCCAAGCTTATAGTGCTTTCTTCAATGCAAGATCTAGCTCAAAAACGGATATGGCAGCTAGGGTTGATGTTCTG
Organism: Lactuca sativa; assembly: GCF_002870075.4. Classification (NCBI taxonomy): domain Eukaryota; kingdom Viridiplantae; phylum Streptophyta; class Magnoliopsida; order Asterales; family Asteraceae; genus Lactuca; species Lactuca sativa. Next base: position 15,672,893 of record NC_056625.2, on the reverse strand, counting down.
GGGGTAAAGAGGCACTAAAGGAACCCTAGGAAAGAGGATGAGATGCTTAAATAGGCTCCAAGTCCCGGATTTAGGGTTTTCCTCGATCAGACCCAACTCGTCGAGTCTCCTTGGCCGACTCGCCGAGTCGGTCGCTTTCACCACAACCCGGATCCCGCTCGGACTCGCCGAGTCCCTCCATGGACTCGCCGAGTCTCCCCTAAACTTGAGGTTTTCTTTCTTTTCTTGGCTTTCCAAACTTTGGGGTGTTACAACTCTCCCCCACTTAAACTAAACTTCGTCCTCGAAGTTTGCTATGATCGATATGGTGAGTGGCTGGAGTGTCGGACAAAAGGGTGTTAGATTTTCCAGACAGAGAGTTGGAGGCAGTTCGCAGGCAGTTGATCATAGCAAACTTCGAGGACGAAGTTTAGTTTAAGTGGGGGAGAGTTGTAACACCCCAAAGTTTGGAAAGCCAAGAAAAGAAAGAAAACCTCAAGTTTAGGGGAGACTCGGCGAGTCCATGGAGGGACTCGGCGAGTCCGAGCGGGATCCGGGTTGTGGTGAAAGCGACCGACTCGGCGAGTCGGCCAAGGAGACTCGACGAGTTGGGTCTGATCGAGGAAAACCCTAAATCCGGGACTTGGAGCCTATTTAAGCATCTCATCCTCTTTCCTAGGGTTCCTTTAGTGCCTCTTTACCCCCAGAACATCAACCCTAGCTGCCATATCCGTTTTTGAGCTAGATCTTGCATTGAAGAAAGCACTATAAGCTTGGAGAAGGAAGAAAAGCCTTGGAAGTGCAAGAAGGGACTGTAAATCCGAGATTGAGAAGACATTTCAGATCAATTGGAGGTAATAAGCTGCTGATTAGACTCCCTTTGCATCTAGATCTATTCTTATGTGTGAGTTTTGGTCATTATTGGTATGTTATGCAACCAATTCGAGTTGGAGGTTCAGATCTGAGGTTGCTACCTCAGATCCATGTTGGTTTTGGTCTTGAATCCCCTAAAGTATCAGCCCTTGGTATGTTGAAGAAGCATGTTTGCCATAAACCCTAGTTTAGTGTGTTTTGAGCTTAGATCTCTCAATCTACACGTAAAGTTTGCCACTTTACGTGGGGAATAGGCCCTAGAAGTATGGATCTATGAGTTGGAAGTTCTGTTTGGCTCGAAAAGCCACTGCATGGATTGAAGACTGGATAGACTCGGCGAGTCCTTCGAGTGGACTCGGCGAGTAGCTTGAAGATGAGGAGGAACTCGACGAGTAGGATGAACAGCTCGTCGAGTCGGTTGAAGTTAGGCATGGACTCAGCGAGTTGGATGAACAACTCGACGAGTTGGTTGAAGATTGTCTTGAACTCGGCGAGTCTGTTCTTGGACTCGGCGAGTCAGATCGCGAAACCCTAAACCCTTTGAGTGGAGACTCGAATCAGTGAGTCGGGTGGTGACTCAGCGAGTTGGACAGGACAGGTCATGGAACTAGTTGGACTCGGCGAGTCATGGACTGACTCGGCGAGTCGAGTCGCGAATAAGAAAGACCCTGAGCTTATGAACTCGGCGAGTCTTTAGGAAGACTCGGCGAGTAAGGTTGACCTGGAAGGTTGACTTTGACCAGAGTTGACTTAGTTGACTGTCAGACTAAGTGTTATATGTATATTGATAGCTTGGAGAGCTAGAGGAGCAGCGGTTCAGGGGATTGTCGAGTAGCAGCCAGAGGTTTATCAGCAGGGCTCAGCAGTTCAGGTGAGTTTCCTTCCAGTAGGAATGGGTCTAAGGCCATAATGCCGGCCCGTTTAGCTAGCAGTAGTTTTCAGATTTTGATCTGATGCAGTAGTTAGTATGTTTGAGGCCTTCGTGGCTCAGACAGGATTTATGTGTTATGTGTTCCGGGCTACGGCCCGAGGTAGTATGCAGTATATGTGAGTTTATGCCAGTTGATATGTTATGATATGCTGTGTTCAGTCAGCTTCGGGCTTCGGTCCGATGGAGGGGCAAGGCCCCAGTCAGTTAGCTTCGGACTTCGGTCCGATGGAGGGGACAAGGTCCCAGACAGTCAGCTTCGGGCTTCGGTCCGATGGAGGGGCAAGGCCCCAGTCAGTTAGCTTCGGACTTCGGTCCGATGGAGGGGACAAGGTCCCAGACAGTCAGCTTCGGACTTCGGTCTGATGTAGGGGACAAGGTCCCAGTCAGTCAGCTTCGGACTTCGGTTCGATGGAGGGGGCAAGGCCCCAGTAAGTGCTTGATATGTTATTGTTTGGTATGTGGTAGATTGGGGGAGCTCACTAAGCTTCGTGCTTACGGTTTTCAGTTTTGGTTTCAGGTACTCGGTTTGCGAAAGAGGAGCTCGGGAAGATTGCAGAGCACACACCATAGTCAGTTAGCCTGGGAATGTTTGACTCTGATAATGATATTACGTTTTGAATTTAATACTCAAAGGTTATGTTTGACTTATGATAAGTTGTTATAAATCTATTTTTAGTAATGTTTAAAAGAAATTTTTAGTCATGATTTTTGGGTCGTTACAGCCCGCTACAACGGCCCCACCGCTCCAGGCCCCGCCTGGCTTCGAGCCTCGCTCGGATACAGATCTGTTTCACGTAGGCCTCGCCTGTCACAGGGCCTCGCCCACTAACATATAATAGCACATAAACATCTCACATAAGCTAAAACTAACGGATCTTGTTCTAAGGCCTCGTCTATCTCTGGGCCCCGCCCATGTCCTGCTACTGATGAGTCATGGAACCCCGTCCATACTCCTGCTGATAGTGAGATACGGGCCCAGCCCACCCTCACTCCTTCCCTAACTTGGGCCTCGCCCCTGATCTGCTGCTACTGAGATATGGAACACCATCCACACTCTGCTATTGGTGAGATACGGGACCTCGCCCACACTCACCTCCCTACCAGGCACATACAAGTATCACACAGACAACAAGTATAAACTATCATTTAAACCATTCCTTGGGCACCCGCCCTCTATCATTGGACCTCGTCCCGAATATCATACTAGCATACTGGGCCTAGGGCTAACCCCTGGGTCTTCTACTCATAACTACATGGGTCGGCATTGTGGCCGTAGACCCATTCATACAAAAGGAAACTCACCTGATACTGCTGAACTGTTGCTGCTAATCCCTTTGACCGCTACCTGACCACTGACTCCGAACTGCTGCTCCACTAGCTCCCCGAGCTACCAATATCAACATAACACTTAGTCTAACTGACCTTCAAAGGTCAACCAAGTCAACTCTTGCCAAAGTCAAAGTCCTGGTCAAAGTCAACCTTCCAGGTCAACCCTACTCGCCGAGTCCACTTACTGACTCGCCGAGTCCCTATGCTCAAAGTCCTTCCAATCACGACTTGACTCGCCGAGTCAGCCCCTGACTCGCCGAGTCTACTGATTCCCGAATCCTGTCCTGTCCAACTCACTGAGTCCTTGCTCGACTCGCTGACTCGAGTCTTAACTCGAAGGTTTGGGACTGCGCGACCTGACTCGCCGAGTCTAAGAACAGACTCGCCGAGCACAAGGCAATCTTCATCCAACTCGCTGAGTTGTTCATCCAACTCGCCAAGTTGTTCATCCAACTCGCCGAGTTCATGCCCATCTTCATCCGACTCGACGAGCTGTTCATCCCACTCGTCGAGTTCCTCCTTATCTTCATGCTACTCGCCGAATCCACTCGAAGGACTCGTCGAGTCCATTCGAATCTACTTACATGCAGAGGACTTTCTAGTCATGCATGGACTCCAAACTGTAGATCTACCCTTCCCAAGCCTATCCCCCACGTAAAGTTGCAAACTTTACGTGTAGAGAGGGAGATCTAGGCAAAAAGCACCATAAACTAGGGTTTAAGGCCAAGGGGCTTCAAAATCGACTCAAGGGCTGATACTTTATGCTTCTCCAGTCCATAACACATTTGGATATGAAGTAGAAACTCCAGATCCGGCTCCTAACTCAAAATAATATCATTATGGCTAAAGAGCCCCAACAACCACACATAAATCTAGATGCAAAAGGGTCCAAGAACTAGTTTATACCTCCAAAAGCTCAGAAATGTCTTCCCAATCCCGGATCTACAGCCCCCTTCTTGCACTCTCAAGATTCTTCTTCTTTCTCCAAGCTTAATGCACTCTTGAAGGCAATAAATGGCCCAAATAGAGGATATGGCGGCTAGGGTTTGATATCCAGGGCTTAAGAGGCAGTAAGGAACCCTAGGAAGAAGATTAAGACGTTTATATAGGCTCCAAGTCCCGAATTTAGGGTTTTCCACGCACAGACCAGACTCGCCGAGTCACCTTGGCTGACTCACCGAGTCGGTCACTTACTCCTCGACCCGGATCCCGCTCGGACTCGCCGAGTCGCCCCTTAACATTAAGGTTTTCTTTCCTTTCTTGGCCTTCAAAACTTTGGGTGTTACAACTCTCCCCCACTTAAACTAAACTTCGTCCTCGAAGTTTGCTATGGCCCACCGCCTGCGATCTGCCTGCAATACCCAACCAATTATCCCAACACTAGCTGCCTTCCTTCGCTGGCCTACCGCCCAATCATTCTGACTAGCATCAAACCTTGCGGATAATCATCTCGGGTCAACCCTGACCCTGAACATTCTGGAAACACGACTTACTCAACCGATAATCCGCCTGGTACTCACCGAGTACTGCACTGAACCTATAGGGGTTCACCCCTTCTTTCCTTGCACAATTCCTTGCCTTCCTAAGGCAAAACCCCATAACCAACTATTCCTTGTATCACTGTGAAGGCCCTATCCTTCACCAACTCCATCACCCCCGCATACCAGTACGGGTCATTATCGCCAGTATCCATTGGGCATTTCTTTCTACTATGGTTTGGTGCAGAGCACCCCACGATCAACTAACTGAATTCCACCATGCACTGCATGCTCGCACTGCCACTGCCTGACAATTCTGTTGTTCCTTTTCTGACTTCCGGATGAACTGAGACCACCCTGGTCCTTACCAACCTATCCATGACTGGATTACCGGCTCCTACCGGTAGCTAGTCCCAACACCACCACTAGCCGCTCCTAGCGACTTCCAAAGAACTTCGATCACCTATAACTGCTCAATCTACTCTGCTATTCAGGCACTACAAACCTGGGATTCTCGATCCCCTAACTTGACACTAAGGTCCCTACCAGGTCCCACCTGTGCTGCTAAAACTCACGGGCCTCGCCCACGGGTCCCACCCGCCTCTATCCTTCTATTCCCACTAGTCTAATCACTCTCGCTCGGGCCTCGCCCACGGGTCTCACCCAACCATACTACTGAGCAACCCTGCTCCCAGGTCTCATCTATACTGCTAATCTCATACGGGCCTCGCCCACGGGTCTCACCCAACTATATCTTGGAGCGGCCTCTCCCAAGGTCTCACCTCTCTAGGGCTATACAGGCAAACTCCATATCATTCTCATCCACTGCCCATTCCTGATCCCTATCCGATCACTAGGAGATAAGGGCCTCGCCCCAACTCCGCTAACAAAACTACTAAGGAATGCTACGTCTTACCCATAGTCTTACATCACCATCCATTGCTGACTGCTAGTACGAAGGCACCCATGTGCCATTAGCTCTTAAGATCCTCATTCCGACTCCCTCGAGTCCTACGGGCGATCCACAACCTGAATTCTCAACCATAAACTAACCATTACCATCACACGCACTAGCTGATGGGGAGTTTCTCAAACTCCCAACCCTGAAATCCTCAATCCATGAAACGTTGAACTACTTCTCTTCCTTCTCGGAGGTCACGTACCCATTCTGGGTCTGCGTGCTCCTCTCTGGGCACACCCGGAGGATTCTCCCCCACTTCAATCCTGCTTACCCCTTGCTGCTCAATACTCAAAAGAGATCCCGATCTTTGCTACCATTCCATAACCCATCTACTAAGGAACCCAAGCCCGCCATAGCTAGGGATCTAACCATTCCCTTTCTAACGCCCTGTCACTCCGAACTAGCGAGACGTACCAATTCCCTTCCTAGCATGCTACAATTACTGCATCCTTTTAATCATTCTTTCATTGAGCACTTCCCCTAACTACCATACAAATAACCAAGGTATGCAGATGGCATATAACATAATCACAAGCAAGCCACACCATAATACAATACTCATACCAAAAATTGATGCATAACCATAACAATATAATCATGCAAACATAAAAGAACTGAAAACGGAAGTCACATACCTGCAATGTCCGGTGCTGCTCGTGCCTCCAAGGTAGTCATCTGAAAAGCCCTGCCCCCTGCCGTAGGTGCCTCTACCCGGCCCTGACAGCCATCCGTGATCCTCAAAGTTGTAGGGGCGGGTGCCATCACCCATCCTGCTGAAAACAAACTGGGACACTGGGCCTTCTTGTGGCCCCGCTGGTTGCAGTGAAAACATATCAAGTCTGATCCCTGCGCGGCGGTAACAGTACAATCCCTGCTGAAATGACCAGTCCGACCGCACTTGAAACAGCCAGACTCACCACCGCTACCACTCCTGCACGCACCCCCGTGCGCCCTGCCACACTTTCCACACCGAATGCGGTCCTGATGATCCCTCGATCTCGAATCCGATCCATTGGGCCTTTTGCCTGAACCCGCAGCTACTTAAACCTCATCCGACTTCCTCTTCCGGATTTGCTCCAAATCAATTTCCCTTTCTCTAGCCCGAAAAATCATATCTTCCAGCATCTTACAGCTAGATCTGCTCACGAACTCCCTGATGTCATCCCTCAACATCTCATGGTACCGAGCCTTCTTCATCTCCTCATCCGCGACATACTGCGGTACAAGAAGAGCCCTCTCCCTAAACTTGGCGGTGATCTCCGCTACAGTCTAAGTAGTCTGCATCAAATCCTGAAATTCTCGTGCCAGCTGCTGCACCTCAATAATCGGCGAAAACTCCGCCCTGAACCTGGTCGAGAAATCGCTCCAAGTCATCGCGTCCAACGCGGCATCATCCCCCAAAGCATGACCAATCTCCTCCCACCAATCCCTCGCTCTGTCCTTCAGAATACAGGAGGCGAGTCTAACCTTGCCCCCCTCGGGACACTTGCTCGTACGAAAAGCGTTGGCAACATCAGCCAACCATCTGCTGCTAGCAATGGGGTCCCTATCCCCATGATAATCTGGTGCCCCGCAAGCCCTGAACTCTCGAAATGTCAAGGTACACGCTCCCAACAAAGCCATCATCTCGGTACGGAAGGCTCCCAGCCTCTCATCCAAGATCTCCAGTATACCTTCCTTGACCGTGCCAAAGATCACAGGAGTCTGAGCTAGACTACTGCGCGTAACCTCAGCTGATATCAACTCTCTCATCCGCTCCTCGACTACTCGGCCCCTGAACCCGAGCCCGATCCCTCTCCAGTGCCTGGTCCGCCCGCTGGTCTCTCTCGCAACGTCACCATGCTGAAACATATAACACAACCACTATCAGAATACTCATCACTGATGCGAGACCAACCATACCCCACCAGGTTCCCGGTCTTGTCTCGGCCTTTCCCGAATCGAGTACGGATCCTCTGCTTTTAGTAGTACGGGCCCATACTACCTTCCAGATCTATCCGTACTTTCCTCGGGAATTGCTTCGACTCCACTAGGTCCCTTAACCACTTCTACTGCCCCCAGCACTACCTCATCCTAGGCTTACCCTAGGGAACCTCTGACTCAACTCAAGCCAATCCTCAGTTGCCGAAGGTCTCCTTGTGATGCCAATTAGCCATTACTTGGATACCATCACATGTGACGAGGCTCAGATAATCCTTCAAGTAAAAGACTCGTCCCTACAACGGTTGGACTCAAACAAGAGCTGCGCAATAGGGCTAAATCCCGCACTCTGAGATTATTCAACCCTAATCACATGTGACGTGACGTATCCACCTAATGGCTAACTCCCATCACTCAAAATCCCACAATGCACAAAGCGAGCAACATTCGGACAAGGGGAAAATCTAACCACAACATACTCAAGCAATCATATCCAAACAGCAAGAATCTGAACTAGCATGCAACACAAACTCATAAACTCAGGCATAACCTAAAAAGGCTATCCTACTACTGTCTAATCGGCACTATCATGCAGCTCAAAAGCACAAATAACAGGCACATAAGGCATCATCCCTAGATCCTTAGTCCTATTCTAGCATGCTGTTCTACCAAGTGATAATCATAACATAAACTTGTATGGGTATTTTGGGGTACTTACTTGAGCTTGGCTGATTGCATGCACCACACCCTTTTCTCTTTTCAAAGTTCTTTTTTTTTCTGAATTCTTTTGTTTTTCTAAAACTGTTTTTAGTTCTCAAAAATCTTTTTATGAAACTGTCTTTTCATTTTTGAAAACTTTTCATCCGACCCCTCAGTTTGAGTTCAGGTACACCCGAGAGCATACCCAAATCCCTCAAACCAAGGCTCTGATACCAACTTGTAACATCCCAAAGTTCAAGACTAAAAATTTCTTTTAATAAAGCATTACGTTAAGCAAATTCATCGTTTTCAAACATAAACAAAGTATTAGTTTCCAAAATACATATTTGTTATCAGAGTAAACATTCCCAGGCTGTCTAAGCTATGGTGTGTGCCATGCGATCATCCCGAGCTCCATCATCCGCTACCGGAAGTACCTGAAACCAAAACTGAAAACCGTAAGCACGAAGCTTAGTGAGTTCCCCACCCTACCACATACCATGCATAACCACATACTGCACATACTGGGCCGCGCCCGCTATCCTGGGCCTCGCCCCCTACCTCGGGCCTCGCCCGCTACAACGGCCCCGCCGCTCCAGGCCCCGCCTGGCTTCGAGCCTCGCTCGGATACAGATCTGTTTCACGTAGGCCTCGCCTGTCACAGGGCCTCGCCCACTAACATATAATAGCACATAAACATCTCACATAAGCTAAAACTAACGGATCTTGTTCTAAGGCCTCGTCTATCTCTGGGCCCCGCCCATGTCCTGCTACTGATGAGTCATGGAACCCCGTCCATACTCCTGCTGATAGTGAGATACGGGCCCAGCCCACCCTCACTCCTTCCCTAACTTGGGCCTCGCCCCTGATCTGCTGCTACTGAGATATGGAACACCATCCACACTCTGCTATTGGTGAGATACGGGACCTCGCCCACACTCACCTCCCTACCAGGCACATACAAGTATCACACAGACAACAAGTATAAACTATCATTTAAACCATTCCTTGGGCACCCGCCCTCTATCATTGGACCTCGTCCCGAATATCATACTAGCATACTGGGCCTAGGGCTAACCCCTGGGTCTTCTACTCATAACTACATGGGTCGGCATTGTGGCCGTAGACCCATTCATACAAAAGGAAACTCACCTGATACTGCTGAACTGTTGCTGCTAATCCCTTTGACCGCTACCTGACCACTGACTCCGAACTGCTGCTCCACTAGCTCCCCGAGCTACCAATATCAACATAACACTTAGTCTAACTGACCTTCAAAGGTCAACCAAGTCAACTCTTGCCAAAGTCAAAGTCCTGGTCAAAGTCAACCTTCCAGGTCAACCCTACTCGCCGAGTCCACTTACTGACTCGCCGAGTCCCTATGCTCAAAGTCCTTCCAATCACGACTTGACTCGCCGAGTCAGCCCCTGACTCGCCGAGTCTACTGATTCCCGAATCCTGTCCTGTCCAACTCACTGAGTCCTTGCTCGACTCGCTGACTCGAGTCTTAACTCGAAGGTTTGGGACTGCGCGACCTGACTCGCCGAGTCTAAGAACAGACTCGCCGAGCACAAGGCAATCTTCATCCAACTCGCCGAGTTGTTCATCCAACTCGCCGAGTTCATGCCCATCTTCATCCGACTCAACGAGCTGTTCATCCCACTCGTCGAGTTCCTCCTTATCTTCATGCTACTCGCTGAATCCACTCGAAGGACTCGCCGAGTCCATTCGAATCTACTTACATGCAGAGGACTTTCTAGTCATGCATGGACTCCAAACTGTAGATCTACCCTTCCCAATCCTATCCCCCACGTAAAGTTGCAAACTTTACGTGTAGAGAGGGAGATCTAGGCAAAAAGCACCATAAACTAGGGTTTAAGGCCAAGGGGCTTCAAAATCGACTCAAGGGCTGATACTTTATGCTTCTCCAGTCCATAACACACTTGGATATGAAGTAGCAACTTTAGATCCGGCTCCTAACTCAAAATAATATCATTATGGCTAAAGAGCCCCAACAACCACACATAAATCTAGATGCAAAAAGGGTCCAGGAACTAGTTTATACCTCCAAAAGCTCAGAAATGTCTTCCCAATCCTGGATCTACAGCCCCCTTCTTGCACTCTCAAGATTCTTCTTCTTTCTCCAAGCTTAATGCACTCTTGAAGGCAATAAATGGCCCAAATAGAGGATATGGCGGCTAGGGTTTGATATCCAGGGCTTAAGAGGCAGTAAGGAACCCTAGGAAAAAGATTAAGACGTTTATATAGGCTCCAAGTCTCGAATTTAGGGTTTTCCATGCACAGACCAGACTCGCCGAGTCACCTTGGCCGACTCGCCGAGTCGGTCACTTACTCCTCGACCCGGATCCTGCTCGGACTCGCCGAGTTCCTCCTTGGACTCGCCGAGTCGCCCCTTAACATTAAGGTTTTCTTTCCTTTCTTGTCCTTCAAAACTTTGGGTATTACAGTTTTAGTAGGAGGTGTTTAGCACCCACTCGTTGGATGTGAGAGTTGTTGTTGTGGACTTCATTGGTAAGGTGAGTCTCCTCATTATACTATGTGGGATGCTAGCTGTCTTAGTGATACTTGCATGAAGATCAGGTGGTGGTCGTGGGCATATGTATGAAAGACTAGGTGGTGGCTCCTGGAAATTGTATGCAAGACCAGGGTTTGGCCCCGACAGTTATTTGTATGTTGCTAGTTGTCTTTGTGATGCTTTCAAGGAAGACCAGGAGGTGGCTCTTGGCACTTGTACATAAGACAAAGATTTGGATCCTAGAGTAGCAAGGAAGACCACGATTGACTCATGGTTAATAGTGACAGTGAGACTATGGTTGGCCTACAACAATCCATATTATATGTATGTTATGTGGTATTGTAACACCCGTGTTCCATATTGGTTTAGCCTTATATTTTAAGGGATAAAGATGGAGTTTTTAGGAAAAGCTATGTGCCACGCGTGAAGCAAGGATACCCATGGCGTGGCATCGAGTAAAATACATGCACGCTTTATTGGACCGCCACGATGTGACAGTTGTCTGGCCCAAGCCCATGATTCTTTTAGGGTTTGCTTCATATTTAAACCCTTCTAAGCCATTTCTAGGGGTCATTACCAGCCTCTAACACCCTTATATCTCAAATAAATCCTAGCTCTCATTACCTTGGTGATTTGTGGCCTTTCTGGAACATTGTTGGCTTAGAGAAGAAGAGAAGAAGAAGGTGCTCTATTGTTGGATCTTGCAAGGAAACAACATCATCAACTTCTCTCATTGCTTATGGACCTTTGTAAGTGTCAAAGGATCAAACTTTATGGCATGAAATGGCTAGATATAAGATATTGTCCCATGTTCTTCATGCTTAAGCAAGTTTGGAATGAAGGAACGCATAAAGTTGGCAACATTATGACTATCCTAAGTCCCAAGAGCAACATATGTTGTTGATCTAGACTTTAGTTAGATTTCTTATCATTTGCATGAGGTTTTGGACATTTTTAGCTTATTTTGACCCAAAATGGATTCTAGACATGTTTTGGATGTGCATGTCTATAAAGCTTCCACCTTTATGATAGATCTGGTATTATAAACCCTTCTGTAGTAGTGGGGTTAAGGGCTTTTTCAAATTAAGGGCTTAATGGTTAGGATATTTAGGTATTTGGCTTTATTTGGACCTAGGGTTAGAGATATTGATCTCTTTGAGTGTCTTAATGGATAAAGTTGGAAACTTTATCTAGTTAGACCATTGAATGGACCATATCTGGGTTTTACAACTCTTGGAATCGAAGAAAATGGCTTAAGTCGTTAAGTTGTTGGAAAGCCAACTCCTACGACGTGGCCATAGGTCGCCGCGATGTGGCGACTCAGAAATGCTCATCATTTAGATTGTATGAGGGCCACAACATAGCCAAGGAAGGCCACGGTGTGGCGGTTGACTAAATTTAACGTGGATCATAACTTTGACCGTTGATTTTTGGTCAAATTTCTATTTTTAGAAGGTAGACTTAGGGTTTTGTCACACCCCAAAACCGAGAACAACAGAATACGTTCTGGGGTGGAAGACGTCATGTACAGTATTATAACAATTGCATAATAGTAAAAACAAGCGACAACAACCATTTAATTAATATAGTGATTATAAATACAAACGTGTTCTGCACAGTTAATAGACACCAGTACTTGTTTATCTTTGACCTGAGGATACAAGTTATTTTGAAAACGAGTATTAGCATAAAGCTAGTGAGTTCATAAGAATTTAGTGTTGTTGTTTGTATAAAAGTGTTTACAATCTGTAATGTAAAAGCTGTAATTACTGTTTGAGAATAGAATAAATCCCTAGAAAATCCTATATTTTCCAAAATTGAGCATTTGTAAGTTAAATCCTTCGTGTGTGTAAAAGTATTTCCATTGAAACTTTCAGTTATAAAAATAAGGTTATAAATTTCATTCAAGTAACGTAGATGAGGAAAAGTATTGCTGGTTGGCTGTAGTAGTGTTACAAACTTCAATATATTTTTATTTACTTCGGGAAGTTAGCTTAGAATTTAAGTCTTGGTGTGTTAATTTGGATATGGATGTGATCTCTCATGTAACCAAACTGAGTAATAATAGAGGGTCCGATGACCTTCCCGGTCATACGTAGTGTAGTGATGTAGTGCCACCCCTGAGCCTAGTCGGCTCGGATTGTAGTTAACAGTCGGGATGAAATAGCGTCCGTCATGTATAGATCTATACGTGTAGTGTTGCTTTTCTTCCGGGAAGCTCTGGTTACATGGTATTTGCGCAGTAGAGTGCCGTATAGAGGGATAGTGTCTTATATTATGGATTAGTGTATTCTCTTGTATTATAGTATAGTAAACTTTTAGTATAGTATATAGAGTGTTCTCTTTAACATGCATTAACTTGTAATAGTAGTAATTATAGTGAGTATCATAGTAATAGAGGTAACGAGCAGTAGTCTTAACTATACCTATTATAGTTAAATAGTGTGTGGGATTGCAAGCCTTTGATTTACAAAGATATTGAATAAGATGAAGACTTTCATATCTAACACAAATATATATGATATATAACTAAGAATTCAACGACAGTCGGACGGATAACAGTATACCCTAAGACCGCAATCAAACAAGAACAGGAAATAAGGCGAGTTATCGGTACTAAGCCCTTCAAGTCTTACTTATATAAATATATTGGTGTAGATATAGTTTAAAAGGAAAGTAATTTAAAAGCAGTTTGAAAATAATTTAATGACAATTTAACATAGAAAATGCGTTTGATAATTATCTAGAACAGTTTTATTAACAAGTAGCTAAAAGTATAGAAAACCCTTTTTGGTTGCAAGTTATAAATCACATATGATTTGATACTAAAACCTATTGCATTTAAATTGTACCCCCCTAAAACATGTAAAAACGTTTGAAAAGGTTAATTAAGGGGTATGAACTCACCTATAGCGAGTAGATCGGGTGTAAGTGTCGGATGAGTGTTTGGTGTCAAGTAAAGACTTGAACACACTCTATGACCCTAGTAATACATGAAGACATATGTTTACAAGTAATTAGTGATTAAGACACTAATTAAACACATATAGACATCCTAATGCAAAGAAAAACTCTTTGGTCAAGGGCTAGAATTGGTTATTGGGTTGCAAGGAAGGAGTGTTAGGCCTCACTATGGAGTTTACTCCTCAAATACTCACCCTGGGTGAGTTTACGGCTGAGGGACCACTTCCCCCATGAGTTTACGGCCGTGAACTCATGGGAGGAGTGTATTTGTGTGTTTTCAAGTCTCTTGCATTACTAGGAAGGGTTCCAAGGTAAATTCCAAGGCTTGAAGGGTGTTTAGGGTTCAAAAGGGGCACTCCCTTGGAGTTTGCGGTCCTAGGACCACTCCTTGGGAGTTTACGGTCGTGAACACCATGGTTTACGACCGTAAACCCTTGAACACACCTTATACTTCGATTTTGAGGTCCTTAGCTCACTCCTACATGTTTCTAGGTGAAGGTATAAGGCTAAATAGGGGCTTTAGGGCTTGATTTGCATAGTTTGAGGGAGTTTACGGCCTAAGAATGTTCTTGGGCCGTAAACCCTCTTTCATGCCTCCAAACTTGGTGTTTAATGTCTAAAACACTTCAAGGGTAAGTTCTAAGCTAGTCTCTAAGCCTAAGGAAGAGATTTGGGGCAATTTTAGCACACTTTTAGGGGTTTACGGCCTAAGAAGGTTCTTGTGTCGTAAACTCCTTGTTCTTGGCCTCATGGATGATTTTCAAGCTATGTAAACATGTAATGAGCTTTAGAACAATCTAGGGTAAGAGAACTTACAATTTGGGGTCGAAAACTTGACGATTCTTGGATGAAATCGGGTTTTTAGAGAGAGAGGGTAGAGTGAGAGACTGGAAAGTGTGCAAATGAAGTCTAATAAATCCTTATATAGGGTGAGTTTGATGTACAAGAGTTCACCGCCCGGAGTTTACTACCACAGTTTACTGTCGGGTTTACTACCGAGTTTACCACCGGGTTTACTACTGAGTTTACTACCCGGAGTTTACTGCCATAAACCCCATGTTTACGGTTGTAAACTCCATCTTATGGAGGTTATGGCATGATTTTTGGTGTTAGGGCTTTAGTGGTTGTTTTCTAAGACTTGATCCTTAAGTGTGAAAGTCTCGGAATACTAAAATGGACTTTAATTTGTGCTAAAAGATGACGGAAAATGAATTTGACTTCCAAATGAAATGTTTGACTGAAGAAATTATATATATGAAATATTCGGGTTGTCACAGGTTTGCCTTGTTTGGATCGTTAGGAGGTATTCAGCACCTATCTTTTAGCAGTGGGAGTTATTGGATGTGGTCGGTGCGGTTTTGAGCGAGGTTTTAGTTGGCATTGTGATTCAGTTGAGTCTCCTCACTATACTTGTGGGTCGAAGGCACCAATGTCGGTCCACTGGATTATGTTATGTAGGAAGACCATGTGGTGGCTCCTGGAAATTATATGAAATACATGGATATGGCTTTCATCAAATTGTATGCAAGACCAGGGTCTGGACCTTAACAGTTATATGTAGAATGTTAGTTGTCTTTGTGATACTTGCATGGAAGATTAGGAGGTGGCTCTTGGCACTTGTTTATAAGGCCCGAGTTTTGGCCCCCAACTTGGAAAGGAAAGAGCATGATATGACTCATGGCATAATGACAATTGTAAGACTATGGTTGGCACAGAATAAGCTAAAAATGACCAAAAAAACTCATGCAAATGATAAGAACTCCAGTTTTGGATATTCATATCTATAAAGCTTCCACCTTTATGAAAGATATGATATTATAAACCCTTCTGGAGTGGTGGGGTTAATGACTTTTTCAGATTAAGGGCTTAATGGTTAAGACATTGTGGTATTTGGCTTTATTTGGATCTAGGGTTGGAGATCTTGATCTCTTTGGATTTAGACCATTGAATGGACCATATCTGAGTTTTAGAACTGTTGGAATAAAAAAATCGACTTAAGTTGTTAGGTTGTTGGAAACCTTGTGCCCACGACATGGCCATAGGTCACCACGACATGGCAACTGGAAATCCCCGTCGGTTAGATTGTATGAGAGACACATAGTGGCCACGGAAGGCCACGACATGGCATTTGACTAGACTTAACGTGGACCATCGACTTTGACCGTTGACTTTTGGTCAAATTTTTGTTTTGAGAAGGTAGACTTAGGGTTTGCCTTGTGTGGATCGTTAGCACCCATCTTTTGGCAGTGAGAGTTGTTGGTTGTGGTTGGTGTGTTTTTGAATGAGATTTTAGTCGACGCTATGATTTAGGTGAGTCTCCTCACCGTACTTATGGGTCGAAGGCACCAATGTCGGCCCATTGGATTATGTTATGTAGGAAGACCAAGTGGTGGACCCTGATAATTATATGAAAGCCCTGGATATGGATCCCAACAATTTGTATGCAATACTAGGGTATGGACCTTGACAGTTATATGTAGAATGCTAGTTGTCTTTGTGATACTTACATGGAGGACCAGGAGGTGGCTCTTGGCACTTGTTTGTAAGACTCGGGTTTCAGCACCCGACTTGGCAAGGAAAGACCATGATACGACTCATGGCATAATGGAATATGGTAAGACTATGGTTGGTACATAGCAATCTCTATTCTATGTATGATATGTGATATTTTTGAAAACTCACTAAGCTTTGTGCTTACAGTTTTATGTTTATGGTTTCAGGTACTTCCAGTTCTAAATGGAAGGGCCCGACGTGGCTGCACCGCATCCGCCAGAGTTTCCGCATTGACTACTTATGATTTTTACTCTAATGTTTAAATGTAACCACTTTGATTGGTTTTGGAACAACTTATTTGTATTATTATTGTTTTAAAAATGAAAAATTTACTCTGAATTTTTGGGCATACTCTCGAGTGTGTATGAACTCAAACCGAGTAATTGGTAATATTTTCAAAATAAAATCAATTTTATAAAAAAACATTTTTAATGAAGAAAAGGGGTGCGATGCGTGCAATCAGTCGAGCTAAAGTATGTGATTGTCACAATACCCATACATGTTGATATGTTGTATGGTATGAGAATTTCATGTTAGATTCGGGATAAGGATTTTCTCAGGATTGCATGATAGAATGCTAGGAGAGATGCCTTTATATGCCTATTGGTTGAGATTTTAGAACTGCATGCTAGTATGGAATTCAGATGATTGGATAGAATGGCCTGATTAGGTGATGCACTTGTTAGATTTTCTGATGCCCGAATGCTACTTGCTTTGTGCTTTGTGGGTCTCTTACTGATGTAAGTTAACTATTAACTATTAAGTGAACATGTTAATTTACATGTTGCAAGGGTTAAATAATCTTAGAGTTATTGACTTGACCCTATTGCAGAAATCTTGTCTGATTCCAACCATTATACGTTTGGGTCTTTTAGTCAAAAGATTCTTTAAGTTTTATTGCATGTAATTGTATTCATAAGGTAATTGGTTGACATTGGTTGTAGTTCTTCATCAATTGATGGCAGGGTGAGGTGAGGAGCCTAGGAGAGCATATGAAGTGTTTTAGTGGGTTTGGATGCACTATTTAGTGAGTATTTGGAGTACCAATTTGAGAAACTGACTTAAAGAAATCAAGATGATTCTTGAGGAAAGTAAGGATAGGTGTGAAGGTATTATTGGGTCCATACTACTGAAAGCACAAGATCAATACTCGAATCGAGGAAAATTTTCGGGGATTCTAAGGAGATGATTGAGGGTAGATTGTATGGTTTGGCACCATGATTCGTTGCAATGTGTTACCATCTTATTTCGATTTATCGGCTATTGAGGATGGATCTGGTGATTTTTTGGGCCTTAGTGGCCATGTTAGTTTGGGTTTGAATGGTGGAGACCTAGGTAAGTTGGTTGATTTTGAGGCGTCAAGGGACTTGCTCGAGGTAGTTCCAGTCGAGTCGCATGACTCAAGAGGGAATTTGTTGTGATGATCAGCTTGAGGATTGCAGTCGGAGGCTGAATGATTGAAAAATGGATTAGGGTGTCACTACCTACGCTGGTGGTTATATTCTCCTAGCTTTTCGTGTTCAGAGGAAAGGGAAGCAAACATGTGATTTTCAGAGTTATGATGTAGACCCATCATGAGTCTATATAATTGAGGTCCGGGTCCTGAGTTTAAAGAATGGCTTTATCCGGGTAATCCGGGTTTCGGGTCCAGGTAAACCAGGTTTAAGAACCAGAACCGTGTTAGGAACTGGAACCGATTTTAGGGGTCGGAACCGGTTTCTATGAAAAGTTTAAAACATGCATATATCATTCGTTTTGAAGTCAGATTGGAATGAGGTTTTTTCCAAAGTGTAGTTTATAGTTTGTACATGATTTTAGAATATAATTTTTTCATTTTTTGGGTTTATATTCGTTGACTTACAGTCTCTCAAAGTCGGGATATCAAAGTTGGAAGTTTTATGTTTTTTTTTTTTTTTTTTTTTTTTTGGCTTTTTTGTATTTTGTAATAGTTTTAAAACATGCATATCTCATTCGTTTGAAGCTAGGTTGACATGAGGTTTTTTCCAGAGTGTAGTTTACAATTTTTACATGATTTTAGACTATAATTTTGTTATTTTTGGGTTTATATTCATTGACTTATAATCTCTCAAAATCTGGATATTAAAATTGGAAATTTTATGTTTTTCAACTTTTATTTATTTATTTATTTTTTGTATTATGTGATAGTTTTAAAACATGCACATATAATTCGTTTGAAGTCGGAATAGTGTGTGTTTTTTCCAAAGTGCAGTATAAAGTTTGTACATGATTTTAGACTATAATTTTGTCATTTTGGTTTCATATACATTGATTTATAGTCTCCCAATGTCGGGATATCAAAGTTGCGATTTTTTTTTTCAGCTTTATTTTTGTATTCTATGAAATTTTAAAATATGCATATCTAATTCGTTTGAAGTCGAATTATCATGAGGTTTTTTTTGCAACGTGTAGTTTAGAGTTTGTACATGATTTTAGACTATAATTTTGTCATTTTTGGTTTAATATTCAATGATTTACAATCCTCTGAAGTTGAGATATCAAAGTTGAAAATTTTCAAAGTTCAACCACTAAGTAATTACCAAAAAATTTCGGTTTTCTCGGGTTTTCCTGTTCTAGACTCACTTTACCCGGTTCCATCCGACCCACTTTAATATTTACGGGTTTTCCGGTTCTGGACCAATTTTACCCGGTACCTTACCCGGAACCGGTTCATATATACCGGTTCGGTTTTCGGTCCTACAAAATCTTGTTAACCGGTTCCCGGGTTTTCTAGATCCGGGTCTATCGGTCCGGATTTGGACTCACTCTCATCCCTACTTTATACTATAGTATATTATAGAAAAATCATTTTATTATTTTGAAAAGCAAATAAAAAGATACCAACTATTTGGGCTTGATTATGCTTCGCATGAACCCAAATGATACTCTCTTTAAGCCGAAGTAGAAACTCTCCGTCGGCCGAGCCAGCCGATGAGCCCGATATCATTTGGCGCGAAAAAATAAGCTGACAAGAAGTTAGGGTTTCGTATTCGCCCCGAAAATTCTAAAGCAATTTGAATTTAATCAACTTTATACCTAATTACCTACGCTTTATCTCTGTTTGATCAGCAAAAATGGCTTCGAAGCGACCGCGTTCGACGGAAAGCGACGAACAAGTAGTACAGCAATGTGCCCCTATGATCAGAAGAGCTGAAAGCTCGTCGGTGAAGTTCAATAATTATAATCATAATCCGCTGGTGGTCGTCTTTGCTCATGGAGCTGGTGCTCCTTCAACTTCCGAGTGGATGACTAGGTCTTTTTGAACTTTTTGCTTTTGCTATATATGCATATGTCTTCACACAAATTTACGTGACTTAGTTACATTTTCTGTGTGTTATGCTAATTTTGCTAAATCAGTTCAAAATCGGACCCTGCAGCTTCGGCTAAATTAGGATCCTTTAGGGTGGCCTATCTGTATAATGCACATCAATTAGATTATAGGGCTGGCTAGTGGTTAGTAGCTGGAAATTATGTCCAATGTGTTGTAATGCATGGTTCGACTCCAGCTACATGCCGTCACTTTCCATGAGCGCACACTTACAGATCGGAAGTCTGAGCGCGCCTAAAATTTGTCTGTACATATTGGGGGCTTTTAATAATATCCCATAGGATTAGTTTGACTTTTGTAGTCAAAAGTCTACTAATCCTGGAAATACTATGATTTGAACTTTGCAATTTGAAATGCTAATTTCATTAGAGATCTAGAAGGGTCAATGGGCAAATGCATGTTTACTTAGGTCTTCATTTTTGCTTACCTCAAGATTTCTATCGAACCTCAGGCATGAGTTTTATGCAGATGGAGGACCTTGTTGGCCAATGCTTTAAATCCTGTCGAAGTTGTAACTTTTGACTACCCATGTGAGTTATTAGCAGTTTAATCCATTTACATCTCTCTCTAATTCTAATACCCTTCTGCAGTATGAAGTTATGCATTTTAGCTTTTCATATACACTTGATCTGAAATTCATGCACAATGCTATGATAACTGATTATGACTTCTGGCAGACATTTCTGGTAGAAGAAAGGCTGCACCAGATGCAGAAAAACTTGTTGGGTTTCATTTGGAATTTGTGAGAAAGGTTGCTGCCAAATACCCAGAGCACCCTTTGATCTTAATAGGAAAATCCTTGGGTTCAAGGTAATGATAACTGAACTTGAAAATGATGGGAGTATATGAAAAGTGCATCTAAAATTTTCAATTAGGAAGCATTCCTCTAATGTCATTATGGATAAAGAAGAGTTTCTTTAATTTCCATGCAGAGTCAGTTGTATGGTAGCTGCAGAGAATGATATCGGGGCATTAGCTGTAGTTTGCTTGGGATACCCACTAAAGGTTTCCTACTAAAAATCCTTCATTTATTTGTTTGGATGTCTAATATTGCATTTTCTTTTAAATCCAGACCTTCAAGTTTTACACCACAGTAGATTCTCAATGAAACATAAAAAATGTGCAAAATGCTGACATTGTTGTAGACCGCATGTATTTGAAAAGATTGATAATGTTGCAGGCCAAAAATGGAGCCATTCGAGACGAAACCCTCATGAAACTTACAACTCCTATCATGTTTGTACAGGTAAAACAAAAATGAAACTATTCAAAAAACCTATCTTAATATCTTTACTTTTGAAATTTGATACTTAGCATCAAGATTTGGTTTTTATTCTTGTGTGATGTAGGGAAGTAATGATAATTTCTGTCCACTGAAACTTTTGGAAGTAGTGAGGCAGAAGCTGAAATCTTTAAATGATTTGCATGTGATTGAACATGGTGACCACTCATTCCAAATTGCAAAAAAGAATCTTGAGTTAACTGGAATGACTCATGAAGAAGCTGAACAACGTGCTGCTGAATCCATTGCAATGTTTGTTTCACGAATCAAGAATGAAAATGTAAGTCTGTATGAGTAACAGTTTCTATATAACATCATCATCACAACCATAATTAATTTCCCTAATGAATATTTATAACTTAATATTATTACCAAGTTCTGTTATATTGTTAATTTATCATTTATTAAAGTAGATAACAACACATAGGAAAGATAGTAGTAGTAGTTGTTATTGTTACACACTTAAAGATGTTTTTTGACATGAGCGTTGTCGTTGTCATTGTCATTGTCACTATCACTGCTGCTGCTGCTGCTACTGTTTCCATCTTTTTTACAATTGCAGTTGTTTTCCTTCTTTTTTGAGTGTTTCTCTTTCTTCTTGAGATCGCCTATCTTAGGTATGCAGTTGCTCATGGCCCCTTCATTCTTTTTTCCTCCTGCCGCCGGTTTTGGGGCGGCGTTTGTCGGCTGATCATGGTGGTGCATCTGGTCAGCCACCTTCTTGTAAGCCGAATTTGCCATTCCTTTTGCCGAATATGCCATCACTTTGACTTTGTTGGTGAAAGAGTGTTCATTCTCTTTAGTTTGGCAGCAGGAGCAGGTGTGGTTACACTTGTTCTGGGTAGGGGCATTTTGGGGATTGTTTTTGGTGGGGCCAACTGGTTTTTGGTGGTGGTTGTGGTCAACTGGTCTTTGGCATTGGATTGAAGCCATTAATTTGGTTTAGTGATTTTTTTTTTTTTTTTTTTTTTTTTTTTTTTTTTTTTTTTTTTGTAATGGCTTGAATCTTGATTGATTGCTCACTCACACACATGGAAACACACAGTGGCATATGTATTTATAGCGATATGATCTACAATGGGAATTGGATTCCCATTTTGCAAAACTGGAATTGGATTCTTATTTTTCTACTAGTATTTTTTTTTAGTGGGTGCCTTACAGTAGTGGTTTGATTCTTTCGTCATCTTAGGGTTTAGTAAAGAAGCCACAGATGTTATATTATATAATAATTAGTGGTGTGTATGAAATTGCAACCTCTCTAGGGACGATGGAAGCAAACAACGTAAATTTGACGTGTATTACTTTCTCTTTTGCAGAAAGTGGCATAAAAACAAACAACCAAAATACTAAAAGAAAAAAAGAGAGATAAACTTGAATATGTGGCTAAAAAGTTGAGCCACAAGTGCCAAATATATTTTTTTTAAAAAAAAAGATAACTGGGATTGCCATTCATGTAGTTCTACGAAGATTTCGAGGTTGATTTTTGGCATCAATTTGTTGATTGAGTGTATAAATAGCAGAGAAGGCAACAATTTGAATAAACACATGCAACCTAAAACTTGTGCAAAACATAAAGACTCAACATAGAAGAACTAACTCGCAACATTTTTATAGAACACGTGTGAACTAGAACACGTGTGAACTAGAAGTTGATGCAATTCAATTTGGTCAAGAAAGCAAAAGTGTTGAAGAAGAAGAATGCCAAAATGTTGAAACCAGTATTATAGTAAGTGCGATCAAACTTATTATTTGTTGGCCAATTTATTATTTTCTAAAATTAATTCACAATTTTTAATCAAATGTCTACAGATGAATAGGGCGGAATTTAGGAAGAAGTCAGAGATGATACTGAAAAAGAGACACAAGTCCGAAAGGATACTAAGATTGAAGCTTAGTAAACGAATATATGATAAAAATGGGAGAGGGTCAACAATTGAGTATCATCTTTTTGTATCATATGGATACACGTTGTAGATTCATACAACATTCATATAGATTTAGAGGCTTTTGGTAGGTGCATTGATTTATGGCGTTTGGTTTATGGTAGTCTAGCTTTTTCTATAATATTGGTCATGCCATCGGTACATTTTAGCCCGATATTGGTCATGTCGTCAAAGTTAACACTTAGAATTGAGAGAAAATCATAAGATTCGCAAAAAGTGATACACATTTAACAAAATGTCCATTTTTTTGGGGTTAGTAGCTAAAATCGACCTACTATTTTGGTGGCAAGAAAGTTATGTTTAGAAAATAATGGCATATGTTTAGAAAATATTTTCAAGATAATCGACAACAGTGATGTTAAACACTTGATTAATGTTGTTTGTTTAGTGCTTCCAAATGTTGTATTGTCCATGTAAATGCGTATTGCACGAAAATCGATCGGTTGGTGGAAACCAAACGAGTACTTGAAATTGTAAAGTGCCGAAAGCAAATATCAAGTAGGTATTTTATTATCTCATATGGTGACTCCGCATGTTGTATAAAACACTGGTTGCTGATGCTATTTGAGTAATAAGTATGTTGATAATGATGTTATATGTGGAGATGTCGATTACTAAGACATGCTTATCATTGTTAATGATTTGAATCTATATCCTCATGAAGAATTGTAGAATATGTAGGTATATATGATCTTGATAAAGATAATTTTAGGGATGGTTGGTACGAAATGAAGATATTGGTGATGGAAGAATAATTTCGGGGAGGGGGGGGGGGGGGGGGGGGGTATGCCTCACCCAGTACCATTGTGATACCATGTTTTTACATATACACACCTTTATTCTGCCACAAACCAACATCATACATCAAATATCTTCAAACGTTCAAAAGCACTAAGTTTGATCAATTTCTCAAATGCAAAATTTACCGGATTTTAAACGATTCTTTTTGAAATTTACTTAAAATTTAAAATAAGGTGATTTTTTTTTTGTGTGACAAATATTAGTAGCCACACATTCTGCCTTGGACTCTACGTTCTTGGATCAAAGGTCACACATTCTGCCTTGGAGTTCTATTTTCATTCTATGACTCATCAGAATTTGGCAATGAAAACTTCACCTCTTGGGACAACGGAAGCAAACGAAAGAAATTCCAATATGTGGCTAAATATTTGAGAGTAAAGACATCATCATAAAAAAGAAAGCTAATTTGGATTGTCATGGCAAATTGGCAATAGATGTTCAACAGAACAAGTTGAACATGATAGGGCCATTAGTAAGTGCTAGTTATCGTTGTTAGGGATCTCTACTGCATTCCATTTCTTGTTATACTCTTCCATATCCTTCTTGTAAGCTTCCATGGCTTCTGCAGCCTCACCATTCCATTTCTGCTTATCTTCTTCTCCCAATTCCTTCCACTTCACGGAAATCAGAGCAGTCAGTTGGGAATTGCTCATTCCTGCCTTTTCTTTCGACAAATCCTTCCTTGCTTCTTTGCTGATTCATTTTAAACAACACATGATTATTGAATTTGAATTGAGTATCAAACAACTTATTTTGCTTCGAATCTTAAAATGGGTATCTAAAAATTTACTCTGTGCTTCGAATCTTGAAATGGATATCTAAAAGAAGTTACCTGAAAAGAAAGAAAGAAGATGGAGGACGCTTGGGCTTGTTAGGATCAACGTTCTTCTTGTTCTTCTTCTCTTCCTTCTTCTTAGTCTCCTCTTCCTTTGTTTTCTAAAAAATAAGGCCCAATTAAACAAATGCCAAAACTAACTCAGCAAAAGCTAGGGACACAAACCTTAATGATGGTTTCTGTTTTCTCTTTCTTTTTAAGCAATTGTAAAGCTTCCTGCTTTAGAACCTTCAAAAGCTCATCTTCTTCCTTCTTAACATTTTCAGCTTCCTCTTCTTTATTCTGCTTGTACACCTCCATTTCTTGTGTATATTGCTTGTTCTTCTTCTTGGCCACTTTTTCATACCCTGCTTTTTGCTTGTCTGTCATGTTCTTCCATTCTTCTCCACAGATTTTTGCAATCTACCATCACCAAAATACGAACCAAACTCCTTAATTAGTTCTTCATAAAAAACACAAACACACAATTTTGACTAAATTGATCTTTAAACTCAAATTACCTCGACCATACTCTTGCTTTCTGCAATCAGAGCTGCTCTTTTCTCTTTCATAAACAAGAAATACGCAGACTCTGGTCGCTTTGGCTTCAATGGATCTTTCTCCTTCCTGTACGCAGAAAAAGAAAATCCATAAACCATAGTAATCTTCAAGTACTTGATTCAAAAAAAACTTTATTTTTGCTTCAAATCTTGAAAAGGGTAAATAGATAATTACTTGTTCTTTTTGATATCTCCCTCTTTTTCTGCTTCTTGTTTGAACTGCATGTATTGTTCAAGCAACTCCATAGCTGTCTTCTGTTTCTGTTCTTCTTCCAAAAGCTTCATAGCTTCACTTTCTCTTTTCTCATTATCCACAATTTTTGAATAAGCCGCTTTCTCAATTTGATACTTCTCTTCGTACGGCTTCTTCTCTTCGGGGGTGAGTGTCTTCCATTTCGCCCCCAAAATGTTCGCGACTTCACTGAACTCTGCTTCTGGATTTTCTTTCTTGACCTGTAAAAATCATAAAAACCCCATGATGTTATCAATTTATCGAAGCTTAGAGGCTTTACCTACAAAATATAACATGAAATTAAAGAAAAAGGATTGTTGCTTGCCTCAGTCCAATGATCTTTACACCACATGATGTAGGGAGTTGCTGGCTTTTTAGTATCTGTGCAACCTTTCTTCTTCTTCTTCTTCACCTGATCTTTGTCTTTCAACGAGTGTAAAACGGGCAGTGTCTGAGAACAGATCATCAAGAACTTTCATAAGTGGTAATCAAGTTTCTCAAAGACTAGAACCAAGAATCAAGCACACAGATTATTAAAGATGTGAAACAAATATATGTTAAAACCTATTTCTACGTTTCAAAACAGTACTCGACTACTCGTTCAAGATTCAACCCTAGTTTCGGAATCAAGAGCTTTCAAAATCAAGAATCAACGCAGACTTCATTATAAATGTAGAACAGATAATCAAAAGAACCTAATTCTGAGTTTCCCAGTAATTCCCAATTCAAGATGGAAACCCTAGTGCCAGGATCAAGTACTTCCATCGATTATATAAACTTTCGCAAACTTAAAATCAAGATTTTGCATGCAGAAAATAATGTATTCTCTTGGTTGAAATCACTTATTTATCGAAAACCCTGATTGATGGAAGTTTCAGAAAAGTTAATGACATACCATCGTGGGTTTGAATTCTTTCAACTTCTTCAACTTCTTGAGCTCCATTTTAACTTTCTCTTGCTCTCTGTTATGTGACTCGAGTTCTTGCTCCTTCAGTTTCAAAAGATCCTCTGCTTGTTGCTTCTCAAGCGTCATCTTTTCAAGCTTCTCTTGCATTTCCTGCAACTCTTTCTCAAATGAAACTGATGCTGTTTCGGGTTTCGGATGATTTTTCCCTTTTCCTGATTTCTTGATCTTTGGAGATTTGTGTTGAGAAAGGCTGTCGGAGTTCTCTTTTCCGGCAAAGATGTGATCAGACGCCAATGGTGGCTGAGATATAGCTCCGGCGACAATGTTAGATTCATTCTGTGAAGAGTTTTTGGGGTGCAGTGGCTTTCTGGTTCTCTTCTTTGTCGGAATAACGATGGGAATCGCTGTGGCGACGTCGGCCATTTGGGTATTTGAATTTGCAGTGTGAAGAGGAGGATCTTTTGTTGGTTTGTGCACTGTGTAGTTATTGCTTGAGGGATTTATGGTGACTTTCTAACGGTTATCTTTTGGAATTCGGAATGATTTGCCTAAATTTGAAAATCTTACCGTTGAACAACTTTCCATATTCAGTTAATAATTGAATATGTCCAAAAACGAATAATTTGAAAATTTTAGCAGTGAGGAACTTTCCATTTTAAATTAATATGTCCACTCATCAATACTTTAATATGCCGACAAACGAATACTTTTAGAGATTCAAGATCGTTATAGTTTTTCATTACACTCAAATCAGTTGTGTTATTACATAATAAAATTTCTACATATTTTTTGGCTTTTGCTATTAAATATTTTCGTGGATTTCCATTTCAACACATTCACGTATTCCCTTGCTATTTTTACGTAACCAAGACAGCAAAAAAAAAAAAAAAAAATGAAAATTTGGTTTTTATATCAAATTGGAATCCCTCCAACATCAATCATCTACCACCAACTTCATCAACAAATCATTCCACTGATCAATTGGTCCAGGCAAACACCAATGCAAACAATCATACTGAACTTTAGCTTTCTTATCTTTCGCAAAAGGGTAAAAATATCTATATGGACCTGGATGCCCATCTGGTCTCACCAACGAAAGAGGCATCACATCAAGAAGTTTCAATTTCTTCCCTTTTTCAGAAGCTTTGGCTTTTGCAAATTCTGGCAATTCAACCTCGCGTAGGATTCTGTTCAATATTCCCAACTCAAACTCACCTTCTTTAGCTGGCACCCTTCTATCACAAGTCCCGCCATTTGACCATGGCCCATTTTCAAAGTGATCCGGAGTCGATGTTCTGAAAATAATCGTACTCTGTTTGTTTGAATTCATAATGAAATCAAAAAGATTATTTATGACTTTCTGGTAAGCAAAATTGAAACCAAGATCAGTGTAGTTCTTTCCCTCACAGCCATGGCAGCCGAGAATGGTATTGTTTTCATAGTAGATTGCTGTTCTTACAAACCATTTACCAGAGGAGAACATGACGTAATCCCATGTGTCAAATTGTTGGGTCCAGGTTTTGTCAAGAATGTCAACGTGGAGTTGTATCTCAGAGGACGGAATATGGTTTATATCTTCAAAAGTCTCGGCTTTTGCAAGAAAAGGAGACCAGATAACCGATACTGTAAGGTTGTAGGATGGAAAATGCCATTTCCGGTTTTTGTAATCTTTATCATGGAAAAATTCAACGGCATCTTCTACCTGATTAAAGGAGACAAGACACAGAAACTTACACCAGAGACCATAACTTTTCATATGAAACCATATAATAAACTTGTTCTTGATTTCAAAATTAAATATCAAGAAAGCTTTACCTGAGACAGAAGACAAATGAAGGATTGAAGATGATTCCGAGTTATGGAGTCGCCAACAAAACCCCACGTTTTACCTCTCATCATTTCAAGAAATTTCTTGGCATCAAAAGGAGGCAATTCACAAGCTTTCGGACTCCACCTCCAGTGAAGATAACCGGTGTCCGGCCTACCATTAGACATACAGTTTTGATCACTTTCAATCCATCTGCAGGTGTTATTGGTGTATGGTGCTTCTCCCGAATTCGGTATCCATTCACCATGGAAAATATCGCACTTTTCTGATTCATCATCGTCTTCGCAACAATTTCCAGGAAACACATTCAGTTCCAGAAAGTTTGTATTTTTTTCAAAAAAACACGTTTAAAGTATGGATATGGTTGAACATGAACAGATATCTGCATCCAGATTTATTCTGGGGTATGATATTATTGTGTAAATACTAAAAATACGAGCCTTGTATTTATTACATTAATATCTACAAATCTTAGCCCGTGACCATTGCAGGAATTGAATACAAGTAATTCTAGATCGGAACTACAGATAACTAAAATCTCGATTCAAATCCATAATAGAAAATGAATGACAATATACAAGTACGAAATGGATACCTTTAGGATAACTTCGGTTTAAAACCTTGGGAGATTCAGCAAAATCTGAAGGAATCGGCTTTTCATTCTTCGTCACAAAAGGAGTACCAAAATTATTATCAGAAACATTGGGAATCACACTGGACGATTGTGATAAATGAAATCTGAATCCAAAACCCACTAACAACATCAAAATCCCTAACTTGAAAACCCAGTGATTATAAGCTGACCTCCACCAATTTTGCTTCATTACAACTTCACTCAGTTTCTTTACAGTCAATTTCCCCACAAATTAAGGAAGCTTATATATTTAAGAGGGGCGACCAACATTCTTTTCCTTGACTAAAAACAAAAACTACTTAATTAATTTTATATAGACTATTAAAAAATTCTTTTATTTTTAACTTTTAATAACTAAGAGTAGATTGTCACTTTTGGTCCATGGTTTACATCTATTTAAATTCTAGTCAAACTTCTCAATTTTGATATGGTTTTAAACATCAATCATATAAAAAACAAAACAAAATAAAATAAAATAAAACTGACCCTACAATTTAAATTGAATACATGGTTCCACACATTAATACCATTTTTCAAATGCTTGTAAAATGACAATTTACCCATATTTTTTCTTTTTCTTATTTTTATATAATTTAAGATTTTAAATTATTATGAACCCCACTTACTTTTTCCTACTCACTCTTTAGACCATATAATACGATGGCTATGTAAGGCATGTAAGAATGATTTGGTGGGCATGCCCATGAGTGAACACCACCCCTATGTCTTATGGTGGTGGCTTACTGGTGTGAGCGGAGCTTGTTATGGGTCTTCACAAAGGAAAGAGGAAAAGACCAAATGGTCTCAAGACCATTGAAGGATTTAAAAAAAAAAATCAAAATTTTACCTAAAAATGCTAACCAACTATATAACATATTTCAACAATGCAACCACCAATTCTTTCTATCTATACTATCAACTAGATGAGTGACCCCGTATTGCGGGGCCAAATATGTGACCTTTTTTTGGTCGATTGTTTTTAAAGTGTTTGTATTCTACGATGGACTACTTATTCCTCATATCTTGAGCGCTTTTTTGGACCAGTTGTTTTTCGTCTATGTGAGTAATTTTGGAGTGATCAAGTGGGATGTATCATAGTAGTTTTTATGATGATATATCCATAAAATAATGAATAGGGTGCTGGCATGTTATAATGAAAAAATAAAAACATTAAAAATGAGAATTATCTATAATCTCAAACTCAATGTAACAACTAAAAATAAACAATGTGGTTACTATACATGCTTTGGATGCTCAAAGATGGCAAAAATTTGAGTCTTTTCAAATCCAATTCCAACTACAGAAATCACATGTTGCTATCTTAGATGGATGGAAAAAGAGCATCTCCAACTCATTCCTATTTTTCATTATCTCCTCAATTTCTTCCCCCACTCAAGATATCTGACTTGACCTGAAGATGTCTTGACCAGTCCATTCATATTCATCAAAAATAAAAATAAAAATCTATAAAAATTTAACAACATAGATCATGATCAATCAAAAGATACTGTATTGATGGTAAACAACTAAATTACATGCTAAATATCTTTGAATAATATACTAATAATGAAAAAGGATTCCAACAAAAGAAGATATAGGAAGATAGATGTAAGGGTACCAACACTAATCATATATGGCTTCTTCCTCAGTCAAAACAAAGCTTGCTGGAAATGAATGTGAAAATCAGAAGTATAATGAGAAAATTAAGTAATAAATATTCAGTTTTAGTTTTAGTTGTCTGGTAAAAGAAAAACTAACCTTAAAAAGCAGCTGAAGACCAAGACTTTTCATCAGTATAGTTCTCATATTTATGACCAATTTGCCTTCCTGTTTCAAGCTGCTCAAATTTATGACCATTTCATCTAGTTACCTTTTTTGAGATAAATCCATTATATGTATTTTTTATCATTTTGGAAAAGGAAAAAAGGAATATAAATAAGAACAATCGTACTTTAAAGAAACAACCCCAAAAAACTGTTGGATACATAACAACCTACTTTACATACACCGAAATGGTTTAAAAGTGGACTTTAAGTCTGCCAATGTTGAAGCACTCTAAGTTGGTTCACCACCCTCTTTCCATGTGACAATTAAAAATTTTAAACCTTTTTATATTTATGTCCATTACGGTATATAATTCTTAAATTTAATACCTGTGATAGAAATAATTCATGAAAAGCTAAATGCAATAATAACAATTTATTTCAATTATTTGTTTATTTACCAACTTGCATTTATATTATGGAATTTTAATAAACACATTAAAGAAAGTACTTTGATAATTTTTTATATTTGAAAGTAGTATGTAGAAAATTATCATATTAAAGAATATATATTATAATTTATATAGATATATTTTTCAGGAAATAAGAAGAGTAAAAGAGATACTTGAGGAGTGCCTATTCAACGAAGCAATAACCTCAGGTTTTCTTAGTGTCTTCTTCAAGGTAGTACACAATAACCAAAAAAAATTTCATCATGCCTCTGTAAATGTATATCTGGGCAAGATGAAGCAGCATGTTACAATTATTGCGGAGATTACACGTTGGCGACGAATAAAGATGAAATAAAAAATAGAAAAAAAAAAGATTTAAATTTAAAGTACATTGCTATTTTAGTGCATATAACACCTGAAAATGGAAAATGCTCGTAATGGGATTTTTCTTTCTTTGATAAAAAATCAAAACAAACTGAAAAAAAAAACAGGAAAAAAACGTGTAAATTCAAATTACATTGCTATTTACTATATTTACCAAGTCGTCATAATTCAGATTTTGGACACAAAAAAATAAGTGATAGAAAAGATGGTTTATTAAAGGTTAAGAGATGGATTGGAATTCCTTTTTCTAATGGTAAGTAAAAAGCTATTTCAAATGACAAATAAACATTAATCATAAAAAGACCACAATGCCCTTTATTTCTAATTTTTCCCCAATACTTTAGATTATCACATTGATATATTGTCCTGACTGCCTTCTAAAATCCTAAAAATCCATACAAGCTTTAATAATCCAATCCCATTTGACAATTGAAAATGATTAGAGAAAGACTACATTGCCCTTTTATCTTATTTTCACAAGTGCCATTAAAATCAATAAAAGGACCAAAATAACCTTATTTTGAGGTTCTGCTGATCCATCAAATACTTCAAACTCTTGTGATCAGTATAAATAGTGCACCGTACCCCATACAGATAGTGCCTCCAAATCTTGTGGGAAAACACCACTGCACCCAATTCAAAGTCGTGAGTAGGGTAATTAGCCTCATGAGGCTTCAACTGCCTCGAGGAGTAAGTTATCACATTCCCCTCTGCATCAGTACTACCTTTAACCCTGAGATGGACGCAACACAATATACCACCAAATCATCTAACCCCTCAGGTAGTACTAGAATCGGAGCCTCACATGACTTCCGTCTCAAGGTCTCAAAAGCCAACTGTTGATCCGTGCCCCGTCGAAATGTCACATTCTTCTTGGTCAAGCGGGTCAAAGGCACAACAATATTGGAGAAATCCTAGATGAATCTCCGATAATAGCCCGCTAAACCCAAAAAGCTACGGATCTCGGATGCGTTCCTCGGTACTTCTCCGCATCACTGCCTCAACCTTGGCTAGATCAAACAAAATGCCCTCCTGATTGATGATGTGCCCCAGAAACTAAACATCTCGCAGCCAGAAATCACACTTGGAGAACTTAGCATAAAGTTTCTCCACTCTCAGAGTCTCCAATACCTCTCTCAGATGTTGCTCATGCTGCTCCTTGGTCTTAGAATAGACCAGAATATCATCAATAAAAACGATCATCGACCGATCCAGCATCGGTGTGCACACTCTGTTCATGAGATCCATGAACACTGCTGGGCGCTGGTGAGCCTAAATGGCATCACCACAAACTTATAGTGCCCGTACCGAGTCCTGAAAGCTATCTTTGGTATATCTTCATCCCGAATCCTCATCTGATGGTACCCCGACCGAAGATCAATCTTGGAAAACCAAGATGCACCCTGCAACTGATTGAACAAATCATCGATCCTCGATAATGGATAACGGTTATTCACCGTTAGTTTTTTCAACTCTCGGTAATCAATGCACATCCTGTAGGATCCATCCTTCTTTTTCACGAACAGGATCGGAG
The DNA here is from genome assembly GCF_002870075.4 of Lactuca sativa. Classification (NCBI taxonomy): domain Eukaryota; kingdom Viridiplantae; phylum Streptophyta; class Magnoliopsida; order Asterales; family Asteraceae; genus Lactuca; species Lactuca sativa. Next base: position 15,640,190 of record NC_056625.2, on the reverse strand, counting down.
CCCCCTACGGGGAACTGCTCGGACGGATAAACCCTCGGTCTAGCAGCTCCTGAAGCCGCATAGATAGCTCCTACATCTCGGGAGGTGCTATCTGGTACGGTACCTTCGCTATCAGAGCGGCACCTGGCACCAAATCAATATGAAACTCCACTTGCCTCTCTGAAGGCACTCCCGGTAACTCCTCGGTAAAGACATCCCGAAACTCCTGTACAACCGGCACACTGCCCACATCTGTCGTGGCCTCAACCCTCGTATCTGAGATATAAGCCAAAAATCCTGAACAACCCTGATGAAGCAATCTCCTAGCCCTCGCAGCTGAACAGAGGGTTGGCCCTTGTGAGACCCTATCACCATGAATAACTAGTTCTCCCCCACTTGGGGTTCGAACCTTCACCAACTGGCGCTCGCAATCGATCATGGCCCCATTGTTCACCAACTAATCCATCTCGACAATCACCTTCATCCCTTGTAATGGTATTGGGAGTAGATCAACACGAAACCTCTCCCTAAGAACATTCAGGACACAGTCCCGATGCACCCTCGCAACACTCACAGTGCAGTCATCCGCAATCTCAAGGACACAGTCCCGATGCACCACCACAGCACTCACAGTGCGGTCATCCGCAATCTGAATCTCAAGCGGAGAACCCAAAGTCCCCGGCGCATCCCGAAACTTCTTGCTAAGTGCAAGAGATACAAATGACCGGGTAGCACCCGAGTCGAATAGAACGTGAGCCGACATACCATTGACCAAAAAGGTCCCTATACATAAGCAAAATGTACACGTAAGCAATGCAAATAAACATAGAGCAGAGAAGAATAAACACATACCAACCACAATGTATGGCACTACCCGAGCCTCCTCGGTAGTCAACTGAAATGCGCGACACTTCACTGCTGGAGCATCCGCCTTAGCAGGGCGGCCATCGGTAGTCCTCATCGTGGCAGGCGCAGGCTCTGCCACTGCTCCTCCCCCTCCCTGCAACCTCGGACAATCGGCCTTTTTATGGCCAGTCTGGTTGAAGTGGAAACATATAAGGCCCTTCTTGGAGCAATCCCTGCTCAAGTAACCCGGCTCGCCACATGCGTATCATTCTGAGTCTGCTATCCGACGAGCTCCACTATGCGGTTTATCGTACTTGGCACATCGGCCCCGACCCTGCTGGCCCCTACTGGAAGTATCTGAGGTCTTAGGCTTTTTAGCCTGACCTACCGCTGCCTGTACATGCTCCGGCTTCCGCTTGGTCCAGAAGTCCAGCTCCATCTCCCGCTCACGGGCCTTCTTCACCATCTCATTCAAGGTCTTACACTCTGTAAAGCCCACAAACTCCCGGATATCATCCCTCAGCATAGAGGGATATCTCATCCTCCGCATGTCCTCATCGGTAGCATATTGTGGGATCAGTAATGCTTGCTCCCGAAACTTGGCGGTGATCTCCGCCATAGTCTCGGTGATCTGTTGTGGGTCATGAAACTCCCTCACTAGTCGTTGCACCTCGATAGGTGGTGCAAACTCCAAATCAAATTGCCGAACAAACTCGGACCGTGTCATCTCAAGCTCTCAGCCATACCAACTTCTCATACCTAACTAGTCACCTCACCCCACCAGTCTCGGGCTCTGTCTCTCAGCATACATGAAGCAAACCCACCTTTGCAACATTCGGGCAAGAACTCGTATGTTGGGCGTTCTCGATATCCACCACCCAATGTCGGCTAACAATGGGGTCCTTGACCCCGAAAAACTCTGGTGCCCCACACGCTTTGAACTCCCGGAACAAGGGAGTTCGAGCCCCGACTTGGCCTGCCACAATCTTGGCTCTAAATTCCCTGAGCCTCTCCTCTAAAATCTTTGTCATGCTCTCCTTGATTGTCCCAAAGATAACCGGGGTGCCGTCAAGGATGTCCCTCGTAACCTCAGCTGCGATGAGCTTGCACAACCTCTCGTCAATGGGCTCGGTGCCATCGCCCGACCCAGATCCAGATCCAGATCCCGATTCTGATCCCCCAGCTTCGTGTCGTGTCACCACATACTGTACTGCAATACCATAAAACATATTGATCAGGATGTCTATAGAGGGGATCCTCCCACATCGATCCTCCTTAGAGCTTCCAGGTCTAACACTAGTTCGAGTACAGGTCCTGTGCTTTCAGTAATACGGGCCCAATACTACCTTCCACACCTACCTGTACCTCCCAGGGGTCTACCTGATAACTCCAATTCGTCTCAAAATAAATCATATCCCACATACTACCGCATATCTCAAACCCTAGGCGACCCTAAGATTTGCTCTACCCATATCAATCATACCAATCATAATCGATTGCCTTTATGCATGCAAATTAGACACATAAAAGGATCAAATAGACTTTCGAATAATAGATTCTACCCTAGGACCACAACCAGACGAAGAAAAAGAAATAAGGCCAAATCAATCATTCTAAGGCTATAAGCTCCTAACCGTATACAATTTTAAAAGCATACACATAGCAAGATCCATACGATTATCATAGCTCAAGCATCAGTATAACATGGCTAACATATTAGGGAACTACTTACTTGGCTCGGCCGATCACACATGTTGCACTCTCCTCTTTTCCATTCTTTAAAAGTTTTAACTTTCATTTTTATTTTTGAAAACAGTTTTACCATTTCCTTAGTTTGAGTCCCGACACACCCGAGGGTGTGCCTGAATCCCTCAAACCAAGGCTCCGATACCAACTTGTAACAACCCAATTTTTCAAAAGAAAATTTTCATTTTTAAATAGCCCAAAACACTTATCCATAATCCATGAAATATCAATACAATTGTTTTCAAATTCATATCCATAACAATATTATTTCCAAACATCAGAGTGTCCAATAAAAATGCCTGAGAGAGAGTGCACGCCGCGCCATCAAGCATTGCCCTTGCCCTTAGGCTCGGATGTACCAGAAACAAGTCCACAAACTGTAAGCTAATGCTTAGTGAGTCCCCCAGAGCATACCCCACGCACAATCCACATAACACATATCATATTAGCTATAACAGCTACATAAATAACATAAGCCATGCATACTATCATATAAGGATGTTGTGGGCTCTTCTCAGGGCCTTTACCTACATGTCATGGGCTCCCCTCATGGTTTTTACCTAGGAATGCAACGGGCTCCCCCACATGGTCTTATATCCGATTGCCACGGGCTCCCCCCGGGGTCTTCCATACAATAGCATAATAATCAACTAGCATATTATATAGCAAAAAAGTATCTACCATACTACATAACTCATACATAAGCATATAAGGATGTTGTGGACTCCCTACAGGGTCTTACTCCAATGCGTCATGGGCTCCCCCCGGGATCTTCCATGCAAATATCATATGATCACTAGCATACCGCTTAGCATATAGCTAACTATCACACAACATATCTCTACTACAACTAGTGTATCACATATCATAAAATGGGTTGGACTTGGTGCCTTAGACCCATTGGTATGGTGAGAAGACTCACCTCTCGGATGCTGAACTGACAAGCTAAGATCCAATATACCCCACCTGCTGCTCCAACTCAACTGCCTATAATCATCATGTATTTAATTTATCACGATCCCGAAATACCATAAATACCCTCAAAGTCAACCCTGTTCAACCCTGGTCAAAGTCAAGGTCAACAATCCATGTTAACTTCAACTCGTTGAGTGCATCCAACAACTCGTCGAGTTACCCGAGTAACTCATCAACTCACTGAGTCACCTATCTAACTCGTCGAGTTCCTCAATGTCCAAAAGACCGAAAACCCATGCAGACCAAAAACTCTAATCCCTCACCGAAATCACCCCAAATCTCAAAAAGGAGTAAACCTTACCAGACTCGTCGAGTCGACTAAGGGACTCGACAAGTTCCTTCAGTCCTTTTTGTGTTCAGTACTTTCCAGTAGGATCCAAGGTCCCAAACTTCAGATCCAACCTCCCCTAGTGCAGTTACCATGTAAAGTTGCAAACTTTACGTGCATGCAAGGCCCTCCAAGGTTATAACATCAAAACTAAGCTTCCTACAAGGTTTTAGTGCAGGGAAAGGGGCTAATCTAGATAAAGTGAGAAAATTTATGTCGTTGGGGACCTAGAGAGGTCCAGATCTGGAACTATATCCTTGTGATAAGTCCAGAACCAAGTTGACACCATTTTGCACCAAAAATGGCCATTTTCTTCCAAGAAAAGGGATCTAAGCAGCTAGAGATCAAGGTAACAACTTTATACCTCAAAATTATGGCCAATACAGAGTAGATGTCGGATCTACTGTTCCTCTCCTTGCTCCTTCCTCTTCAAACTCTAAAATCCTTCACAAGGGCACAAGTTTCACTCTCTAAGGCTCACACACACTCAAGGAAGCTCAATTATGCGGATAGGGTTTCTTTCTGGATTGCAAGGACGATGAGGGAGGCTACAAATGATCCATAAGTCCTTTAAATAGGGTGCATGATGTGTAATTTAATATGCTTGTATTTTATTCAAGTTAATTTTATAAAAATAATTTACTTAACTAGACTATTAAACACACTAGACATTGTACCTAATCGTGCAATAGTATAGCTATGGTAAGAACGAGTGTCGATCTCAAGGAACAGTGTTTCAATTAACTTTATTCTACTATTAGCTAATTACTATTTTCCTAGTTTTGCAAGACTAGATACTTAAATTACCAAATTACTCAAAATTCACTTAATTAAACTAACACTAAGCTAAGCAAGCAAACAAGTATGAATTAATCAAGGTGAGAAAGAGACTTTCGTTTAGCTTCGGGTTTGTTGTTATTATGGTTGTTTCATAGAAGTGCAATGGATTTAGTTTCTTTGGCTACCGATTCCTAAGATGACCAAATTGGTATTCACCAATTTAATCCTTTAGCAAACTAGCTTATTTATTCGGTGATCAAGCGGACAAACTTACAAGTTCACTAGTGTTTAGTTCGAGTTGCTTAGACTTATAATTAATTGACCAATTGATTTTATTGATTCAATTCTATATATGATTTTTCATCATATATTGGTCCTATACTTTTTTACCCACTTTTCTACTTACCCCTAGGTTTTAATCAAAACTCTAGTCCTACGATTTTGCAAGTCACGAGATCATAAGATTCAAATTCAATTAAGTAAAATAGTCATTCTATCCTAATCAAATTCAGCAATAAGCAGATTAAAAGCAGTTATCAAAAATACTTGAGGTTCTTTAATAAGCAAAAGTCAACAAATAACCAAATCACTAAATCCTAACTATGAAATCAATCATATTTAATCAACTCATCCTAGCCAAACGAAAGTCATGAGTGTTTAGCTCATGATTTCAACAAACAAAATCATAAAATCGAGATTCAAAAGTAAAGGCATCGTTATTCCTAATGAAAAATCGAAAAGTAGAGTTTAGTTGCCTTAGATCTCCTTCGCCTAATGATTGTAATTGAGTTTCTCGCTTCCAATGCTTAATTCCAGTGCCTTTTCCTTAAAAAACTTCGAATTCTCCAGAGCCAAAAGTCCCCATTCGAAGGTTTATGTGAGATATTTATACTTCCCCCGAAAAGCAGGGCACCACGTCGTGGTGATTGTGTTTATCCCGTATTCTACACGTCATCGAATCTGATCGGGAATCTTCAAGACACCACGTCGTGGCAGATATTACCACGACGTGTTGGGCATATTTTCCTTCATTTTAGAGCTCTAGTCCAAACTTTCAACTCCAAGCTTCTTTAATCCAGCTTCCAGCTTCCTTTTTGCTTAAACAAGTCTTTTTAATACCTGCAACATGATTCATAGCAAATTAAGTATCTTTTGTTCTATTAAGGGCATAAAAGTAATTATAATATCAGGATATGTTGTATAAATATGTGTATAAATATGCACGTATCAGTGCAAACCCTTGAAAATTAGGGTTTCCTCTACAACACCTACCCGTTGAGTCGGGGCCTTCCGACTCGTCGAGTAGTATCCAAGTCCCGCATCCTCATAATAGTCTCTACTCAACGAGTTGGAGCACCCCAACTCGCCGAGTCCATGCATAAAACCCTAAAACTTAGATAAATTAATTAATACCTGGAACAGGTGTTACATCTAGTAGCAGGGGCAATAAGCCAACTTAATTGTGTTGTATCCACCGATGATTTTTCCGTACTATGGGATTTTAGGATCACTTTTATATTTATGAAAATAATATACTTATGTTTTGGATTATTTTACTTGTGAAGTTTATGGATTTTTTATTTACTTTAAAAATGAAACTTTTTCCAACATTTTTTGATTGTTACAACAATAACTCAACCTCTCAGAGAATTCTATTCTATATTCCCAACTCAAACTCACTTTCTTTAGCTGGTACCCTTGTATCACAAGTCCTGTTACTTGACTATAATCCATTTTCAAAGTGATATGGGTTGATGTTCTAAAAATAAATGTACTCTGTTTGTTTGAATTCAGTAACAACCCAAAAATACTAGGTAAAAATTTTGATTTTTAACCACCAAAACCATACACACATTTTTTTCAAAACCAATCAATGTATGTAAAAATTCTCAAACATCAGAGTGTATTAAATAACTAGTGTGGAATAAATCTCCGGTGGATGTTGTCCGATTAAGTCGGACCTTTCCCTTTCGAACCAAAAGTACCCGAAACATTTTAAACATAAAATTGTAAGCACAAAGTTTAGTGAGTTCCCCAAAATACCTCATATGATATATAACATAATAGGTCTATCTCAAGCTCTAACGGATGTTATGGGCCAAATCATAGTCTTACTTCCTGCCATGGGCCAAATCATGGTCTTTACTTGTACAAGTGTCAGGGGTAGATCTTGGTCTTTCATACAATTGTTAAGGGCCAAACCCTAGTCTTCCATGCAAATGCCAGGGGCCAAACCGTGGTATTCCATACAAATTCCAGTGGCCAAATCCTGATCTTCCACGCAAGAGTCACAAAGATAACTAGCACCCTACACATTATAGTGAAAAGACTCATCTCACAACGTAGCCAACAGCTAACAGGCTCACATAGTCGAAATACGGATGCTATACACCTCTTAATGAATCATATAAAGTAAACTCTTAGTCTACTTTCTAAAACTATTCATTCGACTAAACTTCAACCCAAGTCAAAAGTCAACGGTCAAGGTCAATGATCAAATTCAACTCCAGCTGTCTTCTACGTCGTGGTCATTCAACTTGAACTCTTTCAAACTTCACTTTCCACGCCATGATAGACATGTGACCACACTATGGAAGAATCCAGACAAAATAGTCGTGACCAGACCAATCTCCATGTCATGGCAAGCAAGCTGTCATGGCATGGAAATTGTACAAGGACAACTTAATGGATTAAACTCCTATGTCCTAACCCAAGAGCTCCACAAATCAGATCTAAATCTCTAAGAGGTCTTGATGGATAAAGTTTCCAACTTTATCCATTAAAATACCTCACCAAGTCAAGATCTTTACTCCAAAATTCTTAATGATTACACTAAAGGCTTGGGTACCAAAATGATTCATGCAAGACCACTCTCAAACTAACACCATGGTATATAAGCAAAAATATGCATCCAAAGGCTTTGGAGTACACTCAAACTTCAAGGACAAGATGATTGGGACTAAAAAGTTCATAAATACCTAAAGCAAGATCTAGAGAAAAAAGAGCAATATTGAGACTTTATACCTCCACAAGGTCTGAAATGAGATAAAGATATATGATTTAAGTTGGAATTTGGAACCAAGTTAACAAACCACAAGATGAGCTTATCCTTCCTTAAAGCTTCACAAAAATGGCTTCAAACACTTAGAATACACACAAAAGGATATGTTTTGGGGTGGGGATCTATTTTAGAGGATGGAGGTTGGCAAATAAGAAAGTCCTAGGAGTTAGTGCCCTTAAATAGGATACAAACCAGGAGATCTAGGGTTTACACAAAAATGGCCGCCACGTCATGACAAATAGGATGCAACGCCATGGCACTACACAACTTCATGATCTATATTGGACAATTTCCACGATGTGGGGCCTTAGCCACCTCATCATGGCCCACCCTAATAGCTTCTCACTTAATAACTAAAATAATTAACTCGAGAAAAAGCATTACCTGGAAATGGATGTTACAAATTCACACAAGGTGATCTCACTCTATAACTACAACCAAACAAGGAACATACAAGAACTCATAGATCAAGAGTTCTTTGGCTATCCTACGCGACTTCATACAACCCTAGGACACTCTACTAGGCAATTACACACCTACTGGTACTCTAACCAGCATACCACTACTCCTATATCCTGACATACAATTATATACACTGTAGCGTATAGTATAGTGAAGAAACTCACTTGAAATGCATAATTGGATAACACTGCAACACTCTCAAATCCTCGTACTGGATAATCTTGCAAACCGATGGTCACCTAGTCAAAGTACACACCTTGATCAGCAACCCAAAAACTATAGGTTAAACCCAAGGTCAAACTTGTCAAAAGTCAACGGTCAACATGTCTACAACCCTCACGACGTGGCAAGATCTTGGCCATGTCGTGGCCAACTAAGGACAAAACAGTCAAGCATCTGAACACTTCCGCCTCGTGGCAAGCCCTTGGCCATGTCGTCGCTTCTTTCAGATTGCCAAAATCTTCATTAAGTGCTTAATCCTTATAGATTTAAACCTAAAACTTCATATCTACTTCTTTTCAATGACTTAATGAATAAAGTTTCCAACTTTATACATTAGGACTCAATTCTAAGGTTAGATCTACAATAATAAGTCCATTAAGTCCTTAATGGAGCCAAAACTTGTGCATGGACACAAGGTGACTCCAACATGGCTTCTTTTTTCCATTCTATAGAACATATTGACCATAGGGGAGCCATACTAAGCTTTGGAGTTCCTCAAACTCCAAGAGCATCCATGGAAGGGACCAAAATAACCTAAATATGACCTCAAACTTAAATCTAGAAGAATAAGTGTCGGTTTTAAAACTTTATACCTCCAACAAGTCAGAAATCTGAAGAGAATGTCATATCCAACCTTGATTATTGTTCCCTTGCACCAAGATTAACCTCTCATTTCCCCAAGTTTCACCAAAATCCAAATAATAAACTCTAACTTAAGAAATCAAGCCCTTAATCATGCATGGAGGCTAGGGTTTCATATGAAAGGGTTGGAGGCTTAAGAGGGTGCCTTAAACCTTTAGTTTAGGACTTTACATATGGAAGAAACCCAAAATTTCATGGGATTGGGTTGAAACACTCCCCATATCGTGGCACCCTCCTTGCCATCTCATGGCGCCCAATGGATCCGCGTCTTTCATTAACCATACACCTCATCGTTGTGTACACTCTAGCACATCGTGGTGAGATATTAGGCCTAAATCAAATTTTGTGATAATAATGCTAGAACTCGAAACACCATTATTATTAGAGCAAAAATGTAGAAATATAACATACAAATATTTTGTAAGAATATATGAAATTTATGATAGAAAATTAAAGGGAATTAAAAGGTTAATTGTAAAGACATGAACCTTTTATTAAGGAAGTATAAGAAAAGAAAGGGAAGTAGTATATGCTAATTTAAATATGAGTATATTCTGAAAAAGAGGCTTAAAATACCCCGTATGTAATTTGATCCATAAATATAGTTGCTAAAATGGCACTTATCACATCTAACGTCAAATTATTTACATTCCTTAACATCTCATTTTGGAAATTGATCGATATTACAATTGAAAAATAAGGACATTTAAAAAGCAATCATTCAAACAGGATTAAAAATCACATGGATTAAAAATAATCTATTGTACTATGATGTTATGCTTTTATGGGTATTTATGTTATAAACAGATCAATGATGTTTCGAAAAGTGGTTTAAGATGAAACAGAATTATATCGATTTTCATATATGGTGGAGATTTTCGATTTTGGTCGGAGGTGAAAGGTGGTGGCTGCTAGAAGTGAACGGTGGTGGTGCCGATGATGAACGGTGTTCGTGAGAACCAGCCATGAAAGATATTAAAACCATAGGGATCATTCATGTAATTTAGAATAACTAGTTAATGGGGGATCCATTAAATACTAACCAAAATGACTTAATAGACAAGTAAATTGTAAGTTTAATGACCTATTGCGTAAAAAAATACTTTAGTGATCAAATTGGATAATGATGATAATAGATTGTGCTATAATGACATTTACCATATAAAAAACTTTTAAAAACGACCAAATGAGCACAAACTAAATAGTTAAGTGACCAAAAAATGTTTCATGACCATTTTAACACAAATTTTCAAGTTCGATAACCTTTTAAAACTTAAAAAGAATTAAGTGACCAAATGAGCACAAAACAAAAGTTAAGTGACCAAAAATAACCTAATCACATAAAAAATAGTGTTTTTAATTGATGATTTTAACTCTAACTTTAAAATGACTCAGTCGACCCTTCAACTCAAGGGAAATTGACTTATTAAGGTAATTAACTTTTAGGTTTGTTTATATCTGCATAACTATTTTTTTGTAAACACTTCCAAAAAAATTCGTTACATGGATGTGTATAAAAAAATAGTTACCTAAATGGTAAATATTTTTAAAACCACATCATTTTGGTAAATACTTTTTTTTAAATACACTACTTTGGTAAAAATAAATAAATAAATAAAATAAAAAATAAAAATTGTAGATTTGGCATGGAAAAAAAACATCGTCGTTTTATAGAATTTTATTGTTTAAGATATTAAATATAAAAATTTAAATTTACTAGAGACTAAAATGATCATAAATGGAGACCAATAATATATAAAAAAAAATACATCGTTTGATGAGTTAAAGTTTACACTGTTGTTAATTGAGTTTTAGGTTTTGATTTGCATTTCAAGTTACGGTTTTCAATTGATGTGGTTTTCTAATTTTTTTTTCTTTCTGGTATCAATTTTCTTTTGTTGCAAGGATTGTGATGCATTGAGTTGTAGCGATGGAAAATTCGAGGAATATACAATAGGTTGTGGTGTTGGTTTGTCGGAGTTGAAGAACAAAAAAATGAAGGGATGATAAAGACGTCGATGTCCTAAAGACAAAAGGAAATAGAAGTTAAGGGGGATGAGAGATGGGGTGGTGACTGGTGGGACCCAAATTAAAATTTTCAAATGTAGTTTTAGGTTTAGGATGAGGAGATACGGATATGTGGGGTCTATTAATTTTTTTAATATATAAAAAATAAATACATAAATAAGAAAATTAATTTAAAAATAAATTAATAAGGGTACAATAGTCTTTTTAGGTAAGACATAGACCAAGTACGCAAGAAAAATAAACATTAGGGACTATCTGAATTAAAAAAATAAGTTAAGAACCAAACGCGCAAATTGCCCAAACCACATGGACCATTCATGTAATTTACTCTTAACTTTTCTGTTTGTTCAAATCTCGGTAACTATTTTTTTATATATCTAGGTAACGAACTTTTTGGAAGTGTTCGCATATTATCATTATGACCTGATGTAACGTACTACAGTCGGTCATATGTAAACACTTCCAAAAAGTTCGTTACGTAGATGTATACAAAAAAATAGTTACCTAGATGCGAACAAACCGAAAAGTTAATTACTTTAATAAGTTAGGGACCAAACGCGCAAAACCATGGGGACCATTCGTGTAACTTACTCTCTATGAGTTTTCTTACTTGAATATTGTGGATAAAGACTTATATAGAGTAAGTTACACGAATGGTCCCCATGGTTTAGGGTAATTTGCACATTTGGTCACTAACTTATTTTTTTAACTCGGAAGGTTCATATTGGTTGTTTTTGTTACTCGCTTGGTCTCTGTCTTACCTAAAAAGACTATTTTGCTATTGATTTTTTAATTTATTTAAATAAACACACCCCTAACCCCACCCCTCACCTTACCTTACCTACCCCAACATTTTTCTATATTTAAATAATAGTTTTTTTTAAGTAAGACAGGACCAAACGCATAACTAAAACAAACAGTAAAGACCAAACGCGTAAAGAAACAAATATTAAGGACCTTCTGAGTTAAAAAAAATAAGTTAGGAACCAAGCACGCAAATTACCCCAAATTAGGGGTGAGCAAAAACCGCATAGCAACTAAAATTAACCGCAAAAACCGAATAAACCGCAACCGAAAAATCGCAACCGCAATAAAAACCGATTGTGAGGTTTTTTGTTTTTCAAAAACCGCAAATTTGTGGTGCAGTGCGGTTATTAGTTTCCAAAAACCGCACCGCACCTCATATATTATATACATTTTTTTTTATCAATTATTAGTTTATTAAGTATTAAAAATAAGACAAGTTTAATGAATGAAAGACAGATAAAATACTAGAAGATAAAAGTGTTAGTTTTTCTTATGTTTAACTTTAAAAAATGATGAAATTAGAGAATTTTAAGATATTTATTGTTAATTACTATTGATTTGACGTTTTTAAGATATTAGTTGTTTGTGGTTTAAGTTAAATAGTTAATTATCTTATACCTTATGTTTTTTTATTACAAGTAATATGTTTGAACTTTTAAAACTATTTGAGCTCTAAACTGTAGTTAAAAACCACACAAAATAACTGCATCAAATCAATGCGGTTAATAACCGCAACACAGACAAAACAAAACGGCACAGCAAAAATAACCGTCTAATCGTACCGCAAATATAACCGCATTTGCGGTTAGTGGTGAAGTTTTTGGCTAATAACCGCACCAAACCGCACCGTGCTCACCCGTACCCCAAACCATAGGGATCATTCGTGTAATTTACTCTTTATAATATAACTCAAACTCTATCCTGGAGAGTCTAATGACTATTACGACAGGAAAGAAAAAAAGTGGGAAGATTGAGAAAAGATCATTACGTTTAAGTTTATTTATTGGAAAAATTAAGAAGAAAAAGGAAAAAGAAAAAACCACAAACAAAAAAGATTCATGCTAATATTTCTTACATAATGTCCTCTCAAATCGAAAAGAATTAAAGTGAAATGAAAGGAAGATTCATTCCCTTTAAAAAACAAAAACACAAAGACTCGTTTGAACCCAAACACGAACGAACTCAATTTTTATAGGTTAGATACTGGACTCTTTATATTTGATTTTGGTTTTAGGCAAAAACCAAACCTCAACCCAAGACTGGGATTCATAAATCGAAGAAAATGAAATAAACAAATGGGAAACATCACAAATAACCCCCCCCCCCCCCCTTCAGCCCATATTATACAAGCATAAGTCTGTTCAATCTAAGACCATTTAAGATTTCTCCACTAAAAAACAAGGAATAATACTACACCTCTAAACCCTACGAATCGGTGGAACAAAATATTTTTATAAAGTTATAAGAGGTTAAAAACATCAAAGCGGATACCAATGGAGTTCTAAACACTATTCACAAGCCATTACATCAATCATCTACCACTACCTTCATCAACAAATCATTCCACTGATCAATTGGACCAGGCAAACACCAATGCAAACAATCATACTGAACTTTAGCTTTCTTATCTTTCGCAAAAGGGTAAAAATATCTATATGGACCTGGATGACCATCTGGTCTCACCAACGAAAGAGGCATCACATCAAGAAGTTTCAATTTCTTCCCTTTTTCAGAAGCTTTGGCTTTTGCAAATTCTGGCAATTCAACCTCGCGTAGGATTCTATTAAATATTCCCAACTCAAACTCGCCTTTTTTAGCTGGCACCCTTCTATCACAAGTCCCGCCACTTGACCATGGACCATTTTCAAAATGATCCGGGGTTGATGTTCTGAAAATAATCGTACTCTGTTTGTTTGAATTCATAATGAAATCAAAAAGATTCTTTATGACTTTCTGGTAAGCAATGTTGAAACCAATATCAGTGTAGTTCTTTCCCTCACAGCCATGGCAGCCGAGAATGGTATTGTTTTCATAGTAGATCGCTGTTCTTACAAACCATTTACCAGAAGAGAACAAGACGTAATCCCATGTGTCAAATTGTTGGCTCCAGGTTTTGTCAAGAATGTCAACGTGGATTTGTATCTCAGATGACGGAATATGATTTATATCTTCAAAAGTCTCGGCTTTTACAAGAAAAGGAGACCAAATAACGGATACTGTAAGGTTGTACGATGGAAAATGCCATTTTTGGATCTTGTAATCCTTGTCGTGGAAAAAGTCAACAGGATCTTCTGCCTAAATAAAGGAGACAAGATACAAAAACACCAGAGATCATAACTGTTCATATGAAAATATATAATAAACTAGTTCTTGATTTCAAAATTAAATATCAAGAAAGCTTTACCTGAGACAGAAGACAAATGAAGGATTGAAAATGATTCCGAGTTATGGAGTCGCCAACAAAACCCCACGTTTTACCTCTCATCATTTCAAGAAATTTCTTGGCATCAAAAGGAGGCAATTCACAAGCTTTGGGACTCCACCTCCAGTGAAGATACCCGGTGTCCGGCCTACCATTTCCGATACAATTTTGATCACTTTCAATCCATCTACAGGTGTTATTGGTGTACGCTGCTCCGCCGGAATTTGGTATCCATTCGCCATCGAAAATATCACACTTTTCTGATTCATCATCATCGTCGCAACAATTTCCAGGAAACGCATTCAGTTCCAGAAAGTTTGTATTTTTTTTTTTTCAAAAAACACGTTTAATGTATGAATATGGCTGAACATGAACAGATATGTGCATCCACATTTATTCTGGCTATGATATTATTGTGTAAATACTAAAAATACAAGTCTTGTTTTTATTACATTAATATCCACAAATCTTATCCCGTGGCCACAAGTAATTGTAGATAGAAGCTGCAGAAAACTAAAATCTATTATGTAGAAAATGAACGACAATATACAAGTACGAAATGGATACCATTACGACGAATTTGGTTTAATTCCTCGGGAGATTCGGCAAAATCTGAAGGAATCGGCTTCTCATTCTTCGTCATAAAAGGAGTACCAAGATTATTATCAGAAACATTGGGAATCACACTGGACGATTGTGATAAATGAAATCTGAATCCAAAACCCACTAACAACATCAAAATCCCTAACTTGAAAACCCAGTGATTATAAGCTGACCTCCACCAATTTTGCTTCATTACAATTTCACTCATAGTTTCTTTACAGTCTATTTCCCCACAAAGGAAGCTCATATATTTAAGAGGAGTGACCCATATTGTTTTCCATGCGTTGACAAAATACTACGTTACGTAATGTATATACTTTATAGACAGTCTATTGAAATAATTCTTTTATTTTCAACTTTTATTATTACTAAGTGTAATTTGCAATTTTGATCAATGTGGTTTGCACCATGTGAAATTTAAGTCAAATTCTTCGATTTTTGATATGCCTCGTAATCTAATTTCTAAAAGTTGAGTGCAGTCTCTAAAATTGTCATCATCTAAAACAAGGTTCTCAAGATCGAGATCCTACCTATGATCATTTTTGGGTTTGCAAGATCGGGATCGGGATCCTAAAATCCCACAAAATAAAATATAATTTTAATTTATAATTTTTAATCATGAAAAATATTTCAAACATTCAATTTTTCGTTTAAAAGTTATAAAAACTTCAAATACTAGTCATAAGCCATAATAAAAAATGATAAATGGTAAATTGGTAAAGGGTAAAAGACATAAAGTGGTAAAAAAAATTCATTTGTAAAAAAAAAAAAAAAATCAAGGGAAGGTAGGATTGGATCCTACGATCTTACGATCCTACCTGCGATCCTACCCCAAATACGATCTTTTTACGATCCGGATCGTTTTTCATACCTAGGATCGTACGATCATGATCGCGATTTTGATAACCATGATCTAAAATGAATCGTTAAATGTCTATAAAATATCAATTTACCCCATCTCCTTATTTTCTTATAACATATAACAGTTTGATGTTGCATGATCATAAGTAATGAGGATTTAACCTCATATTTATATAAATATGAACTTAAAATGGGCTCTTGGTTTTGCATGATCATAATGAGGGTATTAATTTAATGCTAATCACTAACAACTCTTTGCAATTTGACGAGGAAGAGAATATTAAACTAGAAAAATAAACAAAACAACAAAACAACAAAACATAAAAAATAAACGAAGACAATAGTAACGATGGTGGCAGAGCTTTAACGATTGGCGGCTAACAATGATTGTTAGTCGGAGAAGAAGCGGCGGCTAGAGGTCATATTGTTGGAGAGAGAGAGAGAGAGAGAGAGAGAGAGAGAGAGAGACGACTATCATGGTGTTGGGTGATAGAGCGGTCCGAAAAAAAAACAGCAAGAAAGAAAGAGGCATCGAGCTGCACCGGACACGGATGACTCGGAAAAGAGATCGGCAACTACAATGTTGATTTAGAGAGAGAGAGAGAGAGAGAGAGAGAAGACTAAAAATCAGAGCTTTCCCGGTGGAAAAGGTGTCATCAGAGGGAGGCAACAACAACATCGAAAGAGGTTGACTCGGAAAAGAGATTCGGATAAAAAGAGATCAGTCGAGGGTTGAGGAAGAGATAGAAGGCTGCTTGGAGGTAGGGACCATCCAAGGAGGAGACAGGAAGAGGCAGAAGTAGATGAAGCAGTACAAGAAGCCAAGGAAGGAGCTCTAGTTTGGTGACGACTACATGTTGTGGTAAACAGTAGGGTTTTAACCTATAGCTCTGATATCATTTTGTAGTGTAGAATGCTTTAATATTGTCTGACCATATTAACGATTTAACCTTATATAAATAAGAATATAAAATAGGCTCATGGCTTAATCTAATGGACCCTACATTCTCTCTCCTCCCCACCCGTTAGACCATAAAGTACGGTGGCTAAGTAAGATGTGTAAAGATGATTTGAGGGGCATTTCTACGTGTGAACACCGCCCTTGTGTCTTGTGGTGTTGGCGTGGAGTGGAGTCTGCTATGGGTCATCATAAAGGAGAGAGGGAAAGACCAAACGGTCTCATGACCGTTGAAGGCTTTGTAAAAAATCAATTTTTACCTATAAATAGTTATATACTAACAAACTATATACACATTTCCACACTATAACCACAAATTCATTGTTTCTTTATTATCAATTATTTATCAGTCAAATAAAATCAAATCATAGAAAAAAAAACAAACACACCAAATATTAATTCACCTATTGAGAAAGTTGTAAAAGTCGTTATATGGTACTAAGTCAGTCGGCTACCACCTAGGGATTAGTCGGTGTAGTCGAGGATTAATCAGCAACTAGTCAGAGACTCTTATTGTATATTCATTAGATTTAAAAAAAATAAATAAATATAACTAATATCATAAAAAAAAAAGTTGGTAAATGTCACTAATATCATAACACAATAAGTTAATATGATTAATACAATACTAATCATTCCTTAAATAGTTTTTATTGAGATAAAACTTGTTAAAATTGTTAAAAATTCATCGGCTTCTACATATTCATTCTTTTTCTAGGCATAGATTAATCGTTAGGAGCGTCATAGTCGTCAGGTAACAACTAGGGACTAATCTAAGACTTGTCGGGATTCTTACAACACAGTCTATTATTAGTTTGTACAAATTAAACACAACACTTCAACCATACCCATATTTTGTGAATATGTTACAAAGGCTCGCCAATTCAACACCAACCCCCTTTTCCAACATCTATTTCAACAATATTACTTCAAGAGCATGTTATAGGTATCTAAGTCTAACAATTAACGATAAAAATATATGATGAACCCCGACAACCTGTGACCCCTTGGCATTAGCTAGGATAGTTGACTCAATCAACGACTAACCTTAGGCTGGAGGGAGTGGTGCCACAAAAACCGCACTCCTTCCTATGCCATGTAGACGCCAACTCATAACTTTTCTCATTTGAACACTGTGAAACCGCATGATGGGAGTGGGAAAAAGGTAAAGAGAGAGAAAAGAAAAAAAAGGGGATTGGTTGAGAGAGAGAGAGAGAGAGAGAGAGAGAGAGAGAGAGAGTGGAGAGTACAACAAATTTGTACCGCACTGCGGCCTAGACCGCACTTAGGGGACGGTGTTCCGTTGCCACGGCGGCGAGACTGCACTCCCTTAACCCCTTAACGCACCACTCCCCCAAGTCTTAGTAGTATAATAGTATGTACCAAATTAATGACTTATATGAGTATCATTATTTCTATTCAATCTTTTCAACTACACTTGTAGTGTGTAAACTCCATTTATCTTGTGCTACTGCAAGGCCTTTACTAGTGTGTAAACTCCATTTATCTTGTGCTACTGCAAGGGCCTTTACTGCCTAACCCTATAAGGGTGGTGTCCCTAGATCTAAGGAGAGTGGGCCCTTAACCATTGTCATTCATTAATCTGATCCAGGTCAAACTAACATTATATAAATGTATACTTCACACCACATGACTCTTATACAGTCATAGTCTAGAATCTCATTTGACACTCTCACAATTCCAATTACCCAAAATGCATATGATACTAAATTACCAAGAATATTTTTTGGTATTATTTTACGATTTTTATTAAGATGTAAAATGAGATGCCACATTAGCAATATACTAACACCTTCATCGATTAAATTGGTCAAATTTTAACCAAGTTACATGGAAAAAGCAAAATTAGAAAGGGAATCTACGACGCACATTTGAACCCAAGCCCAAACAAAGGGTCCTTTGATAATTGTTGTCGGCTAGAAACTTGATTCTTTCTATTCGATTTTGGTTTTAGGCAAAAACCAAACCATACTCAACCTAAGAACAGGATTCATAAGACAAAGAAAATAAAACAGACGAATGAGAAACATCACAAATACTCCATTAAGCCCATATTATACAAGCATAAGTCTGTTCAATCTACAACCATTTAAGATTTCTCTACTAAAAAACAACAAGGAATAATAATACACCTCTAAACCCTAAGAATTGGTGGAAACAACATATACTTATAAAGTTATAAAAGGTTAAAAAACCTCAAAGTGGATACCAATGGAGTTCTCAACACTATTCACAAGCCATTACATCAATCATCTACCACTAACTTCATCAACAAATCATTCCACTGATCAATTGGTCCAGGCAAACACCAATGCAAACAGTCATACTGAACTTTAGCTTTCTTATCTTTTGCAAAAGGGTAAAAATGTCTATATGGACCTGGATGCCCATCTGGTCTCACCAACGAAAGAGGCATCACATCAAGAAGTTTCAATTTCTTCCCTTTTTCAGAAGCTCGAGCTTCTGCTTTTTCAAATTCAGGCAATTCAATCTCTCGTAGGTTTATGTTCAAATCGGTCAACTCAAATTCACCTTCTTTAGCTGGCACCCTTCTATCACAGGTCCCACCGGTTGACCATGACCCATTTTCAAAGTGATCTGGGGTTGATGTTCTGAAAATAATTGTACTTTGTTTGTTTGAATTCATAATGAAATCATATAAATTCTTTATGATTTTTCGATAAGCAAAATTGAAACCAAGATCAGTGAAGTTCTTTCCTTCACAACCATGGCAACCTAAAATAGTGTTTTCTTCAAAGTAGATTGCTGTTTTGATAAACCATTTACCAGATGAAAACAACACGTAATCCCATGTATGAAATTGTTCAGTCCAAGTTTTGTCAAGAATGTCAATATGGAGTTGTATTTCTGAAGATGAAACACCATCGATGTCTTCAAAAATGTCTGCTTTTGCTAAAAACGGAGACCAAATAACTGAGACTGTAAGGTTGTAGGATGGAAATTGCCATTTTCTGTTCTTGTAATCTTTGTCATGGAAAAGCTCAACAGCATCTTCTACCTAGAGGAGATAAGATACAGATAAATATTTCTGGAATTGGAAGCTAAACATCAAGAAACGTACCACAAAAAGTCGTACCTCAGATAGAAGACAGATGAAGGATTGAAGATGATTCCGAGTTATTGAGTCGCCAACAAAAGCCCACGATTTATCCCTCATCGTTTCCAGAAATTTCTTCGCATCAAAACGAGGTAATTCGCAAGATTTAGGGCTCCACCTCCAGTTAATGTACCCTGTGTCCGGCCTACCATTTCCCATACAGTTTTGATGACTTTCGATCCATCTGCAGGTGTTATTGGTGTATGGTGCTCCGCCCGAATATGGTACCCATTCACCATCCAAAATATCACACTTGTCTTCATCATCTTCACAACAATTTCCAAGAAACGGATTCAGTTCCAAAAAGTAATTTTGCCAAGTAAATGTACGAATATGGTTGAACAGATGCATCGAGATTTATTCTGGGCGATGGCATTATTGGGTAAATAGTAAAACCCACAAGTTTTAGTCCGTTTCTATTTCAGGAACACAAGTAAATGCAGATCAAAACTGAAAACAGTTCAAATCTCGACCGACAGTACAAGAACAAAAAAAAAAAGCTAGCTAAAATACAATCATGGATACCTTTGGGATGAATATGATTCAGTTCTATTTTGGGAGATTCAGAAACATCTAAAGGAATCGGCTTCACATTCTTCTCCGCAACAGGGGTATCAATATTATTATCAGAAACATCGGGGATCACACTGGATGATTGTGAGAAAAGAAGTCTGAATCCAAAACCCACGAACAAAATCGAAATCCCTAACTTGAACACCAAGTGATTCTGCTTGTAAGCTGACCTCCACCAATTTTGCTTCATTTTCCCCCCTTCACTCCCACTCCCTTTACAGTTTACAGTCTAAATCGATAGGGATTTTGTTCCTCACAGAGCCCAAATGAAAAATGAAAGGTCATAAATTTAAGAAATAAAGGAGATTCTGACAGAGAAAACCGACAAATGACGATAATGGTTTTTTTTTCTTAATCAACAGATCAGAGATGGGAAGAGAGAGATTGGACATTTGAGAGTAATTTATTGCGAAAAAAAAAAGGTATATAACTATTAAACTATGTATACACAACTAACACAAGTTACTCGCTGACGCAGATATACATATTAAGGCATAATTAGGGATCCTTTGGCTCTCTAATAGAAATTGTTGCAGCCACTCTTATTCCTAATTAGGCGAAACTCTAGGGTTAATTTAATGACTATGTAGATTTCATGTACTTACAGGGAATAGCCGTTCAACCCCTTCAATTTTCATGAAATCAAAATCAATCCCTTTTTTTGTTATTTGATCTTATTCGTGGTAATTTAATGAACATTTCGAATGAGATGATTTAAATGCATAACCTTTCAATTACTCATGAAGAACTTTGTAGTGACAAGCTCAATTTGATTTTAAAATGTTCCTTTAAAGAATTTGGTTACAACGTTCATCAAAATTAACCTAATACACATTGTGCTAATATTTTGCTCCAAGGGTTTAAAGAATTTGGTTACAACGTTCATCAAAATTAAAATGTCTATATTTTGCTTCAAGGGTTTGAATGGTAGTGAAGATATCAAGCAATATGCATTCAAGATTTGACTTGCTTTGTCAAAATATTTCGGAGGTGTTTGGCAAAAAAAACTTATTGCTTATTAGTTTATAACTTATTAGCTTATAAGTTAATAAGTAAGTATATGGTAACTTATGAAAAAAATAAATTATTAGAGGTTTCCAACCGGAATAAATTATTTTCATCCAAACATTTTTTTTTAATTTATAGTGGTGTGGAACCTAATAAGTTGTTTTTAAAAGCTCAGTCAAACACTCCCTTGCTTAGATGCAACATGTTTACATGTAGTAATTTCAAAATTTCTTGAATATACAATACATTCAACAGCACTTTGACAATACTTGGCAACATTGTTGAAAATTAATCACTATATTTAAGGCATGTTCAATATGAAGCGTTTGAGGGCTCTTAACTTCTAGTGTTTGACAAAACGCTCCGTTTTAAATAGAAAGTATCGTTTGACATTAGAAGCTTCTAGCGTTTAGTTTAAACAAAACACTCCAAATCCAAAACTACATCCCGTAGCATTTAACAAAACGTTATCAGCTACCAACTACTCGCTATCCGTGACCAGCTAATTCGTCGAACACACCCTTAGAGTTGCACAAAAACTCGTCTTGTACGCCCGAAAGTCCAACTTGGTCAAAGCCTTGTCAATAAAAGTTCGTTGAAGGCCCAACCTAACGTAACCCACATACACCCCTTAAAAATTGAGTATTAAGGCATGCGGACTTTGTCGGTGCTTCCTCGAGACTAAAAGCCCCACGTGGTTCATATATATTTTTTTTTACTTTTTTCATTAGTTTATGTATCATTGTAGTTAAGTTACTTATATAGCATCCTACTTGTTTTTCTATAAGGAAATTGAATTGTTTCCTACTTCATTCTCATACCAATTTAATGATTGTCATGTGTAAAACATTAACCCTCTTTCCTCATCTCCTCCTTTGATTTTGACACTTGTGATGATCTTGTAAGTAAGAGGATAAGTAGGAACATTTAGTAAGAGGATATTTAACATCTCGAAAATGTTCAAATACATGAAACGGAAAGAAATTAGAGTATGATGTTTATAATGCACAAATATATAAATGTGTATTGTTATTTGTAGTGTCCTACTTGCATTTATTTTAATCGTTTTCAAGTATTTTATGTTGATTGCATCAGACTCATGTATTTCAATGCTAAAAAATAAAGAAATAACTAAAAAGTTTCGACTCGGTCCAGGTATAGCTCAAGCAAGCCCGCAAAAAGCTTCGTTGAGGCTAAGGCACACCTACGAAAAAGGAGCTTGTTTGAAGCTTGATGGGCCCATTGATCAAGCTTAGTTTATTGATGCCTACTCGCAAATTAGGACGGGCATGTCTAGGCCCTCATGTCATGGCCCCTTGTGTAGCTTGAGTGCTACTTAGGTTTGTGAATTTAACTAACCATTAATCTCAATAAACAAAAAGTCGATGGAATAGTTTGATTTGTTTGTGAAAGTGAACTTGAAAATAAGGATATAAACCTTGATAATTGTTCAAAATTCAGTGAAGCAAAGTAACTGTGTCTCTGCTCTATAAAACAAAATTGAGTCATGCCTCATTAAAATTCAAATAACATGAATTGGCTTACAAATCCATTTTATGTTTTTTCTTACAATGACCTTTACATATACAAAACTAGGTGCATAAAATTCAAGTATATTGTCATAAATGTTTAAATTAGACAAATACGTTACGCAAAAAGTTACATTATGGGGTGTTTGAGATTGCTTATTTAAACTACTTACTAGTTTTATTGAGACTTGGCACCGATAATAAGCATTTTTTAGTGTTTGGATATAGCAAAAACAAAAGCCTTTAATGACTTAAACTAGGTTATAACCCGTGGACAGCACGGGTGAAAAAGACAAAAATAATTTTAATGAAAATTTTAAAATAATTATTGACCAATGATGATAAAAAAAATTAAATAATTTTTAAATATAGTTGTTTTCTTTTTTAAACATAAGATATAGCAACATTCTTCGTTATAAACAAAATGAAAATAAAAATTATTGTTTTCCTTTAATACAAGATCACACACAAACCAAAAATTAAAATTTTCTTGTTTCATAATGATATAAAATATCTAAATAGATGACAAAATAATATATGAAAGTAAAAGTCAAAGTATTTGAATTAAATGAAATAGCTCCATCAGACCATATCAAAGTTAAAAAGAAATAGTAGTCGTATAATTTAATATAATCTAAAGAGAATATTATAAAGTATTATTTCCTTTTCAATGTCAAGAATAATGTTTTTTTACACAACCTTATATAAATGGTGAAGAAGATATCTATCTATGAAATCCATTAGAGTCAAAAAGCAAATAATTAATTAAATAAGTATAAATCTAATTAATTAAATAAATATAAATCACTACCTCATAAGATGAAACATAATTTAAATATGGTGAAGCTTTTACCTTACTTCCAACTTTCAACATAAAAACACTAAATTTTACAAATTTGCTCCATGTGCTGTAAGCCTATGATACCTTTTGTCCGATAGGCGAGAAGTGACAAAATAATCCAGAATTTACCTGTTATATAGCAACGATTTACTATGAGGACCATTTTACCCTTACGTTAATAAAAGAAGCAAATGACAATATACCATTTTCTTGATCAAAGAAGTGAATGCATAATTTACCCATTAATAAAATCATTTTACTCTTTTCTTAATGGAAGAAGTAAATGACAATTTTACCCATTTCATCAACAATATTCACAAAGAGAAGGTACCTTATTGAGGTGAAGTCACGGTTGTTTCCAAATGAGGAAACTGAATCAACAACATAATCAACACATTATAAAAATTCAAAATAGTAGAAATTGTTTTGCTTTGTGTTAGTTCTTCTCACGTATGTCCATTTATATTTGTAATAGGTGTCCATGAATACTTTATTATATAATTTACCAAAGAAATTACAAAATCAAGGGTGTCTAAGAACAACATTGTTTCGTCATTTATTATCCACATAAGAGGTTATAATATGTTGCATGTTTGACATAAAAACCCCACCAAAAAGCAAAATTAACATACATTCTTTTTCTTAACATCTAAAAGTAATTCCAAATTACCATAAAGCAATTACTCTACTGAATCAAACCAATATATATAATGTTCTCTCCAATATCCATACACTTCCAAAAATTTAATGTATTATAATATAAATAAAGGCTTGAAAAATCAAGCATACTAAAATGAAGAAAGTCATTGGCACACTGTTAAAATAATACAAATAAAAAAATAAAAACATTTGAAGGCAAGAAATAGGTTTTACATTAACAAAGAAGGTTAATTTGATGAATATCAGTCCCTCGTCATTAGACATACAACAAATGGTGGAAAGATTGATAGAAACTTTAATTAAAAAAAATCCAACAACAAATTGTTGAATTAAATATGTTAGTAGGTAAAATTCCTTAAAAAGACTCAATATAACTCCTAACAATAAACCTAGATGCAGAATATACCGTGAGGAGAGGTGGCTCCGGTGAAATCAATGCCTTTTTTATCACCAACTTTTATTCATAAAACTTTGAAGTTTGAGTCAATTTAAAGGCATAGTTATCAATCACCTACACAACATTGACCATGTCAACATTATCTTTAAGGATACTCTATAAAAAAAAGTATGTTAAAAAAACATATTTACTATATGTCTCTTTCAACTTTGCCAAAAAGAATACCACCAACATCAGACATGTCATATCAGTATGCTCTTATGAATATGATAACATAATAGTAGATATACACCAATGAAGTTTTGGAGTTTGATATTAGCATCTGCCCTAAATAATTGATTGATACTCATGATGATTGCAACAAACATTTATTATGACTCTCATGATATGTTAGTGGCCTGCAACATCTATGTTTTTTCCACGTCTAAAATACCATTTTGAACTTAAATTAATATTAGTAGTCATAGTAAAATATAAAATATAATAATTGGTTTACCACAATCACACCACACAACTAACAACTTACAACTCACAACTCACAACTCACAACTGATCATAACTCAGGGGAAAAAAGAAGAGTAAAAGAGGTGAATCACATACCTTAATCGGCACTTTTTTATGTAGCCAACTAACACATATTCACTTAACATGTGTATACCTTCATAAAAAATAAGTTTTTAGTGTCTTTTAAATTAACTAATGCATTTCTTCAATAATGGTTGATGTTTCTTCATTTCTTTGGAAAATAACAATTTAATTATTTGGAAAATCAACAGATAGATCATCATATTATAAAATCAAATAAGAAAGTCTGTACCAAATTTTCTGATGCTGAAGTGAATTGGTTGTTTGGTTGCTCCAACATTTACACTGATCAATTTAGATGAGGAAAACATGTTGTCATTGAAGCCATATACTTAAGTAAAGTAGGGCAGAACTGCAATAATTATAAAAAAAATTATTACATTTGGAGTAAAAACCTTTCAAGAAATTATGCAAAATAAAGGATTGAATTAATTTCTTCCTATCTAACTACAGTTAAAAAGAATTAAAAATAAGATATTGTTCAAGCATTTCATCGAGCACTTAGTATGTGATCAAACTCGTCACATTTTAACAACATATCATTGGTTTTTTTCCTTATTCATACTACTATTCAGTTTATTCAATCTAAACATTAAATCCAAAGCTTCAAATTTTGAATTAAAAGTCAAAGAAGAAATAGTTGCTATCAAGAAGATTAATACGAACTTGAAAAATTACAAACCTTGAAATACCCAGATCACTAATAAGTTGAATCTCAGATTACTTATAAAACATAATCTACCTAATCTGATTCAGACTATCACTCCAATCATCATTCTTAGAAGTTATGACAACACCATTCATGTGTATTAGACAGACCAACAACAAATCAAGGAAAAAATATAATGGAAACCATTCAGAGCAGCGGCGACACCCAGGGTTCCTTGCAATTGTGGCCATTAATAGAGAGGAAAAAGAAAATTAGGGTTGAAAAAAAAGGAAATAACGAAGAAAGATAAGGGATTGGCGATATTTAAGGATTGACAGCATCAAAAGGGAGGAAGGTCTAAAAGATGAATTGATATGGAATCATGTATTTAAAAATTAATCGATGATGTATAGGAACAAAGATGATGAAAACCGAAATTGCACCAAATTCGGCAGCTGAATTATAGGGATACTGATTTGATTACAGATTTAATATTAAATGATGAATTAGGCGGGAGAAAATAGAGAGAATTGCTAGAGAGATGGACACGTGGCAGAAGGCAAGTCTAAAAGATGGACACATGGCTTCTAGGAGAGATTTTTATTAAGAATGGAGATAAAGAGTTTTTTATAAGTCAATACCTTCTTACTTATATAAAACAACATATAATTTATTTAAACCAAATTATCATACTAACCCTACCATAATCCTACACATATACATATATTTAAGATGTTAGTTTTGGTTATTTTATATGAATATACAGAATTTGTCAAACATTAAAAAATAATTTATTAACTTATTATGTTTTGGTATCGGATAAGTTAAATCAAATGATTTTTTAAACTCTATTTTGACACCGATAAATTAAATAAACATTAACTGATTTAAATAAGCAATCTCAAACACCACGAATGTTGGTGGAAACCGAAAAGGTTTGTCATGCGACTTGTACAATACAGTTTGTGATGAAGAGGGTCTTATTAATCTTATTTGAAAATTTAAGGGGATGTAATGCAAATATGGACAATTCTTTTTCTATAGAATTTAAAGGTTACACTTTCTATTATTATTCATACATATCTAGATTTATCGTCAATTATGGCACTCACCCCTCAAAGCTAGGGACCACTCAAGTGCGTGAATTGACTCAACAACACTAGATGATATTGATTAATTTAATGTAATATAATGGTATGAAATGTACCGACGATAAAATTAGATTTTTTTTTTTTTATTTTTTACCGGCAAATATATTGGAAACCCCTATCGAGAAGCTAGCAAGGTAGACGATAAAATTGGATAATAAATCAAATGTGACTAGATTAGTTGATGTTCACCTGTTTTTCATGTTTAAAGGAAGTGAGGGCTAGAGTTAGCCCACTCTCAACCCCCATCACCTCCTAATACTCTTCTTTGAAACCCTAGCACCCCATAGTTGATTTTAAGCCCATTTGTGGTGATTCTAGCAAAGAGGAAGAAAAGGAAGAGCATCTAGTTCATCATCTCAGCATTCAAGCCTCACCATCATTCATTTTCACACCTTTTGGACCTTTGTGAGTTTCCAAGTTCAGTGTTGTATGAGTTTATAAGTTTAGATCTAGGTTTTTATGCATTATCTTTCATGTATAGAATGATATAATGTTGGGAATCCATTATGGTGCTAAGTTTATGGATCTTCAATGTCCCTTTGATGAAATAAGTGTGGGGTCTGAAGTATGGTTGGGTTTTGAGACTATTGCATGTCTAATCAGGCCCGGTTTAGGGCAGGTGTCAAATGGGCATTGGAACAGGGCCCAAAATCTTAAGGGGCCCAAAAAAAATTATAGTGTAACCCGTCAGCCCCAATCAATCCAACACCATTTGAATCTCAAATTCGGAAATCGGCGTTAAACATAAAGCGTACAACAGCGATCGATCGACTCATCTTGCTCATTATCCTTCAAAAAAAAGTCGATTGCAACAATCGACAATAGTGGAAGACTAGAATCAGGGCAGGGAAACGATCAAATGAAGGGCAGTGGTGCAGTGCATTAGCGAGCCATCAGGTCAGCGACATCGACAACAATCAACAAGACAACAATTATCATTCATCATCCTTCATCAGTCCAAATCGATACATGCATACAACACTACAGCAGTTTCTAACTTTCTACTTTCTAGGTGAGGGTATTAGAGTCTTAGACAATTAGAATATTAGAATTTATCTATCTTGTATGATATCAATTTATCAATGACCCAATTATGAATTATCCATTCATGATTTATCCTGTATTCCTTTTCCTGCTAATGT
Organism: Lactuca sativa; assembly: GCF_002870075.4. NCBI lineage: Eukaryota > Viridiplantae > Streptophyta > Magnoliopsida > Asterales > Asteraceae > Lactuca > Lactuca sativa. The sequence goes on along the minus strand of NC_056625.2, from coordinate 15,611,796 downwards.
AATAGATTATGAGAAATTAAGGAATTATAAATAAGGAATTAAGGATTATGAGTTTGTAAATTATAATTCTCAATTCAATTGCATACTTGAATCAGTTGAATGTATTATCAATTTTTCAGATTATTGTGTAATTGTTTAGATAAACAACTGTTTAATTTTCAGATTCTTGATTGTGATTCATGAATTTTTAATTACTTATCACTATGTCATATTGTCATTATGTCATATTATCATATTGAAATCTGATTGAATGATTCACAATGTTGAATGAAATCAATGAATGATTTTGAAATAGATTATTAGAAACATAAATGAAATTATGAGATTATGTTTATTGTATATTTGTTTATCAAAAATTTTGAATTCAGAAACCATAGTGTTTAAAGAATCAAATTATGTTTATTGTTTGTAAAATTGTAGAGATGAAGTCTAAACAACCATCCGGTAGTCAAAAATGTATAAAAAAAAAAAAAAAAAAAAAAAAAAAAAAAAAAACTAGATGAAGAAAAGAGAAAGGCTGACGCCGGTGCTCTAGATAAGTTTGTCTATAGACAACCTATTGAAGAGCATATTGAAGAGCACATTGAAGAGCATGTTGAAGAGCACATTGAAGAGAATGTTGAAGAACAAGAGCATATAGAAGTAGAAGAGGTAAAAGAGCAAGAGTCCATTAAAGAGCTTGTTGATATATATGATCCAAGAAGGTGGGAAAAACTTAATTCTGAGGAGATTAAACTTTTAGTCCAGAAATGCCCTAAAAGAGATAATAGTATTATGTCTGGTCCCTACGATAAATTTGGTAAACGGTTTTCTGCAGCTTTATATATAAGAACTTTACCAAATTTGGAAAAGTGTGATAGAGAAAGACTAGTGTATTCAAAAGAGCTAGACAAAGTATTTCATTTCTGTTGTAAAGTGTTTAGAAAAGGGATTTCAAAAGGTAAATTGGATTGTGAAGGTTATGCAGATTGGCACCATGTTACCACTACCGTTAAAGAACACGAAATTTCATTGGATCATCTTACAAATAGGAATAAGTGGTTTGATATGCGTAAAAGATTGAACTTGAATGAAACAATTGATAAAGTTCAATAAGAGCAATTTAAGAAAGAAAGAGATTACTAGAAACAAGTCCTTTTGAGAATCATTGCAGTAGTGAAGTTTCTTGCTAAACATAATTTAGCATTTCGTGGATCCAATGAAAAGTCGTATAAAAAAGGTAACTATAAATTGTACTTTTTTTGTTCTAATTCCACCAAATACCTTTTTGTTAATTATTATGACTGATTTCACTTCTTATTTGTTAATTGTATGTAATAGGTAACGGAAATTTTTTGGGTGTCATTGAAATGATGGAAGAGTTTGACTCGGTTATCAAACAGCATGTGCGGCGGATCACAAGTGATGGGCTTCATGTGCATTATCTTGGCCACTTAATCCAAAACGAACTAATATCTTTGCTAGCTCAAGAAATTAAAAAAGAACTTATGAAGAAGATAAAGAAAGCAAAGTACTACTCAATCATATTTGATTGTACTCCCGATTCAAGTCACCAGGAACAGATGACTATAATAGTGAGGTATTTAACATTATCATATAATTTTGTTACTGTCTAGGAGTCCTTTTTAGGTTTTTTGAATGTTGATGATACATCTGGTAAAGGACTATTTGATATTACACTTGAGGAGTTAAAGTCTCTTGGTCTTGAAATTGATTATATACGTGGTCAAGGCTATGATAATGGAGCAAACATGAAAGGAAAACACCAAGGAGTGCAACAGAGATTTTTAGATATAAATCCTAGAGCATTTTACACTCCTTGTGGTTGCCATTCTTTTAATCTAATATTATGTGATATGGCTAACAAGTGTGTTAAAGGAAAGAACTTTTTTGGATTCATTCAACGCATTTATACTATCTTTGCAAATTCTACTAAGAGGTGGGAAATTTTGAAAGATAATGTTAAAGCTTGGAGTCTTAAGTCATTGTGTCAAACTCGTTGGGAAAGCCAGGTTGAGAGTGTAAAGGCTATTAAACTTCAACTTGTGGATGTACGGGAAGCTTTACTTCAAGTTGGAGAAAAAGATAATGATGTTGCAATTGCAAGTGAAGCAACTTCAGTAGCAGAAAAAGAACGTGGTGACTTTGAATTTTTTGTATCAACTGTTATTTGGTATGAATTACTAAACCATGTGAATATTGTCAGTAAGAAGTTACAATCAAAGGATATGCATCTTGATAATGCTATTACAGAAATAAACAAATTGATTGGGTACTTCAAGAATTATAGAGAAACTCGTTTTTCAAAAGCGATTGTTGAAGCTAAGGAGATTGCTATTGAAATGGGTATTGATCAAATATTTCCACAAAAGCGTTTGATTGAAAGGAAAAGAATGTTTGATGAGAGTTCAACTAGCGAAGAAGTTTCATTTACACCTGAAGAGAATTTTAGAGTCAATTATTTCTTATTCATTGTTGATCAAGCTATTTCTTCTCTTGAGACAATATTTGAACAATTCAAAGAGTATGACAAAGTATTTGGTTTTTTATTTCCACATAATTTAAGGGGAATTGAAGATAAAGATCTTAAGTCGTATTATCATCGTCTTGAAAAAGCACTCAAGTTTGAAGAAATATCAGATATTGATGCCGAGGAACTTTATACAGAGTTGAAATTATTTGAGACATTGGAAACCAATGAATTTAGCAACCCTATAGATGTTTTGAATTTTTTTTGAAAGAACTTGATTATTTCCCAAATGCAGTCATTGCATATAGAATATTGTTGACTATTCCAGTAACGGTTGCATCTACAGAAAGGAGTTTTTCTAAATTGAAGTTTGTGAAATCTTACTTACGCTCCACAATGACACAAGAAAGACTTAGCGGTTTGGCAATGATATCTATCTAGAACGAAATATTAGAGAGTATAGACTATGAAGAGTTGATCAACCAATTTGCAATCAAGAATGCTAGGAGGGCTTCATGGATTGTCGGTTAGCTGTTAGGATATGTTATGACTCATTAAAATACTATGATTTTGCTTTGTTTATTGCTATAAAGTTTATCGTCATTTTAATAAAAATATTAGTTTATGTAAGTTAATTTGTTACACGTTAAGGCCTAAGGGCCTTTTTTATCCATCTCGTCCTGGGTATTTGAATCCTCAGAACCGGCCCTGCTTCTAATGTAATTTCTTCTTGTGTGCCTTAGTTTGTGTTTAGGACATGCATGTCCAAAAAGCCACGATTTGTATGATGTTCGGACATAGATAAGACATTCTAGAAGTGTTGGTTGCATATCTTAAGGGATTAAGAGCTTTATTCATCAAATCTGTCAAGAGCGTTTCTCACATCGTGAGCACTTAGGTCTCACGACCTAAGAATGATGATTTTTGGTTATTTTGTGTTATTTAGCTCACTACATGACCAATAGATGGTTACGATGTGACGAGTGACTAGGTGACTTTTTAGTAAGGATTTTGACCTTTGACTGTTGACCAAGTTTGACTTTATGTCAAATATAGTAATTTGAGCAATAGATTGTGGTTTGGTCACTGTTTATTGTATAGGTGACCTGTAGAGTCGGTTTTTGGAGCAGCATTTAGTTAAGCTATCTTTTAGACATTAAGATGATTTTTCCTTACTATACTCGTAGGTCGAAGGCACCAATACTGGCTTACTAGGTTATTTATCCTAGTATATAGGATGATGCTATGTTCGATTAGTAGATCTTTATGATTGCTAGTATTTGTTGATTATATGTTAGATTGGCATATTTATATGATTACATGTACTTGTTGGTTATATGTTTATATGTTGCATATGTCGACATAGTATGGGTGGGTTGAGGCAGTACTGCTTTTTATTGTAGGCCAACAAACTCGGGGCGATTCAGTCAGGAGACTATGGACCAGTAGTAATCCAATCGGGAGACTGTGCGCCATATGGGCAATCCAGTCGGAAGATTGTGGGCCAGATGGCAATCCAGTCAGGAGACTGTGGGCCAAGGGTAATCCAATCAGGAGACTGTGGACTCAACCAATAACGTGTGAATACTTTTATTGTGTGGGGTATTTTGGGGGAACTCACTAAGCTTTAACTTACAGTTTGATTTTATAGTTTCAAGTACATCAGATGACAGGGGCAAGGCAAAGGCATGATTGTGCACATTATCCTTGATTTTTATATGACTTGTGATTTTCGGATACTCTGATTCATGTTATGGGTTGAGAAATAATGTTTTTACGTAATTTATGGATTTTGGAATGGTTTAAAAATGAAATTTTTTTCATGATTTTAGGATGTTACAAGTTGGTATTAGAGCCCTGGTTTGAGCGAATTGGATGAACACTTGTGTGATTCCAGACTCAAACTAAGGATCTGCAAAAGGTTTTCAAAATTTAACCCTAAAAGAACCGACAGAAAGGATTTGATGTGTACAATCAGCCAGAGCCAAGGAAAGTGAATCCCCAAGATACCCATATTTGGTTTGTGTATAAATGATATGATAGAGCTAGTATGTAGGCTAAGGATCTTCAGGAATTGCATGATAGAATTTTCTGATGTATGATGCTTGATATGTAACGTCCCAATTATTAAGACCAAAAGTTTTCGCTTGTACATTAATAAAATTGTAATCCAAACATCAGCATAAAATCAATATAGAATAAAGTGTGTCAAATACATCATGAAACATCAGAGTAATCATAAAATGCAGAAGTACCTAAAACATAAACTAAAAACCATAAGCACAAAGCTTAGTGAGTTCCCAAAATACCACATACCATACATACTAAACACATAATGGGCCCTGCTCGGTATACAGATCTGTCAGTCATTGGGCCTCGCCTGACATCGGGCCCCGCCCGGTATACATATAAACATATAAACATATAATCATACAAACACATGCGGTAATCACAAAGATAATAGAATACAGAATAGTCATTGGGCCCCGCCCGACATCAAGCCCCACCCGGTAAACATATACATATAACACATACAAGAGTCACGCAGACAACTAGCATACTAACATATCAAACCATGGGTCGACATTGGTGCCTTCGACCCGCTAAACATAGTGAGGAAACTCACCTCAACTGTAGAACCACACAGAGAAAATCTCAGACTGTTGATCCGGAAAATCCCTGTGCTGACATCATCAAATAAATATCCAACTAACAATTGGATCTCAACCCATAATCAAGAATCTAAGTTACTGACCCAATGCTTAGGGTAAAAGACCCTTTTACCCTGCTTCACACTTGGTCCAAATCTAATGCCCAATCCGTTAACACAAAAGCCCACTATCAACCAATCTTCCTAAATGGTCCTGAAACCCATCATGGACCTAATCCCCAAAAGGCCCAATTTTCTTGAATAACACACAAGGCTCCAAATGTGACCAAACACAGTAAGGCCCGAGGTAAGAAACTAGTGGACCACTAAGGCCCAAAACAGCGCCTCATGCCATGACCAATCCTTGGTCACATCGTGAGACATGTCCGATCTAAATCCGTGCCTCACTTCTAACTCATACAACTCAACGGGGATGGTGACCCATCCTCACGTTGTGAGACCTCATGTCTCACGTCATGACCATGTTCTGAAGCCAAAACCGCTATTTCAATGATCTTAATCCATTTATCCCTTAACCTCACCCCTTCCAAAAGCTAAAGGGGTCCCTAATGGTACATAAAAATGCTTGATTTATGGACATGCATGCAACTGTCATGTCCTTTCACCATTTATGGTCAAAAGGTGCAAATATGGCCTCAAGTTCTCATGCAAAATCTATTACTCCACCAAAACCTAGATCTGAAGGACACAAGGCTCCAAAGGCCATTTAAATCCATAAAGTTGCTAACTTTATGGATTTACTCCACTCTAACCAAGCCAAATCATAAGAAAATGGACCAAAAGCCTAGATCTAGACATGAAATACAATAAAGCTTGAGTCTTGATACTTACAATGGTCCAAACAAGATGAAATTTGTTGATGATGATGATGATCCCAAGCAATTCCTTCCAAAGATACTACTACTTCTTCTTCTTCTTCCTTTTTCCTTCCTTTCTACAAGCAAAATGCTCAATAATTCAAGGTAATATGAAAACTAGGGTTTCCAGAGGCTTAGAGGGTAAGAGAGGCCGAGGATGGGAAACCCTAGCCTCTCAATCCCTTAAATACCCAAAAATTAGGGTTGGGGATCATTAAGTCATGCTCATGTCGTGAGACTCCAAAGCACAAGTCAATGGGTGAACGGCCACTCACGACGTGTCCTGTAAGATCTCATGTCGTGAGGACCCTCAAAATGCAATAGATAAATAAATTTAGTACCTAGGGGTTCCGGATGTTACATGATAGCCTAGGAGAAATTCTTTTTATGTTATATGGAACTGACATTATTATTGTGGCTGCTTAGTGTATGTATCGTAGCTCTATATAACTAAGATTTTACAGATTGAGATTGTTTGATTTAGCATTATTTCCTATTCCTTGTCTGGTTGTAGGCTTAGGGTAGAATTAGGTATTCGACTGTTTATCGAATCCAATGTTACGTATGATTAACATACATGAGCGACTACAGGGTTGGTGTAAGTTTCATGAGTGTGTATGGGTTATAGTAGTCCAGCTTGAGGAATGATTAACTACTTGAGAGAGAGTGAGTATAAGATGCATGTGTATGCTAGTATTTGGGATTTGTAGTCGGATGGTCCGTGACGATACCTTTAGATAAATATGGATAGATGTGGAAGGTAGTATGGGCTTGTACTACTAAAAGCACAGGACCCGTAAGAGGATCAAAGAAGTCACAAACCCCGAAGGGTTAGTAGCTCCGTGATGATATATTAATATGGCTTGTCAATCTTTTCTAATGTTTTTCGGTTTATTTTTAGTATGCCGATCACTAGAGGTTCTGGATCAGGAGCTGGCGGCCAGGCGAGGCCAAGATTGACTGACGATGACATTTAAGAGATGATCGCCACTCAGGTAACCGTGGGTGTTAGGGAGGCGATATCAGAGTTTTTTGGGTCTATCAAGACCGCCATGATTGATATGTTTCACGAGCGCTAAGCTGCCATCACGGAGGCTGTTGCTGCCACAACCACTGCGACTATTGTTGTTGGGGGGACTCCGGGGGAGAAGAAGCTGATGACGAGGTCAAGGACCCGATTATTTATATAGGGTGGTTATCTGATATGGAAGGATGTTTCTTCACTTGTTCATGTCTGAAGGACCAAAACATCAGGTGCGCCCTGAACCTTCTTCGTCGGGGGGGGGGGGGGGGGGGGGGGGGGGGGGGGGGAAGGACTGGTGGAAGCTGGTGACCGGTGCTTATTATCCTACAGAAAGACGTAGTGACTTGGGAGTAGTTTTCATAGATGTTCCGTACTCAGTATATGCCACTGGTGGAGATGGAGAGATTAGACTAGGAGTATATGTCGTTAAGGCATATGACAGATTCAGTGGCAGAGATCACCAAGATATTTATTGAGAGAGCTCTTTTCTCCCCGAGTATGCTGCATCAGAGCAAGTTTAAATGTCCTGTTACTTGAGCATGATCAAGACGGAGATCGGAGATTTTGTATTGACTCAACGGTATAGTTCTCTCTCCGAGCTGCAGTCTTTTGCTCAGAGGAGAAAGATTGAGATTAAGACCCAAACGAGAGAGATGAGGCAAACCCCAACTTAGTCACAGTCGTCAACAAAGCAGTTCAAGACCACTAATTCACGTTCTGGGTTTCAGAGGGGCAACACTTATGGAAAGTGCGGGAAGCTTATGCGGGAGTGTATCGACCAACAACAACATGCCACAATTCCTTGTTTTCGCTAAATCCCTGTAAGTTAAGCTACACTCTTTTTCTTTCCGTGTAACTTATATCTTTAGTCATAAGTCATTATTATGAACCTATAAATAAGATTTATTAGTGATTCCAAGTCGTTATACTAATTAGTCTAGTTACAAGGATAATGTCTAGGCTAGATTTAGTGGGGTGTTTAAAGTGAGATTTCCAAACAGTATACTTTATATACCAAACAGACCCTACCTCTAATATGATCCTACTTGGTTGTTCCTTACTTGATAGATCTTGATGTAGACATTAGGATTAGTGAGGAATCTAGACTATCATTAGTCGCTAGGAATATTAGACTAAGACTTGGTATAAATCATACCTAGGTCACATGATATCAAGTATTTACTTTCATCTAAGTACATAGTTACTTTCACCAGTTATTCACCTAAGTCAAGTAAGTACATAGTTACTTTCATCTTACACATTGATATCAAGTATTTAATTTCTTTAGATCCTCTATGTGTTTATTTTTGTTCCTGATGGTTGTGCTAAATGAGATAATGATTTTTACTCGCAGTAAATTATATATGTATTTTATTATACTTATATCGTATCGGGTAAAAAGGGTAGAGGGAGAAAAGATATAGTATAATTGTGAGAGACCAATCTAGAGATAGAATAGTGGTGAGAGACCATGCCATAGATAAAATAGTGGTGAGAGACCATGCCTAACTAACAGCTACATACTCTTGTAGATAGTCCAATGGAACACTAGTAGACTCGCAATCTGTAGGTGTTAATGAATCAGACTATCTGGGAGTATGGATTGTGTGTTCATTCGAGTACTTTATCCCCCTTATGGTGTCCTTACTGACAGGTATTGCCAAGGAATTCCTGAGGCAATATTTTCTACTCGTTGTTACAGAGTGATGGGTTATGAGCAAAACATCATTCCTATGGTGTACATGCAAACCCTAATAGCTTTTGGATCTAGTTTGTCTAATGAACATGCAATTGAATATCCAAAGCTATAAACCCTAGATCTAGCATACAATTAATCATATTCACATAAGATTAGGGCTTAGATCTTACCTTGATTGTTACGTAGCAATAACAATCTCAAATCCTCCTTTGTAATGGCTTAAGAAAGCTTAGAGTCACAAGTGTCACTCCTCTAATGGCTCACAAACACCAAGAGCAAGAGGATGAAGAATGAGAAGTGAGGAGGCACCCAAAAACCCGTGGAAACCCTAAGGAAACTCTTGGCCACGTTTTTGGTGCTCTAGGGATCCTTAAATAGTGAGGCTGTCAGGGTTATCTAACAAGGAAACCCTAATTTGACTGCTTAGGCCCTAAGCAACCCATGGACTCCCTCCTTAGAGGCCTTGGACGATTTCTAATGGGTTTCCCCATAGAATTCGTCCACTCCATCCTTTATGGAGTCCATTAGCCTAATATTCAATTATTACACAATTGACAGTTCTAGTCCCCTTTATTTAATTAATGTCTTTTAGCCACAAAATTAATTCTTAATTAATTATTGACTAATATTAATTAAACAATATGATTTCTCCTTTAATATATTATTCTCATAATATATTAATAAATCATAATTAATCCTCTCTTTCTCCATAATTCATCCTATCAAGTTGCTTTGGTGAAGGCAACCCAAAAGGACCATGCACAATCGGGTCAAGTACATACCAAAATAGTTATGGGCTTAGACACTAATCCAACAGTCTCCCATTTGGATAAGTCTAATAACTATTTTGCATATGACTTCAGATCCTGATCTGCAATCGTAGCTTTCAAAAGCCGTTGTGAACTCTGATCTTATCAGATATGCGTGTCCTTTAGATAAGGGATCATATATTCCTCCATTCAAGATATCGTATAGACATGAGACATGGATTTTAATCATTCTCTCTAAACTATTTCCCGATTTCCGATTTATGACGACTGACAACAAACTACAATTGAACACATCAAATTCGTCCCGGCTTGGCTAAGCGCTTAGTGTCATCACTAAATCATCGAGGGGCCCACAGATATCGCTTTCATCCCACTTTGGATAAAAGGAACGGATAAACTTTGATTCAATGCTTGCTTGCACCCACTCACAGAATCACACACAACAATATGTTTTATGACACCAAGTTACTGGTGCGTTTACATATTATCAATGTGTAACCGACTCGCAAGATAAAACTCGCACATATCGGTTTCAAGAATATAAGATATTATCGTCTCACCAATCATTCGTGATAAAATCCATGAAGTGGTTTCAAGTGATCGTGTGTTTAATCCAATGCTCAAATCATATTCATAAGCACTCATGAACGTTGCAGCAAACATTTTCTTATGTCTAATACACTTTAGACAATCCACACACCAATTCACGACAGTCTTCATTCATACCTACTTCCAACATATGAACGACTGTAGTCCGTTCGAATAATTTGATTGTTCTGAACCAATTTAATTATTCAGGAAGTCAAAACATGCAAAGTGAAACACAAGAATAATACTAACCCCATATGGCCCCAAACTCTGGGTATAAATAAAACATTTTATTTAATCACCATATTGATTACTCATTATTTGTTGTTTCGGGTAATCAACTTGTTACTTGAATTATTACTACACTTATCCCATGCTCTCAGCATGCACACAATGTTTACCTACGGTCCTTACTTTGTGAAATAGATCAAATGAACACATTTCCAATCATACTCATTTCACAACTCGCAATCCTTATCATAAGTATAAGAATATCAAATTCTTGTTACTTATCCTAGATTCTAACATTTTATGCAATGGTTCTTTTGTAAAGTCATAGCTCAAAATCATCAAGACCTGGCCAATCTCTATCAGAAACAATTTTATAGATATGATGTCTCTCACTCAAAGTACATTCCTTTGAACATCCTTCTTGTATAAAAGTTTCTAATCTAGACATAGATTCTCAATATCCAACTCCCAATATGAAAACATTTCCATATTTTCCATATGACAATTCATTCTTAATAGAATCTTATATATTCATAATAATGTCATCCAATACCATACTTCCAACTACTCACAAGCGACCAATCCTCAGCGAGCTTTGGATCGTCCTTTGATAGTTGTTTAATTATTTTAGTCAAAACCGATTCTAGTCCTTTTTCCCTCTAAATGTGCTAGACATTTGGAAAATTTTAGAATGGTCAAATATAATAGCACTGGAAATCAATCCTATACCCGAAGCGTATGGGACACGATACATAATGTCTTACATAAAGATATGACACTTTATCAATCTTCTGCCATAATATTTTATGTGTCTCGTTCTTACAATTCAAACTATGAAGAGGGATACCATAATCATAATCGAAATTTAAGAACACACTATGTATCCTTTGACTAAATTTATTAAAATTTCTCAATCTAAGCTTTAGATTTTGAAACGAAGTACAATATTCTCTCCCTTAATTATAGCAAAACAACTTTTCAACCCTTACGACTTTGCAAAGTATAACTCTTGTTTTCTATTATTAATATTGGTAACTTGCGATACTTGCCTTAATAATCATACAAGCACAACATTTATGCTCCCACTATCATGATGATTATTATCATATAAGCATAACCCTTATGCTTCCACTAGCTTTGACATGTTTTAGAAAACAACTGAACTTCCAGAAAAACAATACTTATTGAATTTCTGAAGTTCATATTTCTTGTACCAGATGCTTCGATAAGCCTTTATCTAAGCTTCTCAAACTTATATACCATTGCCTTAGATATCTCATATGTGTGTCTAAACAATTCAGACTAATTGCCAAATCTCACAATTACTATCTTCTTAAAATATCTCTTAGTGAAAGCGTTTCCTCACAGTCATTTTCATGAAGGAGGTAATCATATGACACTTAGATTTTATGGTGTATGAGTTCCTATCCATGTGAATTTTCCAAAACCAAAGTTTACGACAAATCTAAACTCATATGGACCGAACCTTCTCAATCTTGATTTCTTGCCTTATGGTAACACGAGTGCCCACCATGTCTTCCAAGTAGTTAAGCAGCTCACCCTTTCTTATCAATGTACTTTTCATTGATCAATGTGCTTGCCTTTTATGCATTCAAATGAGAACTCATAGAACTCACATGCATAATTAACTCAATTAGAATGACACAGAAACAAAATAGTGTCAACACGATAGGTTGTAAACCTCAAGTCGTGTGCTAGTGATGATCGATAAGGTTTATTCTTGATTAGTTCTTGAAACCTTCCAATACCATTAAGACTCCCACTGACTCCTTGACATGTAAGATTCTCTTGTCAATAAACATTTCTCGACAAACAAATATTCAAGAGTTAGTCTAGTTCTTATGAATACAAAACACTTCACACAATTGGTCCTAGTTGGTCTTTGTCTTATCCAAGAAAGCACAACTTACCAATTTCAAATTTTCAAGAATAAGAAAACTTTCCAAATTCCACATTTGTTGAGTGTTATAAACCTTCTTAAGACTTGTCACTCAATTCACAATCTTGGAGTGTAACTCTAAGACTTGATATTGGAACGAAGTATGATTGACTTCTTGATTTAACCATTTCCACAATTCTCGATTCCTCTTCTCAGACATATAACTGTACTAAGACTCACTTAGAGGATCAATTGAGATATGGTTCTTAATCATTTAGAGCTATCATAAAACATAATAAAAGGTACTCTCCCTTCTTCTTAGAATGGAGAAACTTTAATCTTTCTGCCTTCTTGATTCTTCTTATTCGTTCTGCTATTGATTGAAACTCTTTTAATCAACTCAGAATTACACTTAATCTTATAAGTATAATTATATTCACTAAACTTTAGTAAATCATGACGAACATATTTGTCACTCTTGTGGTAGACTTGATCAACGTACGACCTAGTGTACTCGATCTCCTAGTCCTTCAATTTACACTTTGTCAAAGAATTAATCTAAAATTCCCAAATGTGAGTTTTTCATTCATCATACAATACTCGTTGCATGATTCCAAGTTTCTGTCCAATTGAAATTTGGGCGATGAAAAACTCTCCCTATTTGGTAAATTCTCGACATTTCCACAAATAACATAATTAAGAATCAAATCCATTATTGCTATTAATAGAAACATTCAAACATCAATTTTTCATACACACCATTGTAAGGATAAATAAATAATATAAAATCAAAATTTATTTTATTGCGGAAAAAATTTGTCCTTAAAATGCAATTCAACTAAAAAACTATGTTGTTACATATTCCTAAGCAATCTATTCTAACTCCAAGTAGTAGCTTAAGAATCTAATCTTCAAGCAATGCGATCGAAATCCATTTCTTCACGATTAGATTCAGCTCACTTCTTCCCTTAAGCTTCCTTTCTTTTCTTTGATCCTACAAAACATCAAAATGTAATCTTAGCACATCATGTATCAAGAATCTAGAATAGGAACTGAAAAGAGTTAGTTAATGGATTTTACCTAAAGTAGAGCCATACGTTTTGACTCTCCCATCTCTTAGATCTCTTAGGTAAATAGGGCAGCTTCGTCTCTAATGCCCCTTCTCTTGGTAATAAAAGCAAATTGACTCTTTTGGAATGGCACAAGGAACTATCTCAGAATCTACCTTTTCTGGATCTCCAATGTCACCATTTTTCAATATCCATTGAAGTTTGGGAGTTTGATTCACCAGACAAATTTGCTCGACCAGCTTGCCAAATCATTGCTGATTCAGCAGCTATAAGCAAATAGGTCAAATCAATGAGGGTCACGTCATGATCCATCATATAGTACTCTCCAACGAACTCACTATATGATTTAGGAAGCGACTGAAGAACCGAGTCAATAGCCAACTTACCTGAAATCTCGACACCCAACATCCTTAACCTTTCAATGTGTGACTTCATCTCTAAGACGTGTACACACACAGGTTTCCCATGTTTACTTGTCAAAAGGGCTTGAGTGAGCTTGAACTTTTCAAGCCATCAAACTTGTGGGTTAGGGAGAATAATTGAAGGAGGTGGAGGAAGTGAAGCATGATCTCCTGTTCCCCGATCGAATCGTGGAATATCATCTTCATGTGGAAAGCTTGTTCCATGGGATTTGGGAAGACCATCGTTGTCATACTTTGACATCTACTAAACGGGAGAAAATTCAAGTTAAGTTGATTAGGATCCTCGATGTGACACCCAAATGAACCTTCGAGGCTAGGATCCAACACAATACTCTACAACCTAGAAAAGGGATGTCGTAATTTAGTTGCAGAATATTTGAAGGTAGGTAAATGACGATTTACCAATTTCCACCATGAAAAACGAAAAAGAAATTGAAGTTTTAAATCTATTGAAAATTCCTAGATCTTATGAGATTCATTGAACTTTTCAATGGCATGTTTAAATCTCGATATGTCCCTCGATTTGTGACTGGGATGCCGAGGATCACAAAACAGGGTGTAAATAACCATGCAAACTTACATGGTGCCCCCAATGTTAGAGTCACCTATTCGATGTGCCGGTTAACCACACACGCTCCACCGAACTATGACAAACAATGAGTCACCCTTTGCTACCTTTTCTTAGAACCATTTAGTGTGCCGGTTAACCACACACGCTCCACTAACGTCTTCGCAATGGCACAAAGTGTAATTTCATGGAATTGCATCAATTCACTTTTGCCTAAAGTAACTAAGATTGGGAATTTTGTAAAAGCATTTAGTTACTTTTATACTTCATTATACTTATAATGGAAGGTTTCTATCCTATCCTACCCATTCGGCTAACGACCCTCCACTAGTCAAGAGTGCGGTGGGTAAGAGTGGATACCCATTCAATCGCCATTTTATAGGCAATTTCCTTAAACACCCCTTATAGACCAGCTTCGTGAATGAGGCCTACTAACGGTAAGGCTGATTGTTTACTCATACATATATAATACTAGACTTTTAATGTTATATATAGTATAGGGTGTATTTTACACTTTTAAAATACTAGGTGGTCTAATTTAATAAATTATACTTTTAATTTAATTAAATGTAAACCAAAACTTTATGGGTTTATTAAATCTCTTTTAATTATACACTTCAATTAATTAACAAAACCATAAGGGTGTGATTTGAACTTTTCAAAACAATACTAGGGTTTTAGAATTTAACATTTCTAAATTAAACTTTTAATCAACTTTTAAATTCCAAAACTTGAGGGCAAGTTTTGAAACATTTCAAAACATTAGGGTTTAACTTATTTAAATTTCAAAAAGAAAACTTTTAAGTTCAAATTTAAACTATAAAACCTAAAGGGATTAATTTGAAAGTTTTTCAAACTTTATCAAGAATATTCTAGATCACAAAATTCAAATAAGGCAATTAACAATTAATTGGTGGTTATCTAATTTGACCTAGTCCAAATTCTTGCAAGATAATTCACCAAATAATTCAAATAATTAAATCTAATCATATAAGGAAATAATTATTTAACTAATATGAAGTTATATTTAATTTTGGCAAAGATAATCACCCAATATCATAAAAATCTGATTTATATCAATAAAAAAACGTTTTGGTAACTATCCCACAGCCAAAGAAGCACAAAATCCCGATTTTCCCTCTTTCTGACCAGCTGACTCGTCGAGTCAGGCTTGGACTCGGCGAGTTCACCATGGACTCAGCGAGTTCATCTATGGACTCGGCTAGTTCAGCCCCTAGAAACCCTAAATTTCGAATTTTAAGCAAGGATAATCCATAATAGCATCAAATACATCAAACAAGCAGCCATGGCTCTGATACCACTGATGGGTTATGAGCAAAACATCATTCCTATGGTGTACATGCAAACCTTAATAGCTTTTGGATCTAGTTTGTCTAATGAACATGCAATTGAATATCCAAAGCTATAAACCCTAGATCTAGCATACAATTAATCATATTCACATAAGATTAGGGCTTAGATCTTACCTTGATTGTTACGTAGCAATAACAATCTCAAATCCTCCTTTGTAATGGCTTAAGAAAGCTTAGAGTCACAAGTGTCACTCCTCTAATGGCTCACAAACACCAAGAGCAAGAGGATGAAGAATGAGAAGTGAGGAGGCACCCAAAAACCCGTGGAAACCCTAAGGAAACTCTTGGCCACGTTTTTGGTGCTCTAGGGATCCTTAAATAGTGAGGCTGTCAGGGTTATCTAACAAGGAAACCCTAATTTGACTGCTTAGGCCCTAAGCAACCCATGGACTCCCTCCTTAGAGGCCTTGGACGATTTCTAATGGGTTTCCCCATAGAATTCGTCCACTCCATCCTTTATGGAGTCCATTAGCCTAATATTCAATTATTACACAATTGACAGTTCTAGTCCCCTTTATTTAATTAATGTCTTTTAGCCACAAAATTAATTCTTAATTAATTATTGACTAATATTAATTAAACAATATGATTTCTCCTTTAATATATTATTCTCATAATATATTAATAAATCATAATTAATCCTCTCTTTCTCCATAATTCATCCTATCAAGTTGCTTTGGTGAAGGCAACCCAAAAGGACCATGCACAATCGGGTCAAGTACATATCAAAATAGTTATGAGCTTAGACACAAATCCAACACAGAGATCCTCTAGGATAGGTCCCTTGAGATTATCATTTAGGATCGAAGAGTAAGAATAACGAGAATGGGTAAAGGGGATTAATCTATTTGGTGTGGTATATATACCTAAAACAATATAATAATAATATTATGGATTGGAAACCCTATGTGCTCACCGGGCTCTCAAGGCTGACCCACTCAGTTTCTTTGTATCACAAGTATCGGTACGAATATACAATCCAATGAGAGATTCAAGGATTATAGGTCATCATTACAATGAGTTATTGTAAGGCCTGTAGTTTATATTTATGTTTCTTGTATCAGTTATGAAATCCCAAAGTTTATAATAATCAATGAAAAACGTTTCTTCAAAAATATTTTTATGGGACAAATTTCGCATTTACAATAAAATATGTTTTAAAATAAGCGTAAATACAACAGTCTTTTCTGGCCAAGAAAATTAGGGTTGTAACATGCAACCCTGCACATAACACCGCCACTACAGTTTAGAGGGTGTGGGGAGGCTACCCCGCCCTCTCTCTCCTCATGTGATTGGTCTACCTAATTTATTTATTTTTTTGTCAATTTTTTAATATTTATTAAATTATATACATACTAAAAAATTATAAAAAATATATATTAAAATTCATGGTTGTTAAATCCCTACAAACGAATATAACATTTGTATAATTTTTTAAAAAAAACATAAAAAAAAAATTAAAGGTAGTGAAAGGTGACAATTTCCTGCCTTTTGATGAGCGAAAGGCACTTAAGTGGAAAGTTGATGTGGCAGTCAAAAAATGAAAGGTGAAAGATGAGTATACCCTATGGCCTTAGTATGTTATTTTGTGAGATGCATGATATAATAGGGCTAAGGATCCCTTTAGGAATTGCATGATAAAATTGTCTGATATTTGTGATGCCTTATAGCCTAGGGAATTATTGTCTAAGAATGATTGATTTAGCCTTATTTCATGTTCCTTGTTTGGTTTTGGGCTAAGAGTAGAATCATTTATTCGACAATCTTTTTGATCTTGTATTGTGTATAATTTGCATGCATAAGATAACCAACGGTGTTGGTGGAAATTCCTAATAATACAGTAGAATCATTTATTCGACGCCTTTCAACTTTCTCTCTCGATTTTCCTCTCCATTTAAGTTGTGGCAAAGCCGGAGGGCCCTAGGAGCCCGAAAATTCAAATCTCTGGGGTTGGAGTTCTGTCAGTGCAATCTTCCAGTTTCACTAGAAACTCTCTATAAGTTAGGCTATATTTACTATGTTTTAAGTGTAGCTTATATTTATACTAATAGTCGTTGTTATGAATGTATAAATAGGATTTATCAGTAATTACAGTTGAAATGCCGATTGATCTACTTACGAGAGAGGTGGCTCTAATGGTTACGTTGACTTGGTTGTTGGATTTTAGAAAGGTTATACGCCGAAATGATCATACCTCCCAACTGTCTGGCCTGACTGATCCTTATTTGATACAACTCTCGGTATTCATTGGGATTAGTGAAATATCTAGCTTTCATTACCAGATCGTCATAGAGATTAACAGATTAAAGTATAATATGTTAATACTTGTTAGGCGCATTACCCACAAGTTGGATTGTTAGCAGAATCACCCAGATGGTTGTCAATAGTCGAAGTAACTGTCCAGGTGAGTTATCTCACTATACCATGTACTATACATATATATATATATATATATATATATATATATATATATATATATATATATATACACCCATGTATGTTTGAAACATCCCAAAAATCGTGACCAAAAATTTGGTTTTTAAAATCATTTAACAACCATAATATTATCATCATAATATAAAAATCATCAAACATGTATCTCAAAATCTCATAAAATCTGTCAACATATAATTGTCTCATATAAAATATCAGCGTAAGCTCCCAGGCTAATAAAAATTGTGGTGTGTGTCATGCCATCAACTCGAGCCCTTCCATTTGCTAGCTGAAGTACCTAAAACCAGAATTGAAACTGTAAGCACGAAGCTTAGTGTGCTCCCCCAAACTACCACATACCATACAAAACACATATAACAAATACATAACTCTGGGACTACTCCCAACTACATCGAGATGAATCCGGGCATCAGACTCCTGTCCAGCATCGGGCTCACCCCGACATCGGGCTTGCCCCGACATAGGCATACCCCGGCACATACACATCATATCATATATCATAAACACATAACATAATCACATAATCTGCATCGGGCTTGCCCCGGCATCAGACTGTAGTTCAGAACAACAACATATAACACATAACTATCATACATCAGGCTTACCCCGGAACATATAACATAATCACACATATACTACATCGGGCTTTCCCGACATCGGACCGGAGTCCGGAACATATAACACATAAACATGCCTGAATCACAAATACATCAAGCATACATAACTATTTCTCGGGACTGCCCCGGCATCGGACCGAAGTCCGGAAACATATAAACTGCATCGGGCTAACCCCGACATACTCTACTACTTAAATGAGCCGGCCTTGGTGCCTTAGACCTGCTCCTACTGGAGGAAAACTCACCTTTCAAGCTGGATGCTGAAAACTCGAGCAAAGGTGACACCATCGACTGCTCCAACTACTCCCCGTCTATAATGACCAAATAAACATTTAGTCAAAAACTGATGGCTCTTGAATGGGTAAAATGACTATTTTACCCCTTTAATCTAATTTAGGCCATGACCTAAGCCCACTCCTCTCTAGTCCTTACTAGGGTCCATTAAGTCCCTAAATGACCCAATTTTCTAAATTGGGCCCAACTCTTCAAATGGGCTTTCCTTCCAAGCCCAAACCAATTCTTGGGTCCCTTAACCTGTAACACCCCGTTTATTTAATAAATAAATTAATTAATTACTGAAGGAATAGTAGCCCTAAAATAAATAATTATATATATCTAAGGATGGTCTCGAAGGGCTAATTGTCATAATTTTAGAAGTTGGTGGTTAAAAGTGTGGAATTCTAGACTCAGATTGTAAATATTTATGAAGACAGGGGCTCCGTGGTAATTTATGGGGCTTGATTTGAAAGGGATTTTCGAGGTCAGGGTTTAAAAGGTAAATATGGGATTTATTTTGGGATGATTTCTAGATGGAGGGGCTAAACTTGGCATTATGGAAGTAAGTTTGGGGGGAATCAGGGTATATAACCCGCCACCCCTCCCGCTTCAAACCCTAACCCTAAGAGAACGGGATGCAGCCGCCACCCTCCTTCTTCATCTCCGATCCGGCGCCACCATCATCCACTTCGTTCGTTTCCTGACCTCCTAGCATCATCGGGTAGCCCTCGTCATCGTCAGCATCAAAGACCGAGTAGGAGTTGAAGACCGCCTCCAGACGTCGCTGCTTCGTCGAGTTTCATTACTGTCGCCGCTGCTGTAGCGCTGTGGAACCGCAACTGCCGTTTACCTCGATGACCCTGTTGGATTAGTGTCTAATTCCATAACTATTTTGGTATGTACTTGACCCGATGGTGCATGGTGCTTTTGGGTTGCTTTCACCAAAGCAACTTGATAGGATGAATTATGGAGAGAAATGATTCAATATGAGAATAATATATTCAAAATGATTCAATATGATTTATTAATATATTATGAGAATAATATATTAAAGGAGAAATCATATTGTTTAATTAATATTAGTCAAGAATTAATTGGTAATTAGTTTTGTGACTAAAAGAGATTAATTAAACTTAAGGGACTGGAATTGTAATTATAAGATAATTGCAATTTGGGCCATGGATTGCCTTATATTAAGGAGTGGACGAATTCTATGGGGAAGCCCATAAGAAATCGTCCAAGGCCTTAAGGAAAGGGATCCATGGGTTGCTTAGGGCTTAGGCATCCAAATTACGGTTTCCTTGTTAGATAACCCTAATTGCCTCCTATATAAATAGATCCCTTATGACCAAAAACGTGGCTAAGACTTCTCTAGGGTTTGTAGACGGTTTTGGGCAGCCTCCATCCTCTCTCCTCCTCATCCTCTTGCTTATGGTGTTTGTGAACCATTAGAGGAGTGACATTTGTGACTCTAGGCTTTCTAAAGTCAATACAAGGAGATTTGGGATTGTTATTGCTACATAACAATCAAGGTAACATCTTAAACCTATTCTTATGGTAATATGATTACTTGTATGCTAGAATTAGGGTTTATAGTCTTGGATAACTTGCATGTACAATAGAGAAACCTAGATCCAAGCATTAGGGTTTGTATGAGCACATAGGATGTTCTTAGGACCAAAACCCATCAGAACCGATGTCATCGCTTCTGTTGTGGCGGAGAATGAAGACCTGTGGTTGGTTATCGGAGCTGAAGAGGCTGAAGAGATGGCACGATTATGCTGTCGGCGAAGACGACCCGGACACGGTTTCACTGTCACCAACCGCCGAAGCCACTTGTCGATTCTGCTGGGGATCGAACACCGGAAGCCTGTGATGCCGTCCGCCTCGCCTGTCTTCCTATTACTTCAGAAACCGTCATCTGTCGTTATGTTGATGTCGCTGTCGCCATCTTTGCTTTCCGCCACCTTCAACCACCAGGTATGGGTGGCTATGGTTATGCATTGGTGTGTGTGTGTGTACTGTGATGGTATAAGGTTGCGTGAGTGCATCTTGGCTGGAGATCAAAAGAGAACCACCACCACCGTGAGGTGGTGGCTGCCGCCATGTGCCGCCGCCGACCACCACAAGGGTGGTTGTGTGTGTGTGTGTGTTTGTCTTAGTGTGAGTGTGTGTTATTTTGAGATTTTGCCTTGTAAATTGTAATGGTGGCTAGAATAATGCAATGAAAACTCAAAACCACCACCGTGAGGTGGTGGCTGCCGCCACCGGCCGCTGTGTCGGGTGGCGGTGTGCTTGCCTCGTTGAGTTTGATTCTTTTAGGTTGCTTGAAACCCTAATGGCCCCAATGAGGCTTAATGGAAATAAAAGCCCAAACATGTGATCAATGGGCTTAAGGAAACCCTAATGGGTCTAATGGACCCTAATTAACCCAAAGAGACCCTAATGGGCCCAATCAGGCCCAAAGTGACCTAAAAGCCCAACCAATGGACTAATGGGCTAGTGTTGGGTTGGAAAACCTTAAGGGCGTAAAACCTTAATTGTGGGAATTGTTTGGGACACAAACGAGAATTATTTAATAACGTGGTCGTGGGTTCGAGTCCCACGGATGGCGCCAAATGATGTGACATCAACTCTGACTACCTGCTCTGAGCGTGTGCTTCTACCCCGGAGACGGATATGCGAGGTCACAACAGACAAGCCCGTTAGAGCCGCCCCAGGGACTGTGCCCCGGGAGCGGACTCCAACGGTCAAGTTAGATTATCTGGTAGATCTGAGATGGTCCTCCATAGCTGGAGAGAACCATCTTGGTGCTGGTGGTGGTGTATGGTGGTTGACAGCGGCGGGTGGCGGCTAAACCACCCGGCTAGAGTATAGTGTGGCGGCTGACCCATGGGGGAAGAGTCCAAGGGAAAGGTCCCAGGGAAAAGGTCTAAGGGAAAGGTTCTAGGGAAAGGTCTAGGGGAAAGGTTCTAGGGAAAGGTCCTAGGGAAAGGTCCTAATTCATGGAGGAGGCACTATTCTATTTATAGGGGACAACTAGGTCAAGGGGAATTAGGTCAGGCCTTGGAGCAACCCAATTCAGGCCCAACTAGCAAGGAGCTGGGCAAGGCCGCCTGGAGGCGTCAGGCAGGACTGGCGGGCGCTCCCCAGGCAAGGTTGGCGGGCGCGCACCAAGAAAGGCTGGCAGGGGAGCGCCAGGTCGAGCCAGGAGGAGAGTCCCCAGTAGGGCTGGCGAGGGAGCGCCAGGCGAGGCTGGCGCGCTAGAGCAATCTATGACATACTAGTGGACCATATATCAACAGACTTAATGGATTAAGTCCTTAGAGGATTAAGTCCTTAATGGGTTAAGTAGGGACACTTAACCCTAATCATCAATGTAAGAAACCCTAATTTTTAATTGGGCCTTGAGTTGGGCCTTTCTATTGGGCTTTCGTAATTGGCTTATTAATGGGCCATCCAAGAACGATCATATGGACTATAATAATTTAATAGGCTTCAGGGTACGTCCCATGTGAAGGTTTGGGCCCAATTTGGAAAATTGGGCCATAATTGGGCCTTCTTGATTATGTGATATTGGGCTATTAGAATGTCAAACGTTGGACTGGACTAACTGGTTGGGCCTTATGCTAAGACCTTGTAAAGGTTTGGGCCCCATTTGGAATATTGGGCCATATGTTGGGCTTTGATTCATAGTTGACTTTGGGCCTTGGGCTTAAATAAAGCCAACTTTGGGGTAATGTAGTAAATATCCAAGTATGTATTTATGGATATGTGTTGTGACCCAATTATTAATTGGGTGTTATTTTGGTGTTGACAGTTCGGGAATCTGTCATCTAGCAGCTGGGGTTGAGTCTGCAGGACTTCAGCAATGTGGGGTTATGTTTACGGGACTTCAACAGTGTGTGGTGAGTTACCTTCCAGTATAAGTGGGTCTAAGGCACCAATGCCGACCCACCAGTAGGAGTTGTATGTTAGATGACTGTCTTTATGATATTCATCTAGGTTTGTTATTACCTGATATGTTATGTGATAGTATGATGTGATGTTATATGCTAGTAGTAGTAGTGGAGATACTCCCCAAGACTACCGGTCGATAGGGCCTAAGAGGGGTAGTCATACCCAGTCATGCTAGATAGAATATGATTATGTGATACATGTTATGTGGTAGTAATAGAAGGGTGAAATAGTCCCCAGTATCTGGTCGAGAGGACCGAAGGGGAGGCCAGCACCCAGATATGCTAGCCAGTATCCGATCGAGAGGACCGAAGGGGAGGCCAGCACCCAGATATGCTAGCCAGTATCCGATCGAGAGGACCGAAGGGGAGGCCAACACCCAGATATACTAGCTAGTATTCGGTCGAGAGGACCGAAGGGGAGGCCAGCACCCAGATATGCTAGTTGATGACGTGCCTTAGGCAGCACGGCAGAAGCATGAGCCGGACACGTCGACCGGGCCTTACCCAGCAGGCTTAGCATTCGCTGGAACTCCCGGGAGTGGAAGGCACAGACGAAAGGATCGCGCACGCCAACCGGGCCCAGCCCAGCAGGCTTAGCGTCCGCTGGCCCCCTCGGGAACGGAACGCATAGGCGAAAGGCTCGCGCCCGCCAAGAGACGCTCCCAGCTCCAAGACAAAAGATACGGTCAGGAGACAAGCAGGAGGATCAGACCATTACCATCAGAGCCAATAAGAGCGCCCTAACAATTGAAGGCGCATGACTCTCCAATCAACGCCCCTAATCCTGTCTCCCCAAAAAGTGATCTTGTCTGGTACGGATCAAGCAAGGGAGCTAGGTATAAAAGGATACGCTCTCAGACCTACGAGGTAAGCTCTTTGGATTCTTGAAGAGCACACACCCAAAGATCCTAAACACTCTCTAACTTGACCATCGGAGCGTTCTTCCGGGAACTCCTCCCGGAAAGCGGCTGACGGCCTTCTTTCTTTGTGATTTTGTAGAGGCAACCGAGAATCCAAGTGAACAGCATTGATTGAGCCAAGCCAAGGTCGCATCATTTGGCGCCATCCGTTTGTCAGATCAAGAACACAAACTAAAAGCACGAAAGCGACAAGTAAATGACATCCAACGGCGGTGAGGGACAACAAGCTAGTCCCATACGTCGCATGGCAGCGCTGGACGAAACACCGCCGCCTACAGCGGTCACCAGGGCCACTACAGGCGAAGGAAGCTCAACGGTAACCACTGAAGGTGCCCCACAACCGCCAGTTCACCAGCCAAGAACAACACCGGGGGGGGGGGGGGGGGGAATTTCCGACAACGTCTTTTTCAGATGCCACCGTTCTTCTTGCCGTCATTGCAACAAACACAACCGGTTCACTCAGCGATGCTTCCACCAGGCCACGTTTTAAACATCCCACCGTTGTACCAGGCAACAAGCGGATAGAGTTCAATGCTTTCGGTACCACCATTGGCGCAAACCATGATAGCTCATACACCACCTGTCTATTCACTGACCGGCACATGGACCGGACCAACCATAGCCGCCAACAATAACTTACAACAGACGACAACGGTTAGCCCTATGACCCCTATACACCTTTTCCCCTCCAGTTGCTCCCTCCAACTACCATTCCAGCCGTACCCCTTTTACGAACCAAGCCCTGGGTATCACACGCCACCACCATATGGCTTAAACACACAATACCAGTAGCCAGGATCGTCCACCATCCCCGGCCACGAATGCCTTTCCCATAGTGTGACGTCTCCGTTTGTCAAAGAAATGTTGGACTATGAAAGACCAAACACAGCCAAACTACCGACGCTCAAAACATATAGCGGAACCACTGACCCAGATAGCCACATCGACACATTTGAATGGACCATGACGTCATTAAAGCTCGATGAGAGGTTTGGTGCACATATTTCCCGACTACACTCGACGGCAACACCGGCACGTGGTTCAAGACGCTACGATCGGGCAGCATCTCCAATTTTGCCCAGCTTAATTATCTTTTCCTTACCAACTTCATGCAATTGCGCAAGTACAAAGGAGACTCTCATTCAATCATAGGCTGTAAGAAAAAGGAGGGTGAAACTGTATGGGAATACTTCACAATATTCAAAAACGCCACATTAAACGTGTCGGGGCATGATGAGGGGCTCATAGCCGGTGCCTTCACATGGGGGCTTTTGCCAGGCCCTTTATAAAAACTCATGGGAAAGAAGCCCCTAACACGGGTCTAATTGAAGGAAAGGGTGGAGCGATATTTGAGGCAGGAGGACGGCGAAGCAGCAAAACAGGCCTACCTGAATGCAATGACTGCCAGACACCACAACCCGGG
The DNA here is from genome assembly GCF_002870075.4 of Lactuca sativa. Lineage (NCBI taxonomy): Eukaryota > Viridiplantae > Streptophyta > Magnoliopsida > Asterales > Asteraceae > Lactuca > Lactuca sativa. Next base: position 15,586,504 of record NC_056625.2, on the reverse strand, counting down.
TCACACGGACTTCCAAGGGGGAAGTAGGCACTACGGCCAAGCGAGAAGACCACAGGCTCGGTTCCGACCGTTTGCTAAGGATGACAGAAGTGGCCGTCGCCCGGAGGTGTATACGGTGTCAGAGAAGCATCAGCCAGCCAAGTCACCAAAGAACCGGTACTGCGAGTACCACAAAACTAAGACGCATGACACAGCTAATTGTTCGGTGTTAAAAAAGAAATGGAAGAGAAGCAGCTTAAAGGCAACTTGGTGGAAATAGCATGAAGTTTGCGTTCCAAGTTTGACGCTGAAAACACTAAAAACACATCTCGCGAAGGGGTCCGGCCCAAGGAGTTATTCATGATACGGAGTAAAAGAAGCAGGGGAGAACAACAGACGGAATAGGGGACCACCAGAACCCCGATGCGCACGCTCACATTCTCCATTCAAGACCTTCGCCCGGAGGGATTGAGAGGCGACGATCCACTAGTGATCCAAGCCTCCATCAGGGATGTAACCATACACAGGGTCTACGTGGACACGGGAAGTTCGACGGACATCATTTATGAGCACTGTTTCTGGCTTCTCCCAGATCGCTGGAAGGACAACCTATGGCCCACGACAGGTAGGCTGGTTGGGTTCACCGGCCATAGCCTATGGCCGCTAGGCACAATTCACCTTCCCTTGACCATAACCAGCCATGATAAGCAGTAAAAGAAAACCGCTATGATCAATTTTGTGGTCATTCGGCATGCGGCGGAGCACAATATTATTCTAGGGAGAACAACTCTTTTAAAGCTAGGGGCGGTTCCATCAACCATGCATGGAGTCATGAAGTTCGACACCCCAACGGGCGCAGCCACAGTACTGGCCACTCCACCGAAGGAATTGCAATGCTTTGCAATTATGAAACCAGCAGAGATAACTAAAGAGGCCAAGAAGTTAAGACGCGACCCCACAAAGGGAAAGGAGGCGATCAACGAGGAACATCCTGACCAGCCGGTCAATATTGGATGTGACCTCCCAAGTCACGTAAGAAGAGCATTGGTCGACCTGCTCAAGCAGTATAAACACGTGTTTGCATGGACCCCCCCCCCCAGACATGGTGGGGGTAGAAAGGAAAGTCATTGAGCACAAGCTTGTAATTAAACCAGGTGTAAAGGAGGTTAAGAAAAAGAAGAGGGTCCAGGGTGGGGACCGTAATAAGGAAATCAACGTCGATGTGGCCAAATTAGCAGAAGTTGGAATAGTAAGAGAAGTGATATTCCCGACGTGGATTGCCAACCCAGTTATGGTTCGCAAGCAAGATGGGTCATGGTGAACGTGCATAGACTTTTCCGACTTAAACAAAGCATGCCCTAAAGATTGCTACCCCCTCCCAGAAATTGGCCAAAAGGTAGAGTCATTGCAAGGATTCAAGCTAAAGTGTTTCGTAGACGCATATAAAGGGTATCACCAAATCTTGATGAGCAAAGAGGATGAGGAAAAAACGGCTTTTTATACGAACCACGGCACTTTCTGTTACACTAAGATGCCTTTCGGCCTAAAGAATGTCGGGGCTACGTACCAACGCCTAGTTGAATCGATCTTTGCCAAACAAATTGAGAGAAACATCAAGGTATATGTGGACGATATGGTGATCAAGAGTCCGCACGAAGACAAGATGTTACAAGACATTGAAGAGATGTTCCAAACCCTGGAGAAGGTAAAGATGAAGCTAAACCCGGCTAAATGCACGTTTGGGGTAGAAGAGGGGCAGTTCTTGGGGTACTATGTCACCAGGTAGGGCATCCAGCCCAGCCCGACCAAGGTGGACGAGTTTATTGAAACGCCAACCCCAGGCACCCTCAGGGACGTGCAGGGCCTAAACGGGAAGCTTACGGCTCTGAGCATGTTCATCTCAAAATCCGCTGACAAGGCCATGTCGTTGTTTAACACGCTAAAAGGCTGCATTGAAAAGAGCAACTTCCAGTGGACGAACGAAGCAGAAGTAGCACTCCAGAAAATCAAGGAGTCATTACACAAGCTACCCACGTTGGCCAGTCCCGTCCCGAGGGAAACATTGCAAATGTATCTTTCGAACTCAAACGAAGCGATATCCTCAGTGTTAACTGTAGAAAGAGAAGGAGAGCAGAGGCCGATGTATTTTCTAAGTAGCGCACTACAAGGGCCAGAACTCAACTACCCCACCTTGTAAAAGTTAGTCCTGGCGCTCATCTACGCGACTCGACGACTAAGGCGGTATTTTCAAGCACATCAGATCGAAGTGCTAACAAACTGCCCCATCAAACAAATACTGCTTAAACCAGAGACGTCGGGCCGGCTAGCGAAATGGGCAATCGAGCTAGGGGAGCATGACATAAGTTACCATCCAAGGACAAGTATTAAGGGACAAGCGTTGGTCGACTTCCTGCTAGAAATCCCAGACGAAGGGGCCCTGTTAAAGAAAAGGTATGGGTAGTTGAAGGAGCTCCGCTCGACAATAGTTCGTGGACATTATATACGGACGGAGCATCCAGCAGGGAGGGCTCGGGGGCGGGGCTTAACAAGCAAAGTACTTTGAATGGGTGTATACTGGCCCACAATACAGCAAGATGTGCTAGAGATAGCCAGGAGATGCAAGGAATGCCAGTCGTACGCTCCAGTCCAAGCAAACCCCCCAGCACCATTACATAACATATCCAGCCCGTGGCCATTCTACCAATGGGGTATAGATATAGTGGGCCCATTCCCTGAAGCACCAGGGAAGCTGAAATATATGGTGGTGGCCGTGGATTACTTCACAAAAAGGATTGAAGCAGAGCCATTAGCGTACGTCTCAGAGAGACACATGATAAAGTTTGTATGGAAGAATATTATGACAATATTTGGGACGCCTGAAGTGTTGGATTAGTGTCTAAGCCAGTAACCATATTTGGTAAGTACTTGACCCGGTTGTGCATGGTCCTTTTGGGTTGCCTTTACCAAAGCAACTTGACTGGAGAAATTAAATAGAGAGAGAGGTCATTATGATTTATTAATATGTTATAAGAATAATATATTAAAGGAAAAATCATATTTGTTTAATTAATATTGGTCAATAATTAATTAGGAATTAATTTTGTGATCAAGTGTAATTAATTAAACTAGAGGGGCTGAATTGTAATTATGAGATAGTTGCAAGATAGGGCAATAATTATCGTTATTTAAGGATGGACGAATTCAAGGATAAGGATATCCTTAAAATCGTCCAAGGTCCAAGAGATAAGGGTTTTCAAGGCTTATCTTGTGGTTGCTTGGTGGGAAAGTAACTGGATAAAGATAAGGACTGAAACCCTAATCCCAACCCTATATAAAGACCCCTAGGCCTTGGGAATTCGTGCACATGCTTCTAAGAGGCCCCAAGGACGATTTCCACCTCCTCCCTTCTCTCTCTATAGCCTCTCCAATTGCTTGTGGTGTTTGTGAGCTATTAGAGGCATTACACTTGTGGTGCTTGCTTTCAAGACTTAGGGTTTGAAGATTTAAGTTGTTATTGCAATATAACAACAAGAGGTATGTAATCTAACCTTGTATATTAATTTCGAAAATAACATTGTTCTTTAGGGTTTTATTCTTGTGTTCATAATGTTGTGTATCTAATAGCAAAACATAGATCCAAATCTAGGGTTGCATGCACACATAGGATTGTTTGTATAAAACCCATCATAAAGTACTCATCAGTGACAACGGCCTACAATTTGCTGAGAATCCATTCAAGGAGTGGTGCGCCACCAAAGGGATAAGCCAACTATTCACATCAATAGCACACCCACAAGCGAACGGACAGACGGAGGTGTCCAATCGAACCATCGTGAATGGAATCAAGAAAAGGCTGGGGAAAGCAAAAGGGAACTGGCCGGAGGAGATACCGGCGGTGCTATGGTCGTACAGGACCATGCCACGAACGAGCACGCAAGAAACCCCGTTCAGCTTGACATACGGGACGGAAGCCATGCTCCCCATGGAGTTAACGGTGAGTACACTAAGGGTGGCTAAAACGGATGAAGAAAGCAACGCACAGGACCTGAGGATAAACCTAGATATCCTAGAAGAAAAACGCAAAAAATCAGAAATGTGCCAGGCGGCATACAAACACGCAACAGAATGGTATTACAACCAAAGGGTAAAAGAGAAAGCGTTCAAGGTGGGTGAGTATGTTCTGAAGAAAAATGAAGCGAGTCGAGCCCAACCCCATGGCAAACTGGGCCCAACGTGGGAAGGCCCTTACAAAGTCACGGAAGTAAGTTGGAATGGCGCATATGTCTTAGAAACGATGGAAGGATGGTAGATTCCAAGAACGTGGAACGCCAAGAACTTAAGAAAGTTTTTCTTTTGAAAATAAAAGAAGAAAGAAGTGTAGCCCCAGTCGATCAATGCGCTGCTTAGTGCGGCACATCCCAAGTACTTAGTGTACACAAGTTCATGATTAGTGACATGAGCCTAATACTTAGTGTATTTATAGTCCATGGATAATGTAATGGGATTATTCAAATGCTAATTGATGAAAATGCTTAGCGACATGAGTCTAATACTTAGTGTATTTCTTTAATACTTAGTGTATTAACTCTTAACGATTGAAAATGTGCACATAGAGATCCATTCGTTGGGAACTAAGAGCACCTAGGGCCGACACTTAGCGTGTCGACGATAACATAGGCAAAGCAGAATGCCTAGCGCATCAGAGCGCTATGTCCTTTTCAGAAAAGAAAAGAAAATATACAAAGAAAAGTAAGCAACAAACAAGTAACATTTAGAGTCCATGATTCACACACACAAAATAGAAAATATTATTCAAAAGCCCATACAAACTAAAGGCACCACATGGCCATCAAAAGAAGCATGAAAGATATAAACTAAAACATGCAAAGAAATTTTCACGCCCCTGGTGGGGTAGCACACGATGCCGGAGCATCTTCAACAGTATCATCCTTGCCACGTACGACTTCGTTTCCCACAACAACTACCTGACCTTCTCTACGATCACCATCACCACCCTCAGTCCCCTTTTCACCATCAACCTCAGCCGCCTGCACAATATCCTAACCCATCGCACTTTCCGGAGTACCCTCTGAACCACTAAACGAGCACAATTCTCGGAGACCCCCCAACAGAAGCGGCATCAACACCGACATCTCCACCATCAGCACCAACAGAAGTCTTCTGAACCGACTCAATCTCGGCCATAAAAGCAGCATGCCGGATGAGACTTATCGCATTAATAAAGTCCGGATGCTCAATCAATTTGACAACAATACGAACAACACCGACATGTACCAGCCAATCCAAATCCTGACGAGAAGCGTCCAAGTCCGATTGCAATGACGAAATGAGATTATCACGGTCAGCAACATCGCGTTCGAGACTTTCCACATGGATCATCAAACCTTCATTCACTTGAGTCAAGGAGTCGACTTTAGCTTCCAAGACGGCCCTAGTTTCGTCAAGGAAGGTCTTCTCAGAGGATAGCAATTCACACTTCTGCTCAGACAGACGGAGGTCCTCGCCAAGCTCGCCAAGGCGACGCTCCAGCCCCGTCACGCGTGACCCATAGGTAGCGTTGGCGGCCTTCTTCTCGCCAAGAGCATGAACACGACGGGAACCCGCGACGAGGTAAAACATGGCCTGCGCAGCAGCATAGGCCATGTTATGAGCAAGTGAAGGATTACCCATAGCCTCCATATCGCCAACGGCAGCCGGAGGAAAAGCATGGAGGGAAAATTCCAAAGCATTGTTCCGAACAGAGAGTCGAGAGTCGTTGCGGAGATCCCAGGAAGGAACAAAAATAGGAGACTCAGCAGAGCTATCCCCAGAAACACCACCTAGAGGAACTGGAACCGGCCCAGGGCCGCTAGAACCTTTCACCAGAGAAAGCCTCGGGGAAACCAATGAAACACCTGGAGCAGGAACAGAGGGGAAAGTAGGAGCAACGGGTTGTTCAGTCGCCCCGTCGACCCCTTCGGACTGTTGCGTGTCGTCATCAGGGATCACGACCACACCGGCCAGTGTGGAAGTCATAGAGCTCAACAGACGAGAGAAGCTGCGCCGGGTATGAACTCTTTTCGCAGCGGTTGGCGCGCCGGTAACCGGCTCGCCCATGGCCAAGACAACTTTTCTTTTCTCCTGCATTCGCCGGGCATCCGTGATAATCCCTTCCTTGTTGTCTTCGCTACCCTCCACGGAGGAAGAATGAGTACCACCTAGGGGCATGACAACAGAGATTGGGCGGGCGTGTAAAGGATCACCCTCCGACGCCGATGAACCTATAGGAGGGGCGGAAGGAGTAGCAGTTAAGGCAAGCTGGTCCAGTCGGCGGGGTGGAGGAAGCCGATCAGCCAGATCCACCTCACGATACTCTAACTTGCCCCGGTAACGCTTTCGTAACACCTCATCCATGGACAGGGAAGATTCAACACCTAGAGATATTAGAACAATGAATGTCAATAATAGTAGTAACAAGGGGAAGAAAAGAAAAGAAGGGTGCAACACTCACCATCGACGACGGAGAAAAACACCGCTATTTTGCCGCGATGCCTCCAAGAGGGACTCATCCCTACACCGGAAAGCGGAGCCTCAGAATAATCCTCAGGGGAGACTTGCACACACTTCAGATAATAAGCGACACTTTGGTTGTGAGGGAAGAGCTTGGGGATGGTATCGGCAAAAGCATTCGCACGATACCGGCCACTTCCGACCAACTCCTGGTTCACCCATAGCCACTTGTCCTGCCAATTCTTAGGGGTCCGTCTGTCGGGAACTAAGGCGTGCCCCCCTCGCCGGACTGAAAAAGTGCACTTGTCCTCTGTGACGCAGAATCGAAAGAAAAACTTGAAAACAAAGTAATCCGGAAGATACCCGTTGGCCCTGCAGATCATCTCAAACGCAACCACTTTGTTGACTGCATAGGGGTCAGCATTTAAAGACTGTAACCGTCTTTTTGGAAGACCTCCTCCTGAAATTCAGTCAGCGGGAAATGGATACCAGCGTCCAAGGTTTTCAAGTAAACCCCAATCTTTCCAGGGGAGGGGATGAGATACTGGAACCGGGTGCAGGAAACTCTACACCTTCCAAAGAAGATAAGCCATATGTGACCTCCAGTTAACGATACTGAGTGGCAGAAGGGAGGATTCCGGGAAGGTTTGCCATGAGAACGAAGAAGAAGACAAATCAAAAAAGAGGAAGATGAAGAGGGAAGAAGGAAAAGATAAAGAGAAACCCTTTAAAGGCCCTTATAAAGAAAAGGAAGAGGCGGGATATTTAAACACCTGACACTGTGACGTAACTGCCAGGCATCATGCGCAGTCGCGTCGCCATTAAAGACGGAACGACGGGTAAAGAAAAACCAACACGCGTAAGCTAACTAAGTCCAGAACGTCGTAACTAGCGCTGCAACGCTACGGCTACAGGACTGGGGGAATTGATGACGTGCTTAGGGAAGCACGGCAGAAACATGAGCCGGACACGTCGACCAGGCCTAGCCCAGCAGGCTTAGCGTCCGCTGGAACCCCTGGGAGTGGAAGGCACAGACGAAAGGCTCGCGCACGCCAAGCGAGCCCAGCCCAGCGGGCTTAGTGTCCGCTGGCGCCCTCGGGAGCTAAACGCACAGGCGAAAGGATCGCGCCCGCCAAGAGACGCTCCCAACTCCAAGACAAAAGATACGGTCAGGAGACAAGCAGGAGGATCAGACCATTACCGTCAGAGCCAATAAGAGGGCCCTAACAGTTGAAGGCGCATGACTCTCCAATCAGCGCCCCTGATCCTGTCTCCCCAAAAAGCGATATTGTCTGGTACGAATCAGGCAAAGGAGCTAGGTATAAAAGGATACGCTCTCAGACCTACGAGGTAAGCTCTCTAGACTCTTGAAGAGAGCACACCCAAAGATCCTAAACACTCTCTAACTTGACCGTAGGAGCGTTCTTCCGGGAACTCCTCCTGGAAAGCGGCTTACGGCCTTCTTTCTTTGTGATCTTGCAGAGGCAACCGAGAATCCAGGTGAACAACATTGATTGAGCCAAGCCAAGGTTGCATCACTAGTCAGTATCCGGTCGAGAGTACCGAAGGGGAGGCCAACACCCGAATATGCTAGCCAGTATCCGGTCGAGAGGACCGAAGGGGAGGCTAGTACCCAGATTTGCCAGCCAATATTCGGTCGAGAGGACTGAAGGGGAGGCCAGCACCCAGATATGCCAACCAGTATTCGATCGAGAGGACCGAAGGGGTAGGTCGGGCGCCCAGATATGCCTGACAATATATGTATGTTGTGTGTTTGTATGGTATGTGGTATGATGGGGGAACTCACTAAGCTTTGTGCTTATGGTTTTTAGTTTGGGTTTTAGGTTCTTCGTTTTCAATGGAAAGAAGCCGGCTCGATCGCAGCGCATCATACTATGGTTTTCCGCACATGAGATCTTTGGGATTACTCTTTGATACTGTTTTATGATAACACATTTTTAGTATTTCTGCTTCTGTTTTGACATGACACGATATTATGGATGTTTATTATATTGTTGGTTTTATAATAACGTATTTAAAAATGAAATTTTTGGCCTGTATTTTTGGGATGTTACATAACCGGCTTCTGAAGGCCCAATACAGCCCAACTACTGCTGTGACCAAACCAAGGCCCAATAACTTAAAACCCACAGACGGGACGTAGGCTGAGCGTACCCATCTGTACACTGCGCATACTGCTTGAATGGCTTGTACGTTACGCGTACTGGCGTGTACGCCCAACGTACTATGTTGTTAAGCCATATCTTCCAAAATGACTTAATACCTTAAGACACTATGTCCAAACTACAAATCTGGGTCCAATACCTCATCCTAGCCCATAAAGTTGGTCACTTGGTGGCTTGCAATCCATCAAATGAGCCCAACACTAAAAATGACAATGAACTTCCAAAGAAAAGGCTAGATCTCTTGCATGGCTTAATAAAAGCCACAAAGCTTGCAACTTTACTGCTAAGGGGACTCATTGAGCTTCAAGGGTGGCAACCCTAAGCTCAAAATCGAAGTTGCTTGACCAAGCTCCAATCTTTGGACCTAAAAAGGTCCAAATCTTCCAAAACCCTAGATCTAAAAAGGTCCAATCTTTGGACCTAAAATGGTCCAAATATTCCAAAACCCAGATCTAGACTTTGAGGAGGAAATTTAGAAGCTTTATACCTCCTCTTGATGCCAAATGATGAGCTTAATCCAGATCCCTGAGCTCAAGGTACTCAAGGACTTCTTCTCCAACCTTTCCTTTCTTCTTCCAAGTCCTTCTTTGCCAAAATAAGCTAAAAATGTCAAACACACACAAGGAAGAGTATAAACGAGTTAGGGTTTCTCTGGAGGTGATGGACAGGTGAGGAGGCCAAAAGGGGAGGCTATAATGATGTATTATAGGTCCTTAAGCCTAAAGTTAGGGTTTAGCATCTGCCCGCGTACGCTGGGCGTACCTCTTGGTACGCCGGACGTACGCACCCGCGTCCCTCGAATCCAATGGCCATTACGCCCCGCGTACACCAGGTTACGCCCGACATACGACTTATAGGCGGCCCACTTCCTAAACCCACTCCAAATGACTCCATTGTCCATGTGTTAGTCCAAAATAATTGTTAACTAAATAATTTAAATTATACCTTGAGGAACGGGTGTTACAATGTTAGGATATGGAACGAGTATAGTAAAGTTAATAGTATAATCTCTATGTGCTGAAGTGTGAACTGGTAGAGTAGAAAGTATAAATGTGTCGGTATAGTAGAATCTAAAGTGCAATCTCTATATATGCATAGTTATTGTGATATTATACGTAGGTAGGGGTTGATGGTGGAACGGTTAAAAAGGCATGGAATCTATAGACCCATGTAGATTTAGTTAGGGGGTGATGGTGGAATGGTTAAAGAGGCCGGGAACCTACATGCCCGCATATTCCAAGATACACGTCTTATTTGTAGATCGTGAGTTATTTTTTTATGCTTGTATATGTATTGTGGTATATGGTATTTTGGGGAACTCAACTAAACCTCGTGCTTACCAAGTTGTTAAAAATGTTTTTCAGACACTCCATTGGTTCGTGAGAAAGGCAATGTTCGACTGTCCACACGCGTATTCACTACATGTTTCCGCACAATGTAATCATACTCTAATATATTTTAATAAATAAAAATGAAAAATTTGACTTGAAAATCAGGACGTTACAAGTTGGTATCAGAGCCCTGATTTGAGTGAACTGAATGAATACTCATGTGATTTCAGACTCAAACTAAAGATCTGAGTAATTAATAAAACTTTTCATAAAAAGAATAATACAAAAAGGAAAGAGTGTGATGCATATAGTCAGCCAAAGCTCGGAAAAGAAAGTGATTCCCAAAATATATGTATTTGTGATAATTGCTTAAATGTGAAATGTTAGAAATACATGCTAGTATGTAAGCTAGAGAACTGCTTGTTGTTTGCTACATATAACCTATATTGATATTAGTTAGTTATTTGACAAATACGTTAGGTTGTATGCTCTCAGAATTAAATAGTTTTAGATTGTCTAATTTGGCGCTATTTCACAGCTCTCGTATGAGTCCAACCATTGTAGTGTCAAATCTTTCAATCAACAAACTGTTTGGTTTTAGAGGCATGCAATCATATTCATCTGGTAATTAGTTAATATTGCTAGGATGCTAGTTATCTACATGACTCTTGCATTGACAAGCATGATTTGGCCCCTGACACTTGTATGAAAGATCGAGGTTTGACCCCTAGTATATGTATGAAAGACCAGGGTTTGGCCCCTATCAGTTGTATGGAGACAAGGATTCAACCCCTAACACTTGTACAAGTAATGACCATGATTTGGCTCATAGCAGAAAGTGATGGCAAGACTATTATTTTGACCCATAACAGTCACTTGGGGTTGAGATAGACTCGTTATGTTATGTATGGTATGTAGTATTTTGGAAAACTCACTAAGTTTTGTGTTTACAGTTTTGTGGTTTATATGTTTCAAATACTTTTGGTTCCAAATGGAAAAGTCCAGCTTGATCGCACAACATCCCTTAAAGATTTTTCCCTACTTTTTATTTGGTTCACTCTAGTGTTTGAGAATACATTGTTGGGTTTTTTAAACAATTAGTTGTATCGTTTTTAGGTGTTCTAAAAAACGAAAATTTTACTAGTATTTTGGTACGTTTCAATAAGTGTGAAAACTATGTTATGATTGTTTGGTATTTATAGAGTGATAAATGTATTTAAAATTTTGAAAATTTAATTGTTATAATTATTGAACAACAACAACAACAACTTTTATTTTAAAGTTACCGTTGGAATAAGAAAAAAAAAAGATTGACCAATGAAATGAAGAAAAAGGAGGCGGGGAAGCCTCCCCTCACTTGGAAACCGCACACCCTAAACCACGACGACGGTGTTGTATTTCCGACCATGGTTCGGTTCCCGTACCATCTAAACCGCTACACACCATCAGGCCTTATTAGATATAGATATAGAATATAGTTTTCATAAGAAAATATAATTTTTCCGTTCATACATATAAAATAACAATGTAATTCTAAAATTATATCATTTGTTTGAAAGAAAATATAATAATTATATTTCATAATGAAATAATACCAAAAAATACTATCAAAATCCTTTCTAATAAATGAAGGTTTTTTTTTTGCCACTTGTCAAATTCTCAAGAATTTTGCCACATGTAATTTTGTGGGAGTTTTAGAATTATTATTTTCCACTTGTTATTTTTTGAGAATTTCCATTTTTTAAAATAAAATTTCATATAAGGAAAGAGAATCATTCTATTAATTTGATAATAAAGTCTCAAAAATGCTCTAAAAATATTTGATTTTTTTTAAATAAATGTTTCAAAAGGTTACATTATGATATGTAAAAGTATTATTTTATAAAATATTTAATGGTTAAATATTGATATTAAATTTTTATTTTTAATAAACCCGTGTAATACACGGGTCTCACAACTAATAAATATATAATAATATATTATTTTCTGTCTGAAAAACTACAGTAAAATTACAATAAAACTGTAAAAAAAATAATATAAAATGTCTGTTTTATGTAATAAAAATATAATAAAACTAACATAAAACAATATCATTAAAAATATTAAAATTATAACAAGATGACTTAACTTACTGGTTAATAATCGGAATATGATACCTTTTTTTGTGAAAGGTAACCCATGATACAAAAGCACTGGAAAGAAAAGATTGGTATCTATTAAAATACACATATTTAAGGTTCCTTAACCAACACTAAAATCAACTCACATGCATGCTTCTGACTTAATCTTGACTCTCTTTCTCTCCTACATCCGAGGCGAATATTCCTTCCGTTTCATTACTAATTATTGCAAAGATTTCTGACATTTTTCATCTATTCTTTAAATTCAACAAAACTATTAATTAATTACTCAAATTCTTAACTAATTTAATATCAAGTTTTTCATTTAAAAAAATTAACATAAAACATATATAACTTAAATACAAAAATAAAGATTTACTACCAACATCACAAAATAGAAAATATAAACGAATAAAACCTGAACAGCGTGAAATTCGGATAACATAACAAACATCCCAAACTGCTCATGCGTGTAAATATCTTCAACCCAAATTGCATTTGATTCATTTAGAAACAACAGTTTTCGGAACTTTCATGCCGAATCCATGCTTTACCCTCTCAACCCTGTATATGATCATCAAGAAACAATGTTAGACCAAATTATATTCATGAAAAAGGTCAACAAACAACGACAAAAAAGTCAAATTTTACGTCGGAGCAAGCTTGCCAAGACCATCAAGTTCTTCGCCGGTGTCTTCATCCACGACTTTCCCGGAAATGTCGATGATATAAGACTTATCTTTCGTCGTCGGAAGACCTCTGCCTGCTAGAAGATCTAAATCTTTTTGGTTAAGTTCTCTTCCGTTCACAAAAACCCTAGTGTTCCCAGCACCACAGTTCTTAGGCAGCGGATAGTCAAATTCTTCGATAAATGGCTGCAAAATGGTAGCAATCGGATTGAATTTTGACATCAAACACAGAAAATGGAACGAATTGAACTCAAAAACGAAGACAACAAAACCGATCTTACAGGAATAATCCCAAGGCAAGGTTGGTTCATCACTCCCCAGAATCCAGCTATGGGGTCATACCTGATTGAAGAAGAAGAAGAGGAAATATATGAGGAAGGTTTGACTTTCAAGGTCAAAAAGAAGTTGCAGTTTGACTTTTGAGGTCACACATGCCAGCTTCTAAATTCATGAATTTCGACATTTTCTTAGGAATTTAGTAAAAATGGTGATGGATGAATTGACTTCACAACAGTTGAACACAATCATTAAGAATGATGGTGTCAACATCATAACGAAATCCATACCAAGATCGAATATAAAAGGCAACATGTTTGACCATAAAAGTCAAAATTGGTATAAATACTAACCAGAACTCTCCAGGATGAATAGGCCCAGCTAACTTCTCTGCCTTTTTAACTTGACGATCAGTCAGAAGTTGACCATTCACAAAAACATCCGATCTTCCTTTCTCCACTACACGTTCACTACTCGATCTTGAAAAATCTTTAAGTCTCTTCTTAATCAAACCCGCAAAGAAAGATTCTGTTCCCCCTTTCTTGTTCCTTAATTGATCATCTTCTTTATCTTTACTAACAGCTTCACAGTTTAAATACTCAGTTAAAGACACATCAATCTCAGTCGCCACCAATGCATCTTTCAAAGATTTCTTGTTTTCAACAAGCACCCTTTCCTCATCCCTTCTTTGACTTTGACTCAAATCGTTATTTTGACTTTCTAAATTCTCATTTGACATTGACAATGAGGCTTTGTCAATTACAGTTGCAGCAGCATCAGGGCTTTGCTCATTCGGTGATAAATTTGGTTCGGTGTCTGCTAACTGGAAATTGTAACCGGATTTATCGTAATCACGAGAGCTATGAACGCTAGGGTTTGACTTTGTTTTGTTGACTTTTTGTTGTGATGAAGAAACTGAAGTAACGATTCTGTTATCCTCAAGTGTTATGGATATTAAAGAAGAACAAACTGCACATTTCATCTTTTTATGAACATTCTTTTCCATAACCCAAAGTTTTTTAGGGATTTTTAGCAACTCGAAGCAATTACAACAACTTATAAAAGGAGCACCACCAGATACAGGACGCGATACACGTTCACCTCCATGACTCAGAATCACCCGTCTTCGTGGATATCTTCTACCAAAACTACCAGTTCCCGTATCAAGATGACGTGGCAGCTGACGTTGACCGTAAGTCAGAGGATCATGAGCAGGGAGGCTGTTAAAAGACGGAAAAGGACGGATCTTTGGAAGGGTATTACTGTGCCAATTGGTGTTGTAACATTGTGAACATGAGCATGAAGGGCGATGAAAAAGGGTGTCTTGATTGTAGCCAAGAAAAGGGTCATGGTATGTTGGAGGTAGGTATTGATGATGTGGAGGCTGATGTGGCCATGGATACGAACCGGTTAATCTTCCATTTGGGTTTTCGGTTACATTGCATGATCTGGTAAGTTGAGTTCGTAATTCATCAAGTTTTTGAAGAAGTTGGGCTCTATCATTTTCTAAATCTTGAACCCTTGTGAGCTCATTTAAACCACCAAAGCTGTGAGAACTTGAAGGACCTTCGTTTGAATATGGTAAATTCCCAAATCTATCCCTTTCGACTGTACTAGAATTTCTATGAATCCCCACTGTCCTTGACCTAATTGGACCAAAAGGGTGTCTAATTTCTTGTGATTCGCCATAGTTAGGAACATTCATGTCCCAATCGTTGAAAACCTTCACTTTGGTTTGATCAAAATCAAGCCTTCGTTTCCTAATTTGATCCGAATCTGTGAATCTTTCGCGTTTCTCTTTTTTAGATGAAGAACTAGCGGACAGTTTTGAAATTTTTTCGTGGACGGTTTTACCCTGCCTTCTTCCAAGCTCAAATTCATCATTTTCTCTTTCGATAACAGAAGCAGACTCTAGACTAGCTTTTTCTTTCTTCTCGTTATCAGATCTTTCTAAGGGTCTTTTTTCACGAGCTGGAGTGGATTGTTTTCCTGATTCATCCAAAACACAACATCCATCACATTTATCATACACATTTCTTTCAAGAATCAAGAATATACCTTGTCATCTCCTATTCATATATCTGATTTTGGAAAGTCAAACGTGGGACTTTGCATATTCCAAGTCTCTATTGGTATTGATGTTAGCTAAGAATGTGTTCTTACATGAATCCGTTTCTATAAAATTAATGTAACTACAAGTTTCTTTCAATAATCGACACAGTTCTTACAGATTTTGTAGTTAAAGCTTAGAAAGCTAATGATTTGACTATCAAAAGTCAAATTTTATATATAAACACATTACAAAACATGAAGATAAAGTAATTTAATTTATATGAATGGGGTATAAGGTTGCAAAATTACCTCGAAGAACAGCACCACAGCCTCCGCACTGGTAAACAGAGTACTCAGGAAGCTCAGGAAGAAGATTTTCACATTTAGGGCAGCGAACCAATCTTACTGATGAACCTTCTTCTTCCATTTTTTTGTCCGATAAACATTAACAGACCCACATCAAATTCACCGAACCTCGAGTTAAATTACAAGAAACCCACATAAAAGACTTGTTCAAAACCTATCGTAATCAACAACAACAACAACAAAAAAAGTAATATAATATCTGAAGATTGAATCTTTCTCGTGGGGTTTTAAATTATGGAAGCCAGTGAAGAAAGAACAGACAAATAAAACAAAAAAGTTGGTGTTCTTGGATTGAGACTGAGTGGGTGAAAAGTGAGTGTTGATGAGCTGAGAAATTACTTCTTCCAAGAAAAGGGAAAGTTTGGAGGGAATTGGAATAACAGTGGGACCCGTGGCTCCTGGAAACGGTTTCTTCGAATGATGAAAATGGGTAAAAAGCAGATTGGGATTTGAGGAAGTTTACATAGGAGAGGAAAGACACGACGTCGTAGCACCAAGAATATGTATATTCAATTATATACATATTTATTTTTATTTAAACGCAAAAACGAAAGTTACTTTGAAAAAGCAAAAGATAAAGAATGGGGGAAGAAGTGCTTTTTGTGGCTTATTAAGCTTCTTTGATAGCCGAAAGCAAAGTGAGAGAGACCACACAGTGTTTTTAAACAGGTTAAAAAAACTTTTTGTTATATTTGAAGTTATATGCTTAAAGATTGGAGATTTGAAGGTTTTTAATTTTATTTACGGGATAATGACTTGAAAGGGTAACGAACTTTCGACTTTTATCACATTTAGTCACTAAACTTTTTTTCGTTATCTATTTGCCATTGAACTGTTGAAACTGTTCACATTTTACCCTTATGACCGGCTGTTGCCGGTCATAAGGGTAAAATGTGAATAGTTTCAATAGTTCAATGGCAAATAGATAACGAAAAAAAGTTTAGTGACTAAATATGAACAAAATCGAAAGTTCGTTTCCCTCTAAAAAGTTCAATGACTAAATGTGAACAAACTTTCTCTTGTATTATGTTTTAGCAAATTATTTGTTTTTGTTAAATTGTAGCAACATTTGTTGATGAAGAAATCTATGAAATAAAAAAAAAACCAGAACCCTGAAAATATATTTAAAAAAAAAAAACAAAAAACCAAAACCGAAATAAAAAACCAATGGTTTGATATTTTCCAAAATAAAAAATCAAAATTTCCAATCTGATTTTGGTTTTACAAAAAAATGAACCATTCTCACTAATGTGAATTATGACCATTAGTTTGGCATGCGGAATTTGTGACATCCCATGAATATGTAGTTATAACATCGTCTGAACTCGTAATTCATAGTAAGGGGTTAGAGTATCATCGCATGAATACGTAGTTACAACATCGCCTGAACTCGTAATTCATCACCTACAGGTTATTGTAACGAACTTTCGAATTTTGTCACATTTAGTCACTAAACTTTTTTTCGTTATCTATTTGCCAACTATTTTAATTTTTAAAAATTAAAATAGGCTATTGTAATATATAAATGATTTTTTTTATGAGAATTGAGTTGGCGAATCTGTCAAAACTTTGTATTCTAATAAGTTTCCATCAATCGAGTGTAACGTAACCGGTGATGTTTGACAAGCAATAACAAGAGACTTGTTCATGATAGCTTCGTTTGATTTTTTTTTTTAAATGTGTTAAACAATTAATCTTTCAAATCCGTATATTGAATCTTTCAAAACTTGTGATGATGACATTTGAAGAATTTGTTAAACTATGTATCACGTAGGTGCATGATGTAACATTACTTACTAAAGTTGGAAAAATATATTATAATTAAAATATGTTAGTGGCTTTATTTATTTAACAAAAAATTATTTCTTTACTAATTTATGTAAGAAAACGGGGGTTTATATGATTTTTAAAAGGAAAATGTTAATTTAAATTTTTTTTCCACTTGTTTTAAAATATCACTTATTTTTTTACTTTTCTTTTGTATTCTTGATCTTAAACTTGTTGGTAACCTAATTACACCATTTTACCCGAAGTTGACTTGACATTTTACATGACAGATCGTCAGATTTTTCACCTTGATGCCACTTAATCCTTGAACTTGATACGTTTTAAAATAGTTCAATACATATCGATGGAAGACAAACGGGCAACAAGCTGCGTCGTTAGTCCTTTCTGTATGGCAAAGCTAATTTTTTTGAAAACAACATTTGTGGATCTAGGAGATATGATATTAGAATGCATGATCCGTTGGACTCTGTCGAGGAGCTTCACCGCCTCTGGTGTGAGAAAACCAAATAAATCAAATGCAAAAGGTACAAACACATGTTGATTGCCAAATTGGACTAACTTTCTCACCATGTGGCTTTTATCGCGAATCCACAAGACAACGTCCTTAATTAAAATTGACAACTTTCCATTAAAAAGAAAAATTAAGCAAAAATAAAATAAAATAAGCTTCGGCGAGACTGTAACAAGGTTTTCACCTTTTCCCATTTAGTCTCTGATTTGCATTACTTCAAAAACAATTATTTCCCTCTTTGTACCTTTCTTTCTCTCTCTATACTATCAATCTCACTTTCCTCATTTTCCCCACTACACATCCAATCACATCGGCCTCTTCTCTGGGCTGATTACCCTTCCCCCGATTCCAGTAAATCTCTCGTTGTTTGCAACCCCATGATTTACGCTTCTTGTCCTTTTCATTACTCCTCTAGGGTTAAATACAAGAATAAACAACATGCATTTGCATGTATGTGTCTATATATAATACAAATAGAAAAAGAGAGCTAGAAGGAGGGAGATAGTGGAAGAGACTTTAATTTGAGTGGAGTTCAACAAAGACTATAATCGTGAAGTATCATGATGAGTTGAGATCATTTAGCAAAGCTTCTCTGCACCGGTGATGATTTGGCAGTTGAATGCATCTGAGTTTTCGATGGTTTTGTTGTTGAAACTTCTGAGACTCCCCGACAAGTAGACAGTGAGATGGGGTGGAGTTTGCCTCTGACTACCATCTTTGGTTTGTACATGCAGGTTTCTAGTGAAGGTAGTGCTCGGTTATTAAGTTCAATGATGTGTGTTTTCACTGTCAACCACCGCCAAAGAGTAAAATCACATATGTGGGTTTGATTTGTGGGTGAAATAAAAATAGGATAGGGATCTAGATGGGTGATCAACGTTCGATTGACAAAAAATTAAGAAATAAGGTATAGTATGGCACGAAGAATTAATTGGGGAAGGAGAATATAGTTGGTTGATAAAAAGAAATTAATGCCGTATTGTTTTTATCAGTGCATTAGTTAGTATATACTGTTATTTTAAACATAATGATAACATAGTCATTTTCATCATTTAACACGACCAATCAGATATATAATGAAACAATATTGTTTCAATCAGATGTAGATTTAGTCAAACTTT
The DNA here is from genome assembly GCF_002870075.4 of Lactuca sativa. Classification (NCBI taxonomy): domain Eukaryota; kingdom Viridiplantae; phylum Streptophyta; class Magnoliopsida; order Asterales; family Asteraceae; genus Lactuca; species Lactuca sativa. The sequence continues at coordinate 15,567,575 of NC_056625.2, read as the reverse complement.
AGACTCGGTCAAGTATATAGCTTAGTAAACAAAATTCATTGTTAGCTGAAACAAAATTAAGCATAAAGATATTCTACCAATGACCAATGTGTTAACAAATATTTGAAACTATAGGGCAAGTCACTAATATATGGTCTACAAATATTCTCACCACAAAATAGGCATTAAAGTTAACTAATATTTATAAATCAATAATGA